>NW_019174323.1:18472049-18544875 GCF_002260705.1 Seriola dumerili
GGCTCGTGTTCACATGCTTCTTTGCAGATAAAGCCAGTACATTTTTTTTTTTTTTGTTAGAGTGCCGGCTTGACATCAGATGTGCTCAAGCTTTCTGCTTGAAGCTGATAAAAATATTGGACCTGTTGAAGGGGGATCCTCATTTGAGCAGCTAGACAATGAATCATGTTCAGCTGAACTGCTGACAGGAGTCACCAAGGAAGAGGCATCACCTGAGTAGTTAGACCACGAATCCGCCACACTGGGACTGCTACTAGTCGACCTATTGGCAAGAGTCCTCATCTGAGTAGTAAGACCACGAATCGTCTTCACTGCAGATACTGAGAGGAGCCATGTACAGAGTCCTCTCTGAAGCTGCCTTGACTCCTCATATTCAGAGAACCCTGGGGGGAGCCCTGCGGAGCGGTTTGGTTTTCCTAGAAGCAGGTCTGCCGGCGGCAACAGCCTCTTCACGAACTCGCCCTCTTCTCTTCTCTGCAGAATCTGTTTCATCTTCAGGCCTCTGTTTCGTCTCACAGGTCGAGACTGCAGAGACAGCGGCACGTCAAGTCTCTTTGAGCTGAACGCAAGCACGTGCTTTAGAAGCCGACATGCGCTCTTCTGCTTGCGACTCTGCAAGGAGACCTACATTTTCCTCGTGTCTTGTAATATCTCTAGTGAAGACCACTGCTTGTTCCACTTTCCTCAGGAATCCAATTAGTTCTGTCAGTGTTCATCTCACGTGTCTGATGCTCTGCTTAATGCGTTCAGGTTGTTTTGCATGGACTCAGTGTGTTGAAGGCTCCTAATCCAGGATCTTGTCTTGTGCTTCTGTTTTTAGTGTCTCAGTTGTTTTACAGAGGGAAGCTTTAGAGCTGAAATGTGATGCCGGCACCGTCCAAGGGAACCATCTGAAAAGAGAAACACATGTTTGTGATACAAGAGTGAGAAACACAAAACTTTCAATTGTCAAACACCTGCAACATGAACCTCTTTACACAGCTGATGAGAAGTTAACAGACATCAGGAACACATCAATCAGACTCAGTGAAAACTTTCACTTGTCTAAATCAATCATCAGCCTCCGATTCTGAAACATGAAGCATCATACAGTGAAGAACCAGAACCTGCAGTTCCTCTCTAACGACCACTATGAGTCGATGCTCCAACAGTGAGTCAACGTCCCATAGACTCCCATGTTAAAATGTCCAACTTTACAGCAGAAATCAACATGTTTACAGCCTGTTGACAAACTATGTTTTGGTCAAGAGTCCATATGTATTCAATCTTCTTATCTATAAAAGGCAAAACAGCTGCAGCATCGACAACAAAACAGAACAAATCACTCATCAGGCTACTCCATGATTTGTTATGACACCCCTAATGGACCAATGATAAATCCCAAAACCAAACACAACAATATATTACAGACGCGAGTGGCGTGTGTTCCTCAGTCATGAAGTTCAATGTTGAGATGTAAACATGTGAAAAAAATGTGTTAGACACTATCAAGAACTTGCCATTGTGACCTGCTGGCTGAGGATTTTTGATGCTGCAGCGTTATTCTGAGCTCCTCACACTGCGACACAGGACTCCATACCACTCCTCCAGAACAGAGGACGCATCACCCAACACGGAGGCAACCTGACGGAAAATGAAGAAGAACTGTACGTTTATAGGACAGTAATATTCAGAGCGTGAAGTGAGATCAGAATTATGTTTGTTGTCATGAACCTGCTGGAATGTTTGAAGAGGAAGAAACTTTTCAAGTCTGGACAGAAGCAGCCACATCAAGGAGTGAAGAAGCTTCATCAAAACGTGGGACCAAACTCTTCAGGGAAAACTTTTCTGGAGAGACAGCAACAGCAAGTGTTTATATTTTAGTTTTTTACAAAAACATACAAAAAAAATTCATTTACGAATCAAAACACAAGATTTAAGATTCAAGACTCAGATTCAATTTAAATGTCTAAATGTCTGACTTCTCCAGTGGCTGACGACACTTTCTACATGATGAAACTACCAGAAAATAGATCTTTAATATGTTTGTTGAAACAATGACACTGACCTGAAAGAAGTTTTCCCTGTTTTCAGGATTTGACAGCATGTTTCTTAACAAGATCACAAAGTCAGAGTTTGGCGCCTCCATGTCTGTAGCACCAGCCTGTGAGACACGACACGAACATCACAAAAACTTTTACAGACATGGTAACGAGAACCAGAAATTACAGGGATCATCCAAAAAAGAGACATCTAATTTCAATAACTGCTTATTTTTAATCTAAAAACTCACCTCTGTCACCCACCCCTCGATAAGGGTCTGCATTCCTGTCCAGGTGTGGCCGCACGATCTCACAGTCAGCAGAAGCTTCAAACCGACACAAGGTCCAGGATCAGCTGAAACCACCAAAACCACAAGTTTTCATCTATTAGCTCTGTAGCGTAGCATTACCTCATTTCTATTTATAAACCACAAAATCAATGTTGCAGCAGTTATTATATGGCAATATTGTGGTTAATAACTGACTGCTTCTCCCTCTCACCCGTGCTCTGAGGCCCAGGATCAGTTGGGCCCTCTGGTGGGTGGTGAGCAAGCTCTGGGACAATGTCTGTAACCACGGAAACAAACTCCTCAAGCATCCCATAATCGGCCACAACTTTCTGCTGGATGGTCTGCCAGACCGCTGCCGAGACCAGCCGCATTCGGTGAGACCAGAGAGGCGCAAAACAGGAAGAGGGAGGCAGGTACCTGAACGCAAACATAAGAACATGGTTTATCTCAATCAAAGGTTTTTGGTGAACTTCCATCTTTCCTGCAGCAGTGGAAGTAAACGAAGCCTTGAAAGTTAATGCAAACAATTTCCACAGGTCGATGATTTAAACTGGTACTACACCCTCTGACGCATCATCAGGGACAACAACTGAACTGCAGCCAGCTGACACCAGATCAGATTGCAACAGGTAACATACGCCCATCATCTGCCCCCAGACCAGCACAAACACAACATCTAACAGCAAACACTAACACACAGACTTTGGTCAAATGTTCTGAAAACAGTCACTAATCAATTTCACTTCATTTGACTATTTAACTCCATTTCAGCTTCTATCAGAGTTTCAACTGACTCAGTTGAAAGTTTTAAGAAGCTGCTAAGAACCTACCTGTTTCATTTGCACTTTATGTAATATGTGGCTGCCCCCTGTGTTTTTTATTGTTTTTATATTTTTCTTTTATTGTCTTTATTTTATCTCATATATATATATATATATATATATATATATATGTATATAATTTATTTCATGTTTTTATATATTTTTTAAATGTTTTTACTGTGCAGCACCTTGTAATCCTGGTTTCGAAAGGTTCTCTATAAATAAAGCTTTACTTACTTACTTACCTCCATATAACACACTTGTTTTCAACCTGTTACTGCCAGGCAACAGCCCCAAAGACTCAACATGTCAATAAAACTGTTATAATCAAAAAATATATGTTATGGTGCAGTATGATTTCTGGACGACCTGTGATTACGTTTAACAAAAAGAATATTAACATTTAATTAGACTGTAGACATGTCGGCAATGTTAGCTAACGCTGCATGTAAGTTAGGAAATTCCACTCTAAATCAGAAGGTGTGTATTTCAGCATTAACACTTACGAGTCAACAACGTACAATTTAAAGTTGATGTTAGCTAACAGTGTTTTCTTCGTATGACTCCGTGCTTTAGACTGAATTAAGTGTTTTGCACAGTTAGCTTCAGCTAGCAGCCGAGCTACCGTCAGTGTTTCAGCAGTACAACTTCTCACTCACAGTTTCCTTCTGAAATATCTTCCATGTTTATTTCCCGCTCTCTGGTTAACAGAAGAAACTCTACTTCTCCCCGCAGCCTTCTCCTTCGCTGTCAAAGTCTGGGCTGTAATAAGATGCATGTAACAGAAGCTAACTACCCGCTTACAATGTTTGGACTGAAACTAATGATTCGTCCGACAGTGTTTATGTTCCGGGTTGTTCGACGGTTCCCATCCGTATTTCAAAAACACTACAATAAAGTTTTTCAGTCTGTGTTTCATAATGCTGGAGGGAAATGAAGCAATAATTTCTGAAATAATTATTCAAACTCGATTCATATAAATTTAACCTGTTAAAAAATGTTTTATATAAATTTAACCTGTTAAATTTATTTCAGAAATTATTATTTCAGTTTGACATGTGGACTGAGTTCTGTGTGGAGACTTGACACTCAAACATTGTCATGTCAGTTTCAAAATCATACATTTTTACAGTCTGTTTTCAAGAACAAAGTTTTAATTGAATGAAGATTAAAATAACAGACTGCAAAGTTGTGTTGTGTGTATTTGCAGCACTTTCGTTCTCATATTAATGAAGATGTTTGTGTTTTGTTTATTTGCATGTGTTTTCTTAAGTTGAAGTGTGCTGAGCTCTCAGGGCCACTGTACAATGGACAAACTCACACTGTCAGCCGGCTGACCAATGATGTAACTTCATCACTCACTCAGTCAGTGACATTCGTGTTGATGGAGCTAGCCCCCCGCTGTCGTGGTCCAGCCACAAAGCTGTCATTGCTATGTAAAGACTAAAGGACTGTTCAAGACGAAGTAATATTTTCCTTTAAGAGAAACTCAGTTGTACAAAGCCGTCTGTGGCACTGTGAGGTCTGATAAACTGCCTCGAGTGATGTCAGCTGAGTCAGCATTGTCAGGGGCCAACACTACAGGAGTATTCTTTAATCTCATTGTAACCACAGCAGACAAGTATTTCCCATAAAGTCTTTATTCGTGGTGCAGCATCATGCAGAAGCTTTGGTTAAGACATTAATAAGGAAACTTAAGGGAAGGATTTGCATGAAAACTAAAATGGCAGCGGATGCGTCCAGAGAACCATGTAGGATTTACTGTAACAATGTTCGTAGATTTGTGCTTCTCGGCTCCAGGTCCGACAGAAAGATTCATCCCTAAGGTTAAAATTATGCACAACAGGTGGACTCTTCGATGGACTCTGTTTATTGAAAACCAGGAAGATAAAAAATAAATACATCTGCACCTAAAAGAAAAAAAAAAATCAATTTCTGTAGTGAAACTTCACATACAGCACATTGTGTCTGAAATAAATGAGCTGGGCAATGAACTATAATTACAGGTGACAAAGCATCTTTGTTGGGTCATAAATGGAAGTATACAAATGAGGAAAGCCATTTACAGTGATGAGAGTTTATTGGCATCCTTTCAACCCTTTTCTTTTTCATGTTGTGTTTTTTTTCTTTTAAGTATTTTGCTCAATATAGTAAAAAGTAAAATACCACAGAAGCAATGCATACTGGTCAATTCTGAAGGCATCTGAACAAAAATATAACTCAAGAGTTACAATGTCTGAGATCCTTTTTTTTGTTTGTATTTTAAAGATGGCGTCTATCTTAGATTTGTTTTCTACTGAGGGAAACTGAAACAAAGTCTTTATACATGGGAATGCATACTGGTCAGAAACAGATGAGCAAAACAAGAACGACTTGCTCACCAAAGTTATGAGGCTTCAACAAATTCCTCCCCAAATTAATTCAGGAAAAACAATGCACATTTATTTCCATTGCAAATACTATTATTACAAACGCTCGAGTCAATAATATCCCACCACAAGAAGTCCGCCTCAGTATGGTACAATGCCAAATCACAGGCAATTTTATATCTTCAGGTCTTATTCACCAATGTGTCGAATCTTCAGAGTACACATCTTATGTAGAAAACTTTTCTCGCTTTTTTCTTCCTTTATACAGAGTAATAAAAAACAGTTAAGGCAAGATGCATCAAACAGAAATCCGAAGGCCTTGGACCAGCCTCTGCAGGTGTTCTGATTCCACTGATTCTGGATCAGAAGAAGGTGCAGTCAGCGGCTTCCACTCGTTCTCTGTCTCAGGCATCTTACGCTGTGGCGGGAGGGGAAGAGGAGGAGGTGGTGGTGGTGGTGGTGGGAGAGTGGGGCAGGGGTGTCCACTAACACTCCGCCTCCCCTTTGATCCCCCGCTCGGAGTCTGCCAAGATTCTCCTCTTTGGCACTTAGGCTGGCAGACTAAGCTTCTTTCCTTTCAGCACTGAAATGAAATGTAACAGGTTTATGTTTAACACAGCAGACCACATGACAGAATAGCATTTCAAACACCAAAACAAGACTAGGTCAAAATCTAGTATATGCCTGGACCACCTCTGGTCAAATCCTGATTTATAACCACAACGTCGTCTGAGATAATCACCAAATACATAAATGAAAGACAAAGACTGGGCTGTGATTTCAGCTGGATTTACTGTCATATGATCTCTCAGAGAGAAAGTTAGAAGAGACAATATCTCTCTTTTTTAAAGTAATTTTTTCAGGGTTTTGCCTTTATTATTTAGAGAGCGAGAGAGAGAGTGAGAGAGAGAGAGAGAGAGAGAGAGAGAGAGAGAGAGAGAGAGAGAATCACAAGCAGCAAAGAGTCACAGTTTCCTAAACACTCATTTATCTATCAACATTGATTTACAGTGCATAGATTCGCTCGGCCCCTCCCTGCCCTGCTGTCGCTGGCTCTAACAAACACAGTGACAACAGATCAGTTTGTCATAGTCGGACTGGCGATTGGGACACTGGGGTAAAACCCTGCCTCGTCATCAGTGGACCATCAAAAAAAAACTCAAAAGTCTTTACCGTCCCTGTCTCTTTCTTCACTGGCCCTCTGTGTGTGCCTGTCATTCAGGGTGCCCACAGCGTATCAGAGCAGTTTTTAGGGCTCTGAAGAGGTAAAACTTTAAAAAATAAAAAGCTATAAAAAATTAAAACATGTTGTTTAGCAGTGATGCTTCTTTCCTGTTTATTTTCATCTCATCTCATGACACCTCAGATTTAACAGGAGCAAAGACCAGCAAAGTTTGTTTGTGTTTGTTTCCATCTTCTACTGAATCTGTCGTACAGCTACAGGAACAATAATCACCTGACAATACTGAATAAAAGGTGTCAAGTATGTACATGAAAAATGTTACTATAGTTGGCTGAACCCTGAAAAAAGTGGTCCAATACCAACATGGTACCTTATTGGGACATTTCAAGAAAAGGTAAAGAAACCACAGCAGCACTCACCTTTTGTTACATACAAATAGAAGAAGTCGCAGTAGAGGATGGTCTGCACCACTCCAGCAACGATGGCGATCATGTCAAAGAATCCCTCAAAGTAGAACCTCCATATCCAGTTGATGAGGTAGACGGCTCTGTAGAGTCCCAGGAAGAACAGGTAGTGGGTGGTGATGGTCTCGGCCTCACCCGTCTTGCTGATCATGAAGAGCTGGGGCAGGATGGCCACCGACTCCAAGTAGATGGAGAAAGTCCACAGGATCTGAGACAGAGAGAAGAAATAACGGAGCGTTTGAGAGACGAGAGAGAACTGATGTGTGTTTGGACTAAAACAAAAACCAGAGACCAGACTTAAGTCAGATATTTGCATAATTGTCCTGGAAACAAAATGAACGTCTTACAGCACAAAGAAATGAGTGTGTACAAGAATCCTGCTCAGTCGATCCACTACAAAAAGCTTCAGGCTCAGGTAAACTAATATCGCCATCTGTGTTTATCATGTGTAACAGGTAGGACATGAAATACCCAGTGTAAACAAACAGTGAGAGACAGAATGCAGCCTATACATTGAGTTAGCTTGGCCTGTAAGATTCTCAAATTCCCCACTCATTCATTTCCTCCTCAAAGAAGTTTATGTTTTCACCTGTGTTTGTCTGTTTGTCTGTTTGTTTGTTTGTAGCAGGATTATGTAAAAAACACTGAACTGATTTGCACCAAACTTGGTGGAGGGATGGGTCACAGGTCAGGAAAGAACCGATTAAGTTTTGGTGCCAAATGCTCTGTCCCCTTTGGTTTTTAAGTGGCCCTTGGATGTAAAAGATCAGTGAGAGCTTATATAGACAGGTGTGTGTCCAATCAGCTGAGTTTACCACATGTGGACTCCAGTCAAGTTGTAGAAACATCTCAGATATTGAGTATAGATTAATGAGGGGAAACATGAATTTAAATTATTTTAGCAAAAGGCTGCAACATACCATGTGAGAAAAGTGAAAGGGTCTGAAAACTTTCTGATGCAGTAAACCTGTCAGATGTAACTGATCTGTAGCTCACTGAACCAAATGATTGTGTCATTATATCTGACCTGAGCCAATACAATACACTTCAAATTACAAAGCAGAAGTTGGTTATTTACTTTAAACAACATGACAACTTATTTTCAAAGACACGTTTCTGCATGAATGCACACATTTGCTTATGTGTACATACATGCAGAAAAGTCATACCTAGATATACAAGTTCAATGTATGGTTTGTAAAGTTATGTTTATGATGCTCGCTGTTTACGGTGAGGAAATGCCAGAAGTGAAAATGAAACTGTGTATGACTGCAGTCTGTGAGAAAAGAGGGACAGGGTGTGTGTGTGTGTGTGTGTGTGTGTGTGTGTGTGTGTGTGTGTGTGTGTGTGTGTGTGTGTGTGTTGTGTTTCTAACCTCCAGGGGAGAAAAGTCGTGGTTAACCAAGAAAGCCAGACCACCAACAGGGACAACCAGGAACTCCACTCTGAACGTGTCATGGTTACCATCGTAAGTTGCCTTGAACTTAATGTAGATCAGGTACACAGTGGCATACGCACATCCAATGTAGATGATCTGAAAGATTAGAGCAACACCACAACATAAAGTCAAAACCCAGAAGTCGCAGTATCTCATGGTCTGACATGAACACACACAAATCTGTTGCATCTTGCTGGACAGTTTCAACCTTCAGCAAACACGGGTGTGTTGGCTCGGTGCACTAGTTAAACCTTCACACTGTGTGTTTAGTGCTCGGAAAACAAAAAAAAGCTTCAGGATATGAAAATGAGGAGCAACGTGTTCGTAGTTCACCTTCATGGTGGTGTTGTAGAGAGAGATGAAGGAGGTGAGCAGGTCCAGGTAACGAGTGGTGAACACCAAGGCAAACAGGACCTGACTCTTTCCAGAAATACCTGTGAAGAGACAGTAGAGGGCACTCAAACACTTCACATCCCAGACATAAGTTTACATCTCAATTCTTAGTTTTGAAAAAGGAGATCTGTCACAGAATGTCAGTCCAGACGGTTTTGATGCTGCAACTCACCTACAGCCGTTAACACAACATAACTTCTGGTATATGGTGGTTAACTTCCATTCTATAAGCAAGCAGTAACATCTCCACCCAAACACAGTAAGTCGCAGTTACTCACAGTAAACCACAGATCTCACCCACTAATCCACAACTCTATTCTACTGTCGAACAACACACACCTGCTCACTTTATCTCTGCGTAAGAGGAACAAAATGTTTCATTCAAACATTCACCAGTGTTCACTCCCTGCAGCCAGCTCTCTCTCTCACACACACACACACACACCCACACACACACACACACACCCACACACACACACACACACAAGACACACAATACACACACACAATACACATGCAAAGTAGCAAAAATTACAAATATAGTAATCGGAAACTTTAAATTGTGAGCTAATTGCTTTGCAGGAGCGTGTACTGTGACACAGTTACACTGCAGACCACTAATAAGCAGCTGGTAGTGTGTGTTTGACGTTGGCTGCTCAGTGCTGAAACAGTCTACTCTACATCCCCACCTGCTCTGTTTATCTGGTGTGTTGGCAGGTTTTCCACAGTCACACCCACTGTGTGCGACTAGCAGAGGGATCAGTAATCACTACTATTTGTAGGCAATCACAGACTAGTGCTGAGGTATTCTGGTATTGACCACTGCAGTCACACATGCAACAGTTTGAAACAGTAAAAATTGAACAAAATTGACCTCTGTGCAGAGCAACCTGGTTTAATCTTAGGTTAACAGCACTAAAGATACAGGTCAGGTGGCTGGCTGTCTTTTGACCTTTGACCACTGACAGAACAGGAAGGCGCAGCAAAGCTTAATATGAAAACACAGCAAAGTTTCATCAGGATAAAGCAGCCTGCGACGTTGCTGTGCAAATGCATAAGCAAAGGCATGCACTCATTCACTGTCTATGAGTCCTCTGCTGCCACGTCAGACAGGTCATCATAGGCTAACGTAATGTATAGGAAGCACCGAGCGGCCAGCGTGAAACCTGCTCGGTTGACCCCCCAACAACTGAAAATAACGAGCCCCAGCCCGCTACAGTAAACTAACTAATGCGTTGGCCCTCTGGTCCCCACGTCCCTGCCTACCGTCGGTGCGGGGCCCACGGCACTGACAAGGCTAGCTAGTAAGACAGCTGCTGCTAGCTAACACTTCACAGCTACGTCTCCCCGAAAAGAGCATTTATCAAGCTTCACGTCGCGTGTTAGTCCCTTTCGTTACGGCAACAGTGACAATGTCAGAAATGACTTTCTTTACCTGATAACAGAACATTCCGGTGGTATTAGCAAGCTAGCTAACGTTAGCCGAGAGCTGGCTAATGAGCTCAAACAGAGGAAGCTACACAGTACAGAGCCTTTTTCTGATGGTTAAACTGTACATTTACATGACAGGACACATTATATGCAAAGACCGGGGTCGTGCACACTGTAAGTAAGGGTGTATGACCACTCACCGGCACAAGACCTGGTTTTCCATATTTTTAGCAGCAGGATGATGATGGCTGCTAGGTGAGAGAGATCGCCGGTTAGCCTGAAAATGTTCATGTTTGTTGGAGCTCCAGCGGAAGCAAACCGATGTTTAAGACTCTATAAAGAGCTCCGTTCGTCTCCGGTAGCAATTAATTAACGAGCTAACCGTGCCGAGTGACACAGTGACACTAGAATAGACCGATTCTGGCTTCAGAAGATGGGAAAATGGCGAGTAAAGAGCGACGTGGCTCGGGGATGTGGCCAAGACAACGGTGTCCAATGAGAGACGGGAAACGCTGGAGCGCTCAGCCAATCACAGGAGAAAGACGGCCACTTTACATAAATTATGCTACGCAAATGCTACCTTCACACTCCGTGGACAGGATACGAAATCAGAGTTTCGTCTTTCATCTCTACCAATTGCCATTTACAGTAAAAGGAAATGAACCAGTAAATTCACCTCAGCGATGTGGAGAAAATACCTGACGTCACATGTGATGGTAAAATAAACCCGGCCCAAACTTGGGCCACATGCTTGTTTTGTTCTGGTCCAGTATACGCCCGGTTCCACGGCCCGAATCTGGCCCACATACAGCATGATGGTCAGATGCTACTTCAACATCTGGACCAATTCTGGTGCACAAAGAAAATCTTTGATCTATCAGACAATCCCAGAGGATAACAGCCAGAATCTCCTTTTTCTTTTTCTTCTGATGTTGTTTTATGGCGGTTGGCAAACAGCTTGTAGGTGCTTTACCGCCACAACAGCCAGAATCTGCCCAGATATGGAAATATATGGGCCATACTTGGGCCAAGGACCCAGGCATATGATGGCCCAGAAGCTTAATTTTGCTAACATAACTAATGTTTTATCACAGAGGTGTATTGCACAGCAGATAACTGCATATTTCAGGGAAATCCTTCCAATGTAATGCTAAACTTGACACAAATCCTCCTTGGATATTACTCTTCTGATAAAACACTGACGTGAAGTGAATGAAAGTTAAGATAACTAGTACAGAGTACAGATTACATTCACTCAACAACATGGACAAATACGAGCTGGGAAATGCAGAAAACAACATGTAGTGTTTATTCTGGAGTCCATATCATACTCTTTCAATACAAATATTGCATTAATTGTGGCACATTTTTAATAGTCCGATGTGCAGTAAAATTCTAGCTGCACAACACCGATTTAAAGCGAGACCATAAGTTTCAAAAGAAGAAAATAACACAACATTCTTCTCAAAAATAAAAAGTCAAATTCATAAGCAATAAAACACACCTTTGCTTAATTCATTGCACTCAGCGGATTTGCTGCTTCAGCCTTTCCTGCTCTGGTATGACGAATAGTTCAAGGTGGCTAATGTTAATGTTAGCAAACTTTATCTTGATATTGCTGGGTAACTGACATCACTGTGTCAGTTTGGTGACTTTATGGCTCTTTTCTACTTGGGCTGCGGTTACACAATGTTTTGTCCTTCAAGCTGCACTAATAAGGATCTTTCATACTAGCAATGGGTCAAACGGTTGCACTCCAAATGAATGCTAATGTTGCCCCTTGACTATTATATGTGGAAATATGCAATTGTTTGCAAAGAAGTTGCCATAGAAACTTATGTAAAAAAACACTAATTGTGCTGCCCCCCAGTGGCCATAATCAATTAATGCAGCTTTAGACATTATTCTGTAATTGTCACTTGTGGCTACAGAAACCGCTGTTTAACATAAATTACACAGGCTTGCTTTAAGAAGGCCTCGTATTACTTTTGTGATCACTAATATCAAGTTAAAAAAAAAAGAACAATTTAAATACAAGAAACCCGATTCAGGTTGGTTAAATCAAGTGTGTGCATACATCTGGTACCTTTGCATTAGACACAAAAAATTACAGTACAAATTCAACAAAGCTTCAACCATGATTCTTCCCGACACTATTCCAGAATGATGAAACATTACCAGTAAACACTTCCCACAAATGACAGATTTTACAGAACAAACACCGACAACATGGTGATATGTTTTAGAAGATTTGATCTTCGGTGGCATTTAAATAGGAGGCAAAGTGCCATTCACTTATTTTTTGCTTAAAAGATAGAGGTATCACTGTCACACAAGATGGCTGGTAAATGTAGGAGCTACAGTACCTGAGCTTCATGCCTGACTCACCAATTCTAAACAAGTCAGAAATACTGTGTTTTATGAATGAAGCATATGAAAATTGCACTAAAATCCATCCAGGAGGAACCGACCAAGGTAAGGTTAAGGGTCTCAGTCCCATTGTGGATTTGGTTTTCACTGAGCAGACTCCTCACTACTGTCTGAAGCCTTGAGAACAAAAACTGCATCATCAAGAACATAGTAATCATTATACATGTCCCCCTCACAGAGGTATGGCAATCGGGTCACGGCCTCCACCTCAAACCCCACCCTTCGGAAAACCTCATTGGACAGGTTGGTTACTTGCTCCTCCCACGTCTTTCCTTTTATTTTCAGGTGTTCTGTGGGACGCTGCCATTGTCCGCCTGCAAAAAAAACCCCAAAAACAGAATGGTTTAATTCTGATCCTACACCAAATATTTAAAAAAATTAGAGTGAATATGAAATTCTAATATGAATCCCAACTGACCGACTTCCACGTACGGCTGGAAGGGAAGCACAGCAGCCAGGACGAGTCTCCCTGTGTTGGGAACCAGCGACCGCTTGATGTCCCGCAGGAGATGCAGAGGATCATCGCAGCGATCCAACAGGTTCAGACAGCTGATCACGTCATAGTGGAAACCAGTCTGCTGCCACTCGTCTATATCCAGCACTCTGAGTGTGTGAGAGAGAGAGAGAGAGACAGAAAGAGACAGAGAGAGACAAAGAGAGAGAGAGAGAGAGAGAGAGAGAGAGACAGAGAGAGAGACAGAAAGAGAGAGAGAGACAGAAAGAGAGAGAGAGACAGAGAGACAGAGAGAGAGAGAGAGAGACAGAGAGACAGAGAGAGAGAGAGAGAGAGGGAGAGAGAGACAGAAAGAGACAGAGAGAGACAGAGAGAGAGAGAGAGACAAAGAGAGAGAGAAGCATGAGGTCAGAGTCTTGTGGTAAAATTAAGATCTTCAGATGGTGAGAAGTTACTTTCTAAAAGTTAAATTAATAAATGAATACATTTTAATTCTCCCTGTTTTACAAGTTGCATAAGTTTCTCTTTTTTTAAAGAAAATACTGCTTTCATTGACTAATTCCAATTGCTTCTACTATGCCTGTCAAATCAAAAGCCTTGCAGCAGCTCATCAGGAAGGGAACACACTTGAGGTTTGTTCATGTGTGAAACTATCAGAACTTTCTATCAAACAATTTTCATATTGCTATTGATTATCGCCTGTATATATCGCAATTGTTTTATCACCCAGGCCTAGAGATGTATTTATGAAACAGGGGAAATAACAGATAACAACCTAAGGACCTCTTCTCTCCAGATTCTGAATTTGTGCACAGAGCAGGGTGAAACAACAGAGACAGAGAAGCCAACTCACTTGTAATTCCTCCTCTGAAGATGCCATTTCATGGGTAATGAGACCTCGGTTGCATAGACTTCTCTGAAATGGGCTCCCATCACTTCTGTGACGCCTCCGTCCCCGGCTCCGAGGTCCAGGAGTCTCTCTGCCCTCCACTCTGGGCCGATCTGGAGCAGCTGCTGGAACTGCTCCTCAGAGAACACAAACATGGATCCACGTCCCAGAAACCTGAGACAGAAAAAAAAACATCATTTGAAGATACAGCACTGATGAAACAGAGGCAGAGACGTGTCTATGCTACTGACCCATTGATGGAGGTGCGTGAGACCATAGGGCTGAGGACTGTTGATACAAGAGAATGGTAGAGCTGGGTGAACATCCAGCCGGACTTCTCCACACTCCGCCTGAGGAAAGCCTTGGTACCGGAGTCCAGATGGCTCTGGATGAACAGGGGCTGCACCGACTCTCCGAGCAGGTCAGGACAGCACCGGTACCACTAGTGAGAAAAAATAAAAGTAACAACTCAAATTTAAATTTAAGAATGAATAGAAGAAGCTTTGACAGTGGGAGACCTGGAGCTACTCCCTAAACACCATGGCTTAAATGAATAAATCTATCAGCATCTCAAATAAGTATAATATCAATAAATAGCTTATACAAAAGTCTAAATCAAAGATTATCATCGATGTTCAAATTTCCAAAACTGAAATACATAATGTATGCGTATATGTGAGATGTAAAACTACACTGAGATGGTTTTTGGTTCTTAAACCCACAAAAATATCTTCTTAAGGGTCAACACTTCACGTAAAACACAGAAGAAGAGGAAAATATGGGACCTTTAAACTCAGTTTTTTTTGTGACCTACTGATTATGAATCATTCATTTATTTCTCACAAATTAGAAATAAAGAATAGAATACCAGCATACAAACATAATAATAATAGCAATGGGTGAAAATGGGACACCCCCATATAAGCTTCAAAAGCTTGAGTATGGGCCCAGTCACTGCATGTACAAAATATAATTTCAACCACAAAATACCTAAATCCTAACACTTAAAACACTCAAAGGAATAACTAAATAGTCCAAAACATCCGTCCCACCAGTCTATATATCAAATCAATAGGCAAGATAAACAATCAGCAATAAATGGTGGATAAAAAGTTACAGTAAAAACAAATAAAAATAATTATATATAATATTCATATCAATGTTTATAAACAGAATAAAAGCTTGAGGCTACATGCTGATATAACAACCTATATTAGCTTCTTTCAGATATTTTTTACATGTTTCAGTGTCTATTGAGTCAAGAAGACACTGATGTACAGAAATGCCACAAAAGGCCCAGATAAGCATCGGTATGTTCACTCCTGCTAAATACCATTGTAGATGTTAACAAGTCTAACCTGTCCAGCCTGGCCATGGAGAGAACTAACACACACCTCAGTGCAGTCTTCAACAGGACATTAAATGTAGTTAGTCTCTCAAAACAAACGGACACAAAGTGTGACCAGGTGAGGCTCGTCTACCTGATCGATTATTAATCATTCATACCTCCTGTGTCTCGGTCGCGGCAGCTTCGCTCTCGCTCACCATGTTCACAAACAGTGAGCGCACGAGCGGACTGCGGACGTACTTCCCCGTCCACATCCTCCTCGCGGAGAGCAGGAAGGCGACGTAGCCCAGCACCCACGCTACAAATACCAGTGTCCTCAGCTGTAGGTGACACATAATGGACAACAACTCTGAGCACAGAGGCGGACAGACAGCGGCCGCACTCTGGAGGGAGCGAACAGACCGGCCGCACTGAGATGTGGTTAATATTAGATGATTGAGAAGGTAATGGCGGCCAATTGTAAAGCAACACGCCGGGACATGTCTCCAGTTCCAAGACAAAAAACAAACAAACCTGAGGGTGCGGTGGATTTAAGAAAACCAGCTGCTATTTACTCTCCATCTTAGTCCCGTGAATCCACTGTCTGGTCATTTGTAACAAAGACACAGTGATCTTTCACCGGTGTGGTATCTGCCCATTATCACAACAAAGACTCCCATCCGCATAGTCTGCACTTCCTGAGTCACCGCTAAATGTGTCCCCGGGAACCCCGCGAAAAGAACCAGCTGTGCCGAAGCCGACATATACTTCATATAACTGAGACGAAAGGTAGCAGTCATTAAAAAAACAAACTATCATCATTTTTATTGACCAAAGGAAATATACAGTAGGCTCATTCACATAAAACAGCAGCACATATGACCTTAACTTAAATGACATAAGTATGATATAAAAGAAGAGTATAAAAAGAATGAAAATGCAAGAAGATATATTTCTTTAAAAATAAATAAATACATACACAAATATTAACATATTCAGACAGAGGTGATAGGGGAAAATGTAATTTAATTTTCCAAAAGCTTATTATTTTTTTTGTTGTTTAATAAGGCGAGAGGCAAAACATGTTGTAATAACATTTGCAGAATATACAGTGTATTCAGTAGCACACCTCCACACCTGTTGACAATACATCTCCCTCAGCTGCTTTCAAAGTGATACCACTCAGAGGTTTGAAGCTTAGACTCTAAACTGCTTCTGAAAAATAGAAAATGACACAATAAGTCAGCAGCATCATTACTGTATGTGTTTAATTTAACATAGTTAAAGTGAGGAGAATGTACCTCGGTGATTTCACACATTAGCAATCACACTGGATACACAACTTAAGACAATTAAATATCCTATTGCTACATTTCACATCAGTCCTTCTGAGTAGTTACATCACACAGGTAAGATGTTAAGGTATGACTACAGTTATGGAGTGGGAATCTTCCCTTGAGAAACCGTGTGGCGGCTGGTAAGAGAGCGAATCTGTCGCCTCAGAGTCCAAAGCATCGTACAGTATCATCATTATCTGTCTTTTGACTCTGTTCCTCAGAGGCGGGTTTCGTATTCTCTTCAGTTCCATCGCTACAGTGACACCAAACGAGTCCTCACAGTCTCTGTCTGGCTCTCTGCTCGTCTCCTGGAGAACATCGATCATGTGCTGCAGCAAGGCGAGTTTCTGTCTCTCCATGTTGTCGCTGTTTCGGTTTTTGGGATGTTTTTTGACAAGCTGAGGAGGAGGAGGTGAAACAGAGGAGCTCTCAGTGGGTGAAGGTGAAGCCCCGCTGTCAAGGTCCTGGGACAGTGCTGTATTCTCTGGCTCGCTGTCACTGCTGTCCTGCTGTGTCCTCAACTCCTCTTTTATCGACTGTTCAAGTTGGATCACAGATTATGTGAAAATTAGATGTCTGTGGAGATGTATGGATTTATTTTAACAGTGGACACATACAAACAACACTTATTGGGGGTTATTTTGAAGGTAACACCCACGTTGTTTTCAACTTTGTGTTTTTTGAGGAATTCACAGGATGTCAGGATCCTCCTCTGCCTCATGGTTATGGGTTTTCTTTTCCTCCCAGAGCCTGCGGTTTTGCCAGTCGAGAATACTGAGTCCGTAGTGAAGTGGCCTTTGTCTTTACATCTTCAACTGCAAGAAAACACAACACACAAAACACTGAAGACACTTCACATGATGTGGTCAACTAGAATCACCTCCTTGTGGTTGTTTCCTTTGTAGTATGTAGTTCTAGAAGTAGTTGAATCAACAGTGCAACAGAATCTTTAGTAACATGTATAATCATTATTCATCATGAGTCCTAAAGTGTGAGACAGTTCATATTTATTTGCTCCAGTAACAATCTCCCTCTAAATAAGTGATGCTGTTGGAACAGCACTGATATTAACTATAATGGCGGAGGACTATGAAATATGAACTCTAATGTTTTAAACTATTGACAGTTTGTTACAGCTACAGTGGAGTCCAAAAGTCATGTGATTGTATGTCTGACGTGGGGCAGAGAGTGTAATACGACAGTGAGGGTGTAGGGACCAAGGAAGAGCACAGCTGATCAGACTGAACAATGTTATGGCCACAAGTGTTACATTAAAAAATACTATATTATCATATAAGACACTGTGTCTGTGTTTGGGAAGAGAAGATCTTCATGTGTGGACACTGCAGGTGGAGGTGGTGCAGGGCCTCCATCATCGCTGCAAGAGGTTGTAGGTGTCCCCAAAGATCCAGACCTTGGCTGGATGGAAAAAAACATTATAATAGAGAGAAATCATATCAATATCATATTGTAGAGTGCAGAGAAAAAGACAAAAGAAACAGCACTCTGATTAGATGATCACAGATATCTGAAAATACATTATTCCCTCAGCTTAGTTGTAATAAACAGTCTGCTCAACCGCTTTACATGAAATAACAATAGAATAGAAAGTAATACTCAGTTTGGTGTCATTGTGCAGGTGCACATGTCATGATGGTTCTCAGCTCTCAGTGATGTTCTTTATTCTGACAGAGACAGAATCATTCCAACAGATGTTCTGACTCCTGTCATCAATAATGAAATGAACTAGAGCTGAAAACTAGCCGACTAACACTGAACCAAACTTAATATGAACAAACACGACACACACGTCCGCTGCTCTGCTCTTTAACAGCTCGTCCAGACACGACAGTTCACTGTAATAACGGGATCGTTTAGTGACCGTGACTTACCGACATTGACAACCCGCTGTCTCTGTTAACACTAAGGTCGGTGACGTCACCTTCGCTTTGCAGAACTAATTGTAAAACACGTTATAACATGTTTTCCCTCGGTCTATGGTTTTAATACAAGCGGTTACACCACACAGTTAGCTTACACACAGTAACTAAAGCTAATATTACAAGCTTTCTCCTCATATATGTGATATTTACCAAACGTGTATGCTAATCACATGTATGTGATTAGCTACTAAGATTATTTTAACACTGATATATAAAGTTTACCTCGAATTATGAATGCTAACTGTGTTAGCAGCGACTTCGTACCGTGTATCCAGGAGCCTGCTGCGGTCCGGTAGCAGGTGTAGGCGGCCGTGCAGAGCAAAGACTCTCTACAGAAGATACCGCACTACAGGCAGCGCCAATGGTATGAAATGGGACACAGTTCCGGTCTCCTAAATGGGTGTTGTTCTTTGGGAAAGAAAAGACGGATCCGTTTTTCTTGTTATTACAGCCTGTTGCTGCACAAAGCTCGGCATTTTAACACTAACTGATGGATTACCTGTCCCTGTCGGAGCAGAGAGGCGGAGTCTCGACTCCACGGCTTCTCCTATTGGTGCAGCAATGATCCTTCCAGCCCTCAACACAGCTGCTGCCGTTTAATCATTCAGAGGAAGAGAGTTTAAGAGCCCGGCCAGCACATCATTAGTGGCGGCTGACATGATAGGCAGCTCGCCTCTGTACCTCCTTTGTGAACATTTGTGTGTAATTTGGTTTGAGATGCTGGTGTTGATTGTTGGGGACTGGGCTAGGTTTAAAATTCTGATTGCGCATCCAACCCATAGAAAACGACTGTTGGACCCATTAGGAACAGGGGTGCTGCTTCTTGTGTTTGTGGGTTGGTTAGAATCGCATAGTTAGGCTCTTTGTTGGCTCCTGTTCCCCTACTTCAGTTATGCTTTGCCTTGTTTGTATTTTTGTTTACTTATTTACCATCCTGGTTACGCAATAAATTAAATCAGTAAATTTGATTTACCACTAACACCTGGTTTTATGTTGCTTCCCTTTTCCCCCAGCTGGGTCGGAACATAAAGACTGCCAACATGCGGGGACTGGGAAAACGGATGCTAAAAACCAACATGGCATCAGTGAACTGACACCTGGCTCTGTGAGCAGGCCACAGTCAGTAAGTGAAATACTCAGTGAGTAAAATTTCTCCGGCTGTTGTATCTTCTTTGCTTGCAGAAATCAACTGCCTGGTACTGGATGTGAGTCCCACAGCGTCGGAGGTTTTACTTTCTCAGCAAAGTGGTTCCACAAGGGTTTATATCTTGATGCTTCATGTGAACAGTGCAACATCTACTGGCCTGAAAGCAAAATGGGCAAATACAAACGTTTGCGTCACAAATTGAATGTAAGTATAAAGGAAAGCACGACTATATTTTAATCCAAGCATAGATTTATATACTGTAAAAGCAAATTAAAATGTTTTGTAAGTGTCAATATCAGTCAAGTTAAGCTCAATGTTTTTGTTAACTTAAGTGTCAAAACTAAGTTGGTTTGCAATGTGAGCAAAGAACATGTAGCTTTACTTTTAAATGTCAGCTTTTGTGGTTGTGCTGTAAAGGATGCAATATAAGATGTGGCCAGAACTTTAGTTTCAAATGTTCAAATAATGAATGAACACTATCAACAGTGTGTGAAGCAGCCACAGTGATGTCATGATCAAGATCTCTGTTGTATTTCAGCGTTATCTACTGAAATGTGTATGCTCACCAGCCAGCTCCGACCTGTCTGTTGTGATACCACTTTGTGACGCTAGACGCTGTGTGAGTCAGTGGCGCGTCAAGTCTGCCCTCAGTCCCGCGAAGAAGAGCAACTTCCGGCAGCGCTTGACGATAGCATCACAGAAACACAGGTATGGCTGAACCTCCTAAAAGACGATATTCATCTGCATCCCGAAGCACCGCTCCCGCCAAGAAACCACGTTCAACGGCAAAGAAAAGAAGCAACACGCGTAACTCTCGGTGTGGCTTTCCACCGCTGGAGACGGCTCCTGAGAGGAAAGAGATGCGGTTTGATGACGAGCTCGAAACTTTCCTGTTAGCCAGGTGAGTGGCTTCATGTTAGCTCTGAAGCTAAGAGTATAATCAGTGCAACGACTGACAAACATTTCAGGTGGTGATATTGAGGTTGTCGACAGACGTTTTAGCGGTTACTAGGACTGTGTCTGTTGCTCTCGGCTGTTGTACAGTTGGTGACGTCAGTAACTTTAGGCTCATTTTGTAACTGATGACTGTAACTTGAGATTGTATGGAGCCAGTAGACCGAGTGAATACACGTCGATCGGTTCACCATGTTGTTACAACTTTACATTCCTGTTAGGAGATCAGCCATGACTGAAAGTGAACTAGGTCTTTACATTTTTCAGCAGATTTCAGCATCCCTCTGTCTTTATCAGGACCTGAGCCAGTAGAGAAGCAATACCGTCTCCGCGGTTATTGATTAATGAATTTAACGATTTCATTATAAAATTGCAAAATGACAAGTTTGGGGGCTGGTTTGCTAGCATTAGCAGCTAGCTTGCTGGCATTTATGAATGTATTGAATGATTTATATCATTCAAAATAATACAATGTAAAAGTGAGAATTTTCTAAATGCACAGTGTCTGACTGATCTGTCCAACAGCCAGCTCTAGTATTCTTTCCCACCAGGGAGTTTCTCGTGTGTAAAATTCACACACAAATATTAATGTGAAAATTTTCTCTCTCCCTCAAGGTGACAAAGCTCACTGGTGCTGCTTCTGAAATGGCTGCCTGGGTTACCAATGTTGGTGTGTTGGCCTTCCAGGATGGCGGCCGGATTGATGCTGCATCTTCGAGGTGGACCCCTGGAGGTGCCTGTTGTCACACTGAGGCATAGTGGTGCTCGCTGGAGGGAAAGCACAGGATGCTCGGCCTGACTGTCAAGGTGATCCAGATCAGACATCCCACATTGTTTCCACTGATGCAAGTAATGCACAGAAAGCTAGCCAATATTACAAACAACCTTTCAACAGCAAATATAACTTCTCACGTCTAAGACCCATGGTCAACTGTTAACTAACATGTTGATCTGGTTGGTTACAGATAGGCATGTTATTCCATCTGCTAGTTACTTTAGCTCAGCCGTTAGTGGTGGCTTCTCTCTCGTTCTGTGTTTTACAGCAGGTCTGGGCTGGACAGGTGATGTGTTTACAGTGTCTGTGCACTGAGACGTTACAGCAGGAAAAGGGTGAAATTTAGCAGGTTCACCCGGGTGTTGCGTTTACACCAATGCCGATTGGAGCCATGTCTACTGGAGTCATGTGACTGCCAATTGCACCGTTTCCAGGGCCGACATTAGTGGGTCTTGGCGAATTTTCTGACCAGTGGAAAAGGGGCTTTATTTTGATTTATTTTCTATCCCTAGCAAGCAGTCTACAGCAAAGACAGCTTCAGCCTCAGCTACATTGTTTACTGACATGATGCATTTTGCCTCCACATGTATCTTTACTCTTGTTAATTGGTGGTTGGTGTGCCACCTAGTGGTAGCAACTTTCATTAGGTGTGGTGCCGACATACATGCTCAAGCAAACACACACTTACATACTTGCATTTGTATACCCCCATAGTCATACACATATTCTCATTGTGCATGCATATCTATGTGTTTATGGATGTACATATAGCAAGTGCTTAGTACCAGTATATATGTAAGTGGAGTATTCAGTTTTGGCCTAGGTGCCTTCTCATGAGATTGTATTTTATATTGAGCATAAATTTCTAGTAAGTACTCTAAAAGTGATCAATGTTTTCTATGCATCAAATGTGTTAATCAGTCAAGTTAGGCTTAATGTCTTTGTTTTACCTTGTGTGTGAGTAATCAATGTGTAATGTGGGCAAAGAACATGGAAGTGGAATGATTTTGGAAAAGGCTTTATTTTTAAGAAATAAAAACTCCCCTGACATGTTTAACCAAAAAAAAAATAACTTTACTCTTAAATGTCACCTTTTGGTGTTGTGCTTGAACAAATGTAAATGTTTTTCAATATTGTATTGTGAAGAGCTGCTTAAAATGTCCCTGTTTGCCCTGCACTGGAAAGTAATTTTATTTTAATATAATTGTTTTCCTAAGGATACCAGAATGCACCTCAGGCCAGGAAGAAGCAAGAAATGGTAAGTCATGCACATAACTACACCTCATTCCCATATAGGCTCAAATTAGGGTTCTAATGATTTTGAGCTCAGTGACGTTGACAGATCATTCTGAAGTTAATTAGCATTAGCAAGCTGCTAGCTGGCATTCAACATTGATGCAAATTAAACAATTTCAACATAAGAATTAAAAAAAAAAAAAAAAAAAAAAAAAGTGCCTGAATACTTTCTAAATGCATTGTATATCTAACTGAGCCGTCAGACAGGAAAAAATACTAAGATGTCTAACAGGTGCCTCCCACCGGGAGTTTCTCTAGGATGAGGTGTAATGTATACTTGTATTGATGCATGATAACTCTAACAAAATTGTAAAATGTTATTAAATGCACATCTACAGTGACTGCTTTTTGTTTGTTTGCATGATGAGTTTAATTTATTCTTTTTGAATAAACATCTTTTCTAAAATATAACAGTCTAACGTCTCAACATTAACAATGTTCGTTATTTGAAGTCATCTCTGACTGAATATTTATCACATTGTATATGGAGAATTGCTAGTTGCCGTTCTCTTCATTCTACTCAACACAAAATTTACTGTAAATGAGTGAACAAATAAGATGTCATAAAAAATATTTTTATTGGTGGAGTTTCATCTTGTTATACAACCCTGTCAAATGAACCTTGTAACCTTTCTTTCACTTAGTGTATATATTGTGCATTATGACTTATTCCTTATTACCTCCTGTAAGAGATGAGTTGGCTGTTTTCAGTGACTACAGGACAAATGTTAACTCATTATAGCCAACATGTAGAAAATGCAAATGACTGAATCATTACAATAAACTCAATGGTAAAGAAATGACACCAGGTATCTCTTTACAGGTTGGATGGGTATGAAATGTGTTTTATTTACAATGAATCATCAGTATGGGATGTCAGAACCCTGCTTTCATTCCCTCGGTCTGCAACACGACTGTTTACTGTCACCCTGGCAATATGCAGGCTAAGACGTTAGCTTAGCCTGCATATTAACAACGTAATTTCTTAACAAAAATTATCAAAACCAAAAGCCATACTATCAAAGACCCTAACAGGTTCTGTCACTTCATATCTTACCGTTAACGTTGCGCTCGTTACTTGTCGCCGATTAGTTGAAGAAATAAACGGCTCCAAGAAGACTGCGTGCTTTTACTTTGAAAAGCGGCGTCAACAGGCGATCGCTTGTTTTCCAATAAAAGTAGGTTTTCGTTCAGACCGGAAGGTTTTTCTCAAAACTCTAAACGCAAATCCACAAAGGTAGAGAAAAGAGAATATTTGTTTAAAAGTTGTAAATATTAGGAAGATATTCATTCTTTTCATTTATTTGTAAATGAATTGAATGTATTCACAGATGTTTTTATTCATGAAATTTGTTTGTAGATCCGTTTTATATTTGGAAGATATTTTTGTGAGTTTATAAATGTATTTTTTGTATTTGTGGAAGGTGTTTTATATTCAAACATTTATTCACTGATTGTCAAGCAGTTTACATAAATGAGACAAAATCTACCTCCATACCCATCCCTCTTCCTCTTAACCCTCACATATTTTTCTCCACTTTTAACTTCACTCCTTTATATTTCTGCTTCCTCTCCTGGTTTACAGGTTGTCCTGTCCTGTCCCCGCGCCCTCTTACGCATTTCCCCTCGTGGCTCGCCCAGCTCGCCAGTATTTAATGTTAACATTATAATAAATGAAAAAACATAAATTCTCAAATTACAAAGAAATAGGACGTTTTGATTGTTGTAATTATTTTTTTCTAGTTCTCGTTTTCATTTTCATGTGTCTTTTAGCTTAACATGTTGAGATAGAGGTCTATTTATAGACAAAGTCGTCATTTGGGGTTAAAAATGATCCTGACAAGTTTGAAAAAGTCAGAATTAGCAAAATCCCTCTGAGCCTGGATTATGAAAAAGACGATTAGGAAAATCTATAAATCTAATGCAGATGAAAGGGTTTGAAAACTAGCCTGGGCGTTGATTTGTTTTTTCCCTCGGTTCATATTGTATTTGTTGTATTGTGGATGGCAATACAAAAACACATGAGCAAAGACATCTAATGATGCCATGTGTCAATACCAGTTTCTAACCAGCAGATGTCGCAACAACACAACTGTCTTTCTGAAGGTCTCCAGGGGGTCCTTGATGGGGCTCCAGGGGGTCCATTGCAGGGAGACGAACCTCAGTTTAATTTGCCTTAATGTTGGCAGGAAGTTGTCTAAATAATGCACGAGGGTATTAAAAGTTTCATTGTCACTGCTGTCACCCAGACAGGTAGATCCAAAGATACAACAAAAACCTTTTATATTTGACTTCCTGAGGAGTACATTTAACTAAGAGACTCCTAATATTGAGGGGCTGTAGTACTACGAAAGTCTGACATTAACGCAACATCCTCACATTAGTTGAATTTGTTAATGACTTTTTCTCTTGATTGCTGAACTTCTGTTGTCCACTGTCTGTGAGATCCTGGTTATCCAGGAATAGATTAAACAGCCGAGACTCTGTAAAGCTACTCGCAATATAGCAGATGCTATATTAGCAGAAGTTATGTAATTCTCCCTTCAAAATAAAATAAAAAAAAAGGTGGCGGGCAAAGCCGCAAAAAGGTCAACGCTCAGTAGTTTCAAAAAATTCACAGCAAAAAAAAAAATCTTTATATAAATAATTCGCCAACTCTCTGACACATGATACGCATCATGTAAAAAGACAGAAAATTGACAACCAAAGTTTTAAATTATTGTGGCACGTTAAATGAAACAAGCTTTATTTTGAAAGCTGTTACCGGAAGTGTCATATTTATGCCTAGTACTTGACGCAGACTCCTACGTCTCGTGCTGCCCGGCGCTTTTCCCTCAGTAACTCTCCGGTAAATTTGCCCGTCACCACCTGTCCTGCAACGACTACAACAGGTGAGCGTGCTCATCTCTTCATAAACTTATTTATTCAGAAAAAAAATTTATGAAACGACATCAAGTTTTACAAATATTGTCACATTGTAGACTGAGAGAGACGTGTTGTTTGTTTTTGGACCGGGCTGTCGGAACACCTTGACAGTTGAGACTTGACAAGTTAGCTAACGAGAGAGAAGCTTCACGTACGGACGAATTACACGATAAATATGGCGGCGGAGCGAACTTTAAAGAATGTGTCCAAAAAGTCTGAGTTTAAAAACACTCCGTGTTCAGATGGAGGCAACGGCTGAATCTGTCTGGTACTTATCCCCAACACTTGAGGGGAAACTCTCCCATCGCTGTCAGAAATCTGACATTCCTGTTCTTTTATTTACAAGCAGAGCATGTGTGATAACTTTGAACTTTTCTGATAAATTTAGCATATATAAAAAGTCACCATCGGCGCTCAATTTAAATAAAATCTCAACTATGGTGGGAAAAGGCAGTATGGATAACAAGTGAACCAGTTAGAAAACGGATGTATAAGGTGTTATTACATATTTTTCTTTTTTCTGGATTTGATGTTTACCGAATTTACATACATTACAACAGCGATGATTTGTCAAAGGCCTTTTTTTTTTTTTTTTTTATAGTGGATTAGCTGAGAAGCAACATGGGATTAAATGAGCAGAGTCGAGAATGGGGTTTGGTCTGCGTATGATTGAACTGAGCTCTAAAACATACAATTGAGCCCTTTATGCCAATTTTGAAAAATTAGAACAATGACAATAAATTGAGATGCGTTCACTTGCTTTTCAATTTTCACGTTAGACAGAACATGAGACTGCAGGATTTGTTATTTTTTAACAGTCTAGTCTTGATTGAAGGATTTATTATAAGCTTTTACATGTTTCACTCCTGTCACTCAGGATTTCACAGGAACCCCATTTAACTCCAGCTCTATCCTTTGACATTTAGGCTAACAAGCCCATTTTGGACTCCTTGTTTACATTCTGGCTCATGCCATTGAAGGGCTATGCAGTTGTTTACTGCCTGGCAAGGTGCCTGGCTAGTTTTAGATCATGTGTCAGTGCACAGACATGCATTGGCATCTGCTGCTGGGCTACACTCCTGCATGATCACCCAGTAGTCCGGAGAAATAACTGAACCATGTGCCCCAAAGAGGCTGGTAGTACTCATGTTTTTGACTTGCAAAGTGTTCCCCAAGCACGACAGACTATTAACTCAAACAGAGTCTGCTGCTTAAGAAGAATATTTACTTGTCTGTCAGGATGACAAAGAGAATAATAATGCTTTTGAGAATTGCAAAACAAATCCATCTGATGTTTTTTAACTCTCAGAAATTCTCTAATGCTGACATACATATATAACTACTTACTTACAGACAAGTCAGACAGTGCTCTGGACTCTTACTTGTAGTTGTTTTGCACACAGAGTGGACTCCTCTAATTGGAGGCTGTGTCTGAGTGATGTGGCCTCACTGGTAGAAACAGACTCACCCAGGTTGACGGTTTCACCCCTGTAGGAGAACATTTCTCCCGGTTATGTTGTGTCATGTTAAATGTGGTTTCTTCGCTTGTCGCACACAATTAGGATTTCAGCTAAATTGGTTGTGAAGCAGCGGTCAGCTCTGCACAGAACTTTTTCCAAATACGTAATCGGACAGAAGGCCAGACACAACTTGACTGGGAAATACTTCCTTAAATTCGGGGAATGTTATCATTGGATGGAGACCTTATTCCTGCACGGGAAGACTAACAGATTAGCTGCACACTCCTGAGGGACGGGTCTTCCTGGATCAGAGAAAACAAACAAAAGTTGAAGTCAAGCTAAAGTCATGTCTATCAGAAGGATTTGCTGCTTGTCACAGTTTCTGTATCATTGTAAATTGAATATCTTGAATACTAGTAGGCTAGTAGATTATTTATGTAGACAGCAAAAGGAAATATATTCTTTCTTGTTTATCTTTAGTTTTTATTGCAAAAAAAGCATTAACCTAATGTTTATTTGTTGTCTACCAGTGTATTTGAGTTTTATGAGTTGGAAAATGACTGAACTAAACTAAACTGAACCAAACTAAAAGATGGACGTGTGGAAAGAAAACTGCAGTTATTTCAATGAGACTTCTCGCCTCCAGAGAAAACCACTGGTGATTAATCAGGAAAAAAAAATCAGAGTTTAAAGCATCTGATAAAGACATATTAGCTGATATTAATTTTCATATATAAAAGTATTTGATACGGATCCATCAATGTTGTTTTTTGTAAAAAAAAAAAAAAAAAAAAAAAAAAAAAGTTTATTGTATGAAGTACTGGGCAGGACATTTTGCAGTGTAAAAATAAACTTGTCAGTCAGTGCTCTTACAAAATTCACACTTTATAATGAGACACTTTCTGCATAGAGATGCATTGAGATTTGTTACCAGCCCAACAGAGTTATATGGGGACATACAGAAGTGCTTTACAGAGGCTACTGTCTTCAATTACTGTATTTTTTCATTGATGGTGGACTCACAGTGATTTTCCTGTGTCTTTCTCTCTAGTGTTCTCTTCGTGGTGTGATGGCAGGTTGGGCTGCTGCTGCCTCCAGGTTGACAGAGACAGACTATGAACACAAGCTCAGTCCTGCAGGCAACTAAACCTCTGCTAGTTCTCGTCTATATCCAAACCCAAGATCACTTTCATCAGAGAGAATGGATGCACGCTCCAACAACGTGAGGAAGAAGACCTCCTGCACCAGTTCACCTGACACTCCTTCTCTCTAGCCTTCTACCCACAACGTCTCCTCATGGCTGGGCTTCAGCAGCTGCCTGTTAACTCTCTGGCAAATGTTTGCTGAAACCATCCGCCTGGAGGAGCATTGAAAAGACCAAAAAAAAAGTGACCTGCGAGTAGTTTGTGCATCTGTGGTTCAGTTCGTAATCATGGGGAAAGAGCAAGATCTGCTGGTGGCGGTGAAGAGTGGGGATCTGCTGCTGGCTCACAAGCTTCTCTCCAAAGTCAAGTGCAACAAAACCAGTAAGTCTGGAGCCCGCAGGGGGAGAGTTGGTTTTGTATTATTTCTATACAATGCCGTTTTGTTCTGTGCTCTGGGCCTGGGAGTGTGATTGTTTCCACTGTGAAACAGAACTTAGATAGCAGAGCCAGAGCTGCTGCCAGCGGCGATGTTGTTGTTACTTCTGAACCAAGTGCAGTCTCTTTGAGATAACCACAGGATCAGGTTCAGCTGTCGACCACAAAACACGGCCCCCTCCAGCAGTCGGGTCAGGGACAATTTGAAACTAAGTGGATTCAAACTGCGGCACAACACGGGCTAATCTCCTGAACGCAGACCCCTGCAGCTCACGCGTCTTGCTGTGTGGGTTTTAGGGGGCTTTCTTCTTCTTTCAGAGTTCCTTATCTGCGTAGATTCCAAGTCGGGCGACAAGCGAGCTCTCTTTACAGTAGCATTGTTGCAAAAGACAGGGTACTCCCTTATCCAAGCCGGGGGAAAATTAAGGCCAAGCGGGCTGTGAAGTTGAAGCCTCTCTTTGTGGCGTTATCTGTTCTGGGCTTTCATCAGTATGGCTGGCTGCTCAATGACAAGCTCTGAGAACAAAGCTGTGGCTGTCGGGAAAAAGCCTGTTACACACTTTACACACTGCACACACAGCGAGCGCCGCTTGGCAGAAAATATTAAAAATGATATTGTCTGTTCTTGCACTGCTGTGTATGTGTACTTTGTGGTTTGTGAACGAGGAATGACTGCCACACTGGCTGGGAAAATGCGGCTGGGAAAAGTGAATGAGTAATGTTCTCTGCTGTTTTATGAACCACTATCAAGGTGCCGTTGAGCAAGGCACAGTTTTGGAAGAGTAGCACAGTGGCCAAATTAAACTTTATAGTTGTTTGTTTCCTAAGTGAGACTTGTGGTGGAAGAAAAGTGACTTCTTCATTAAAAAAATATATAAAGAAATGATAAAATAAATACATAAATATTGTAATCAATAGAGCGGGTTTTGGAGATTCAGTTGAAGTTCAAGGAAGTAGTTAAAGTATCAGCTGAAGTGTAAGCACTGAAAGCAGCTGAAGTAAAATGTGTATGCAACAGGCAGGTGGTCCCAACTGAACTATAAAGCAGGAATGGTCAGTTGAGGCAGTGAGGGCAGCTACATACAGACACAAATAGATTAATTAATGTTCTTTATTTATTCCTGATTAAGTCATTTTTTGTCATGTTTGAATGTGTAACTGTGTGAGATGATGTGGGGTGTTTGTTAGAAAGACCTCAGTTTATTTGCTCATTGGAGCTAAATAAAAGTTAAGACCATAACTGTGCAAACACAGCAGCTGACCTCGTATATTAAGATAAAAGTGGAGTTGTATGTTATGTCTTTACGGCACCGGCACACCAAAAACATAAGATGAACGTATTGCCAAAGTTTGTGCAAGAAAGTGTTAAGTTGTTGCTCAAATGGAAAATTTCCTTGTTTATAGGATCGGGTAAGATCCCAAATTTCATATTGATACAAAATTTTAAATTTTATCCTTGTTTTTTTCATATATTATGAAAAATATTTCTTGTGGCAGTAAATATTGCGATATTTGATATTATCGGATCTCAACGCCGCTGATCCTCAAGGACCCTCGCAGAACGTTGTCCAAGTCATTTATCACTTCGGTCAGAGCTGCAGTGTCTGACAGACGTGCAGCAGATCCTGCAGCTCTTCACATGACCTCCACTGCCTGTCAATAAGAGCTGATTGATTGGTTTGTAGTGACCTGCTTTGAAACCAGCCACCCCAAACATACGGTGGTATAATGTTGCTGATAGATTATTTAGTATCCATTATTGGGGATTTATATTGGGGAACACAAAGATTTTGATTGCTCATGATGATACTCGCAGCCTTTTGTGACCTGCTAGTGAGTTTAACTGACTTTCTTATAACAAACAAAACTTATCCTTTAGTGTAAATCCTTTGCAAGGGTCAGGCGCTTTTATAAGCTGCTGTGGTGGTGTCAGGCCGACATGCTGGACATTCCCAAGGCCTCAGGCTAAGCTTTGGCCCGGGGCTGCGTGCAGATGGAAGAGGGAGGCACCTGTGCATGGACTGTATTCTGCTGTTGGAGGGAGTGGTGTGGGGGGCCCTGGGGGTCAGGGAGTGACCAAGCCTGTGGAGGACAGACAAAAACAGAGAGCACTGTTAGAGGGGGCGTTTGGTCAGCTGGTCAGCTGGTCAGCTGGGACCAAGGAAAAGGAGACTGACTGTGTTGTTGATTGTTTGGGAGTGTGACACAGTTACATGACACAAAACTGACAGCAGGTGCAGGACGACACAGTATTTTATTCAAAGTCGGAGAAAACAACAACATCCAGTATTTAGCTAGTTTGGTCTGGAGCGTCCTCTTCCTTCATTTTGTTTATTTCTCCAGTATCTCACACAGCTGATTAAAAGAGTTATCCCAGTGTTGTCGGTGTAAAGCAGTGAATTACAAAGATCTAGTATTTTGGCAATTAATGGATTTTGTCAATTAACAGATAATAAATCAACAACACTTGTGATAATTAGTTTAGTTTAAATCATTTATAAAGGAAAAAATTCTGATCCCAGAGGATGAATCCCATAAAGTTTTCTCTAGTGCCACCATGAGGTTGACATTTGCGGTTCAGAGTGAAATAGCTCGACAACTATTGGATGGATTTCCCTGAAATGTGTTGCAGATACTCATGTTCCCCAAATGATACCAAGTCAAAGTTTTCTCTCTTTCAGCAAAATATATCAACAACTTCTTCATGGATTGGCTCCACATTTAATAAAATATTCATCGTTCCCAGCCGATGTTGAGTTAAGGGCTAAGTTGCAAAATAGCATGATAACATGCTAATCTAGGATAGCAAAAATGATATCTGCTGACATTTGCATTTAGCTAAAAGCACCACTGTGCTTTACCGAGCTGCTAACATGTTTGTAGACTGTTGGTATTGTCAATCGATTATCAGTGTTACTGTTGGGGTGGAAATGTGAACAGGTTTCGTTCTTAGGGCTCCTTACTTAAACTGATTGCTCAAACTGGGTTGCTTTAAGCTGAAAGGCTTGGTGTGTGCTGTTTTAGGGGGTTTTATTTATATATATATATATATATATATGAACATTAGCCTTTTTGTTAAAGAAAAATACAATAAAGCATCAGCCTTGAAATACCAATATTTTGCATCTTCAGCTGGTCGCTCTGCTCGGTGCAGGAACCTGTTGGTAAAGCTGGCTGAGAGGTGGTGGAGGAGACGTGCAGTGCCCCGAGGGGATTAGCGGAGGCACCGATGCTGGCTGATGGACAGGGAGCTGAGATGGGAGGTTTCTTCTCCGATCAGCCATCTGCTGACATCAGGCCGGGTGTTCAGTCAATTTAAGTGGACTTACCACAGTCTCCCTCTTTTCGCTTAGCTGTTTGCGAGCTGACAAGTCAGGTGGACCTGGTGTGTATAGATGCAGTGGTTAGACAGAAGGCTGCAGCCTCTGTGCAGATGCACTCTGTTGCATTCAGAGTGACAGCTTGATTCGTGGAGTCATCCTTGTGCCCCCCCCCCCCCCCACACACTCCTGACTGGGAGTTAACAGAAGTGGGTGTCGTTTGCCCCTCCTGGAATGGGAACCATTAGAGACTAGAGGCTCTTCAAAGACCTTCATGATTACAATGTCTTTTGTTGAAACACATGCTTTCTTTCATCTCGACCCTCGGCCCAACCCTCTCCTCCGTCACGGTAAACAGAAGGCCTGTGGGTAATTCTCAACGGACAGATGGACAAACATCCATCATACAAAGGCAAAAGATCATATTTGAACATCTGTTGTGTCAGATCCATATATAGTATATTGATGAGTCAGACCTTCACAAATCTTTTTCACTGAACATGCAGCCAACCACAGGAAGTCAGGTTGGCAATTTAAGCTGATTCATACAGTTATTTGTGATTAACACATCATAATCACATCACTGCCTTGTTATTACCAGCTGAGTCCCAGGTGGATACTTGTGTTGACCACCCACCATGATCAAACTCTCACATCAACCAAATTTAACAGATTTGAGAGGCCCACAGATATAAAGCATGTAAGGTGTCCTACTAAATAATAAAATCTGTTTTTAACTATTATTTTCAAACCATTATTTCCCAGTTATCAGCAATGCACCATTAAACTTCAACCACTCGCTCTACTGAACTTAAATTAGAAATATTTCCTGCCTGGAGGGGGGGGGGGCACACCATTTGTGTGAATATCTCAGGAGGCTGATGGGAATGTTATTAATTTTGCAGGTATTTGACCAAACACTAAAATACTGGAAAAAGTGAAGTTCTGACTTGTGGATGGTCTGAACTAAATTTCCAGAGCGATCCATCGAGTGTCCGCTGAAATATTTCTCTCTGGGACTAAAATGGGGCACCACCCAACCGTTCAAATTTCCCGTTTTATCTGACAGTTAAAAACTTCAACAAGTAACCAATTAACATGAGCATTGCTAAGTGTTTCTGCTGATGAACTAATCGATTAATCGAGTGTTAGAGTTATAGTCGGACAAGTGTGATGTTTTATTTTCATGTGCACAGGAAGTCGACTGAGATTTATTACGATCATATTTTGTTATGAGACTATGTCTAAAGAAAAGAGCTCACATCAGCTTCACCACCAGTGAAACTCGTTGCAGGGAACTGGGTGGGGGGGGGTGTTCATCATTGATTATTCAGTTCAAACCTCGAAAGCAGAAATTCACAATCCATACTGGTATTTTTTTTTTTCTTGCTGATTAATCATTGATGATCTTTCTACAGAAAGTTATACTTTCTAATTTTCTTTAGCAAACTGGGGCCGGTTCATTGTGAGCATTCCTCTGTTCACATCTTTGTTATGCAGACAAACCCCTGTGGTGCTAAGTCTCATTCGAAGCTCTGCTGGTGACGATCTCGTTCATCATTAATTGATTATCCTTTAAGACTGCATTTCTTGTTTTGATCCTTTCGTCACCTGTTCGCTCTGTCTCCTTAAAGACACAAATGAATGAACGACTGTAGGTTGGTTGTCCTGCGCTAAAAGACATGAACATTTGATCAAAGTCCTTATGAATTTTGAAGTTATCCCAGCCCTCTGTCCCTCCTCTTAGATGAAACAGCTTTGCATTCTTTAACTTCGTTTACATTTACATTTACTCATTTAGAAGATGCTTTCATCCAAAGCAACTTGAGAGGAGGAGACCTGGCGTCGTTAGACATGTCAGGGTGTTAGAGGTGTTTGGAGAGGAGGTGCTCTCACAAGAGATGAGTCTTCAAGAGATTCTTGTAGAACAGTCTGGACTCGGATCGTCTTGTGTGCAGGGACGGCTCCGACGTCATCGATACCCATCCCTATGTGCACAGCTACAGTGGCTCCGGCAGCTGTAACCCTGTACACACTGCGTACATTTCTTTCAAATATTTTTGTCTGTTTTGAAAATAAAATTGTGACGAGGAGATCGTGTCTAATTTTTCAGCTGCATCCCCTCACTAACGTTATGAGTCTAGATTGAAGTGGAGAGCAGGAGATAAAGGATATTTCATTCAGACGCAGAATGAACTTCAAATAGGCCGGAATACTATTTAATTTATTGTCTCGCAGCTTTTTGATTGTTTATTGTAGCAGCTTGGTTTGGTCTTGCTGTTGCGTATTGTTATCAATATCTTTAGTAGTTAGTTAGACAACTGTTCTTATGATGATGATGATGCTAAATGAGGGAATCTGTTGCTTCATTTCGACTTTCACTGCACATTTCTCTGGGATATTCAATACAGTATATAACAGTATAGTGTGTGTGTGTGTGTATATATATATATATATATAAATAACAGTGTATTGTTATTCAGCTGCTGTTGGTTGGTCTTTGAAATGCATGTGGTAGGAGGCTAATCAGAGTTTTATTGTGGTGTCGTGTCATAACTTTAGCGTTAAAATGCACGGATCAATGTCTCTCTCTCTCTCCATGAGTTCATATGTGCGTGTGTGGGGAAACCTAAAGGTAGTGGACAGGTGGTTCTTGTGTGTACTATGTCCTGCCGGCACCACTGCAGTGGGAGACGCTGCACAGAATTGCTGGGTGGAGGTGTACGTCACATGTAACTCCACCTAACACCTACCATTCTCTAATTTTAGTAAGTGCTAGTTTTCAATAAGTGCTTTTCCCACAATGTAGAAGTATGTCTAAGACATTAAGTTTGTGATCTTCCGTTTGCAGATCCTTCCTTTTCTTCAGCCACCCCCACCCCCCATCCTTTATCTTGGCTTCCTCCTGCCTTCATTCCTGTACCTTGAATTAGGGATAACCCATCTGGCCTAGTGTGAGATTAGAAGTCTGTTAGATTTAAGAGTACCTAAGAAGAGGTGTAGTCGTGCATGTGTGTACAAGTGTGTGAAGTCTATGTGCATGTATACTGCACATGGCCAAATACACCCACATCTGATGCTCACTCAACTCTGTAACTTTTGTCTCTTGTATTTTGCCTTTTTAGTGTTTTGAGTCTGTAACAGCGGGTTGTTATAGTTAGCCCAATAGCTAACGAGCTAACTGGGCTAATCAGTCTTCTGCTTTATTCGCCAGACAGTTGGGGAGCAGCCAAGTAGTGTGTGAACGGCTTTCGAGTTCACGTAATCTTGCAGTGTATCACACACACACAGTCACACACACACCACACACAAAGTCACACACAAAGTCACACACACACACACACACACACACACACACACACACACACACACACACACACACACACACACATTAATCCTGTCCCCTTTCCTCCTCTGACAGATGGGGTAGCCTGTCTAAGATTGCTGAGGAAGTTACCAAAGGAATTAAGCTGTGTGTGTGTGTGTGTGTGTGTGTGTGTGTGTGTGTGTTGCAATAGCCTTTTATTACTTGCTACAGGCTGCACATAGTTAAGTCTGGCACCCATCTTCATTTCGCTCCATTCTTTTCTCCTTTTTCTAAAAAACAACCCATCAGTCAGGCAGACGCTTGAATGCAGCATTCAGAGTGTGAGGCACCGGTGTCGCCGGGTTCTGCCCTGCCTCTACATGCCCTGCAACTGTATTCATGTGTTTGGATTTGGCTCTGTGATAAAACAACAACAAAAAGAAGTATCTGTAGGCGGAGTACTCTGAGTTAGCGTAGAACTGTTTCTGTGCTTGTACAGACAAGGATAATGTGACTGTCTGACAAGGAGGCTTCGTGTGTGTGTGTTTGTGTGTGTTCGTGAACTTGCGTGTGTGTGTGAGGAGTGTGTCTCCCATTTGGGAATTGGGCTGCGTCAGTATCCGTTAGCAGTAATGAGAATCAGCAGGAGAGGTAGCTGTTGTGGCTTTGATCTTCCACGTTATCTCGCTCTTTTTTCATACCTTCGTTTCATTCACCTATTGTGCATAGGAAATAGAAATCAGCGTTTGCGGTGGCTGCTCGTATCTGCTGGCTTTGTAGTTGTTTGATAAGCTGCTGTGCGTTAGAATAAGACACTAGTCATTGCAGTGAGAAGTGTATGATAAGAGAGTCTTGGATGAACAGATCAGTGTGTGTCAGACGAACCTACAGTATGACTGAGTGGAATCAGATGTCTTCAGGTTTTCACTGCAGTTTGTTGTGTTCTCCACAGACGACTCCTCCAGTGTGGACAGGTTTTTAAGATGTAATATCCATATATCAGTTGCCAGTGTAACTCTCAAACTTTAAAAACTTTATCACCTTAATCCAGTGGTTTAATGTCACTATCAGCTGTTATCAACTCTGTTTTCTTTTCCTCATCGTTTCACTTACTTTTGCTCTGGTGCCAATATTTTGTGGGTGAAATTGGTCCTATGTTTCATTAAACTTATTATTATCACCATAATTCACAGCACAGATGTTTATGTGGGTCTGTGTTGAGTCAGGGTGCCGCTACGCTTACAGATGTTGCTCAGGTCATATTTAAAGGTGCGTTCCATCGAGTTTACTAATGAAGCTCAGTTTGACAAGGAAGTGTCTGTTTACTTTACAGACCCTTTTAAATAAAGTTAGCAAGGTCAAACAACAAACTTTTCTAGCTGTGTCTTTCATCTACGTCAGAGCTCTCATGAGCTTCAACACCGTCCTTGCCGATGAAGCCAGAGCAAATTTTTTTTAATGTGCAGTAAGGGAACTGTCGTCATGGTTACATCAGCTTGAACTTGGAGCTTCACATTTATAATAGAAAGCTCGTGTTACAAACTGGTAGCGAGGAGTTTGAAATATGTCAGAATTTATAAGTCAGAGAAGATGTAATGAAAGAGACGGAGTATGTATTGGTTATAATAACACTGTTATCACTGAAGTTTTGATGTGGTTAGTCGAGCGTTTACAGCCTCACACTGTAGGACTTGGTGTCCATGAGCGGGTGGCGGCCGTCGCTCCAGTCCTAAACGAACATTTAAGTAACATATCACGGTACGTACACAAGAGAGTATTGATCTGTGTCTCTTAGGCTAAAAGAGAACTGTAATGACTTTTCCATCCACGTAGGAGTGTGTGACCTTATGCTGGTGTGTAAGTCCGATAATCACATGACTGTTAACTAACTAGCTGGAGGGGGTCACTGAGAAAAGTAGCCCATGTGAAATCGATTGTTTTATTATTTTTTTGACCTCAGCAGCAAAATCGGAGATGGCCTCAAGGCTCCAGCTGCTGTCCACTGTTTTAAAGCAGGAGTGAACAAACAGTGCGGGACTTCGAGTCGAGAGTGACGAAACAAATCACATGGCAAGAAAAGATTAGACAATGACAAGCTGTGCAACAAATACACAGTAGTTTTCCAGGCAGGTGAACTCCTCATGAACCTGTGTCATATTTCCTGTCATTACACCTCGGTCCTCTTCAGTAAAAGCTGTGGTTCAGGGATAGAGATTGGTTTCTTGCTGCCAGACTCACAGCAGAGAAAAAGAAAAGTGATGGAACATCTCATTAGACTGAAACACATGGTGATAGTTTTGTTTCTTTGTGTTTGTCAGTGGTCCAAAGTAATTATTGATTCTCGTGGACTTTATTCAAGTGGAGTCGTGACTCTCCCTGTAAACATGTTCAAATGTGGATGATGCATCACTCTCATTGTACCTGGAGGATAAACGCTGGTGTGTCCTGTTAAGGTCAAAAAAAAGTATTTAACCCCTGTAGTGCTCTTAATTTTCAAGCCGGTTTCCTGGTAAGAGGAAAACAGAAATTTCCAGAAACTATAAACCCATAAAATAAAGCATCGCCTTTACATTGATCACCATTTATACCAAAAATACATTAACAAGCCCCACAAATGTACCTTCTACACAAAAACTATCAGTATAGGTAGTGATGAGGAAGCTGTTTTGTTCAATTTTTTTCTTTTTCTCATAATTTGAAACGGCCAGTTTTAGTCTGTCACTTCACCAGGTTGTTTTAAAAGAACTGAAATGATATGTCAGAACATCTTCCTGCTCATTTGAATATTAGTGTGAACTTCCTGTGCGCTCTCCTGCTCTCACACTGAGATGATGCCATGGATCAAAAACTTAGATTTTGCATTCTGCGGTCTGAGTAGCAAATTACATACCTTATCCCTCACTGGCTTCCCACCAGTGAATATTGCCTGGCCAAGCTGGAAACACAGCTGCCAACGGTACTAATTACAGTCATTAGTAATATTCAACCTGCTCTCACAGTGCAACAGTTCATGTTGGAAGACTGTAGACTTTTAAACAGCGCTGAAACAATTAGCTGCTTCATTGTTAATCATTCAGTTGATCCAGAGAAAAATTATTCAACAACAATTTATTGTATTTACTCTGCAGTAATGCTGTTTTGGACTGTGGGTGTGGCCTTTCTCATAGGAAATCTTAATGATCTTGAGCACTGGAATCAGACTTTTTCACTTAAAAAAAATACATTTTACATATTAAACAATTAATTGAAATATAAGCTATTGAAAATAACCAGTAGTAGCAGTTCTGTCTTTAAGGCGCTGGCTCCCACGAGAGCCTATCCTGTGCCTGTGGTGTTTTTAAGAGTGAAAATGTTTCAGTACAGAAACTGTTTTGAGTGTGAAACTCTGCCTGCACAGATTTGTGAAGCTGTCAAGGTCATTTGCAGGACATCTGTAGCCTCTTTGTTAAAACTTTGCATAGCTGCCCATTATAGGAAATGTTTTTTTCAGTACAAAAAACAGAACAGAAAACAAAAATTGGTGCATTTTAGCGTAAATTTAGATTCAAATTCAGTGTGAAATTCCAATACAAAAACATGAAAGTACTACCAAAGTACAGCCAGGGAAATATTGATCATGTACAGAATATTTAAGTATGTATGTGAGTGAGATGGGTAAAATCTCCCACCACAGTGTATAGAAGTTAATATTGTAATATGCAAAAATCATATTGAAATCCAGAATTGTGATAATGATGATTTGCGGCACAGTATAAACTGTCATATTTACCTCCAGGGCATTTATTTTGAGGTAGAAAACCGGTCTAACCCAGAGCCTCCTGTCTAATAGAGAGTGCATGGAAATAAAGGAGGGGCTCTGCAGCGAGTTGGGTAAGTAGAGTAAACAGATTATTTGAATGGTATGTAAAGTGTTTTGTCCCTGAAGCGCAGGGTTGAGACATGTTATGTAACATGAGACCTGCAGGTGTGTTTACGCTCATTCTAATCTGCTGTTGTTTGATAGGAAGTACACAGATGTAGCAACGCTGGTTCACGTGCACGCACTAATACACAGAGCGCAACACATCACCACAGATCATCTGTTTCATTTCTACACTGGCTCATTGTCAGCGAATATTGAATGCCTCTGACCTAGTTGCCAGCGGCACCACGGGAGATTATTCTCTACATTTTTAACAATGGAGCAAATTTATTGGATGATACATCCCGGAGCTGTTTTGATGTTAAGGGTTTTTCTCAAGACCTAGTTCCAGAGTTTATTCTTAAAGCAAATGATGCAGCAGTGAAGCAATTGATGAAGAATTGATGAGGCTAAAGTGTGTCACTCTGCAAATTTGGTGTATGTGTATACCCCTGGGTGTGTGATGTGCTCTTTTTATACTGTCCTTCCTTTCCTCTGTAGTTTTAGGAAACTCTGCCAGTGAACTGAAGCTGCATCCACAGCCTACGCTGCATTTTTATGACTGTTTACTTCAACACATTGTCATAAATACACACACATGCACACACGCAAGCAAACCAGTTTTGTTTCCCTTCGCAGTTTACAGTATGAACAACACATACGCATAGTCTCTTGGTACAACCAGAGGTAAAAACCAAAGGTGTTCTGTGGCAGGTAGCACTCTGTCAGAGAAAACCCGTCAGGCTGCCGCTCGCTCACTGATTTAAAGACGGGTGCTGATGTTGCTTCAGGGCTTGTTTGTCTCTGCAGTTGTATTAGCATGCATTACAAATCAGACTGTGGGTCTATGACTGAGCAGGATTACAGCTGATTACACTCGACAGTGAGATGCTTTTCCTCAGCATCTCTGACAGACAGTGTCCAAATTCTAATTTTCAACCTATGTCAGGACATCGGTTTTAATATTTTTAGTATTTTATGGCAGTTTAAATGTTTGCTTTACAAAAAAACGTTTGGAAAAACATTTGACATGACATCAGAAAGATCTTTATTCTGTCATAGAGTGATGCAGGTAGCAGCCAGGAGCAGCTACACACATGAAACTGGTTTAGTCGGTCGGATTAGCATCATTCAGCATCAGAGTATTTGTTGTTTTCAGATATGTTTCTCTGAAGGACCATAGTTTTGTAATGCTTTAGAATACATGTCAAGAATAAAACATTAAATAAAACTTAATTTACTAGAGAAGTTAGTGTGATAAACTGTGTCTCACACATAACCAGGCAGTATTTACTTGCTCGTCTGATCTGTACAGATGTGTAATGTGTAATATATATGTAAGTATATAGAGACATACCTGCATGGATCACATGACACTTTCAGTGTTGATGACAACGAATTTTCATTTTGAAATAGTGAAAAAAAGAAAAAGGGAAAACTACCCACTTCCTGTTTTTTGTTTTGATAGTAATAAACAGAGAACTGTTATAAATGGAAATCCGGAATTGAAAAATCTGGAAATCATCTTTCTCAATTTTTCTCAAAGTTGATTTTTTTTTTTTTTTTGGAAATTCTCGATTTCCATTTATAATCACATCAAGGAAAAACAACGGTTCGTTTTGTCGTTTCCCGTGTTTTTTTTTTCTTTCTTATTATCAAAACAAAAAATTTGAATTGGATCATTTTCTGTTTTTTGTTTCTTGATTTCTAAATGAAAATTCGTTGCCCGCCAAATACACTGACCTGACTGCCGACTAATCTCTCTGCTCCTCTCCGCAGACACACCACGTTCTGGGTTTGGTTGTGTTGTCTTAGTTTAATCCTCATGTTTAGTTCTGCACCTGCACTCACATACCACACTCATGCACGCCACACACTGCTGATTTACTCATTTCCACACCTCATACTCTGAAGAGTCACTTTGGCATCTTATTGTGGTTTAATAAACACATTCTTTAGTAATTGTAACCATGCTGTGTCTCCCTTTGCTGTGGCCTCTTCAGTCAGGGTCATAACGGAAAGGAGACCTTTTCACACTTGACAGATCAACTGGATCTAAAATACCATTACCACTAAAATACCAAGTATTTAAAAAGCTGAATGCTTCCTGTCCGTTCTTGTATCCAGCCTTTAAAACATCTCTTCACCTCTGAGACCTACAGACACCTCAACATCACTCTCTTTGCTAAAAGTCTCAGCCTACACTTCAGTGATTTATTTTCGAAGCTGGAGTGACTCTTGTGATTTCTTCAGGAGAGCAGTTCAAGCTGACACAAACTCTCACTGCAGAGAGGTGGATGATGGCTCCGCTCCGTGAGACTGAACATCCCAGTTGACGCTGGCACTGCTGAAGCCGCAGATGCCGTCAGTGGGATTTCAGGGGGTTATGAGCTTGTGTTTATTTCTGGTTTCCTTCATTTTTAATTTATAGTTAATATTAAACTATCTGCCGTCCCGGTTATGATAAACAACCAGTGTGTGGAAGGCAGAAACGTGTGCATTCCTGATCATGTTTTTGGAGCCTTATTAGGAGTTCTGTGGGATAGCTGGAGTGAAGTGGAGTCCCCGCTCTGCCTTGGTGGTTTGGTTTCAGGCGCTGTGTTTACGCTCTCAGTAATAAGCACAGTTAGATGGATGTGTTCCTTAGATAAGTGTTTCCCTTGATGAGGTCCCCAGTCCTTACCTGACCACAAACCATTTATCCACAGAGACAGATGATGACCTTAAATTACCCCCTTCTCTCCCTCCCCTGTGTTTTTGTCTTGCTGCGGCTTTGCTGTTTGTTTGCTGGATACCTCCTGCTCTTTGTGGTGGTGGGGGGGGGTCAAGTGTCCTCCTCTGCTTTTGTTAATGAGAAGCTGTTGTGGGTGGAAGTGGGCTTGAATTCCCTCTGTTACAACTGCAGGGAAGATTTCTCACATATAGAGTAAAAACTTTTAACAAAACTCCAAAGAACAAAGTCTGCAAGTGGCTTCTGTTATTTCTGCTCTTTCTGGAAGAGCTTTTCTTTAGAAGTCAGTCTTGACACTTACATGGTTTTATCCTGGGTGACATGTGGCAGCAGAGTTCGGCGAGGCAAGATGCTGTAAGATAAAGCAACTCAGATATCCTCAGATGGTAAAAGAAAAGGGCAAATGTCCGAAAAAGAAAGACTTGGTACAACAGAAGAAGCAGACTAGACTTTTATGTTAAAATACAGAGTGACAATGTGTTTCTGTAGGAGAGAGAGAGTTAACTGAGACATCTTAAAGCTCCATATTTTCTTTTTCTTCTGTTTTATTTTGAAGTGTTGATCCATAAGAAGATATATTTGTGGTTTTAAGAACCAAAAACCATCTCAGTGTAGTTTCACATCTCCTCTCTCAGGCTTCTCTCTGCAGCTCTAGTAACAACAGGTCGGTGAGCCAATCAGAAGAGAGGAGGCTCTGAGCCTCTCTTCTGATTGGCTGACTGTTTTCTGAGTGATCCAATAAAAATATAGCAGATTTCAGGTAAAAACACTCAGAGAAACCAAATCCTGTAAAGGTTTGGATGCTGGGTCCAGGTGGGCGGGGCTTGGTGACTGCTTTGTTGTGACATCACAAAGTTCCAGAAGTCCTGACGGCTGGTTTTAAGGCTCAGTTTCTGAATACAGGCTGTGTGCATTTCTCTGTGGACTGAGGCTTTGATACTTTCACAGTATTAATATAGAAGCTAGACCTGATCTATAATCACACTACACATGGACACAGACCTTTACACTGGAGGAGCTTTAAAAGTTCCACTTATCCATGTATTTATAATAACAATGGGTGAAATTAGTCTAATGTAAAACGCATTTCCCATAGTGACAAAAACCACACAGAATTATCAGTTATGTGTCCTGTTTTATCGTCTTTGAGCTCACTGTTTTGGTGTGATTTGTTTCCCTTATGTTTTTATTCATTTTCCCTCCAGTTTTTCACAAGCGTAGAAGATGATCAAAGGCGCTTTAAAATGATTTTTTGCAGCCATGCAAACCAAAGCAACAGACTCTCTGCCAGCTGCAGCCTTGTTGGAGACAAACACACGCGAACCATCTTTTTTTTTGTTATCTTTTATTTTTTTATTTACATTTTCCAGCTCTTGCTCCTCCTCTCTCCTCTTCCTCTGAAGCTGTTTGCACACTGATGTGTTGCAGAAAAGTCCTCTGCATGTTTTTTTTTGTTTGTGCACCTGACACACACAGTGAAAAACATTCTCCTCATCTCACCTGAAAGGACGAATAGACCCTAACTTCTCCTCCTACTCTCTTTATTTCCCTTCGCTCCTGTCTGAACCGCTCTCTCCACATCAAAGCAGCAGCATCCCTTTCTTCTGTCCAGATGCTTCTGCTCCTATTAGAAAGGTGCAGAGGGAGCGTAACAACAGTAGTTGGGAGCACTGCTTATGTATCTGATGAGGCTATCAAAACACAGCGTCACGTGGTCCCTTTGCTTTGTTTGTTGTAACCACAGAAAACAATGGAGGGCTTCCACACTGACAACTCCTCAGATTCAATCATTTTTGTTTGCAGCGACGTTGGTTTCTGCAGGAAAGAGCGAACCCTGTAATTTCCCTGTCTCTGCAAGAAAACGCAATTTACTACACATCTGTTTGCATCAGCTCTGAACACACACACACACACACACACACACACACACACACACACACACACACACACACACACACACACACACACACACACACACATACACACACACACATACACACACACAAGTAGAGTCAGCGTGCTGGTAATGTAATTGATTGTGATGTCAGAATCTGAGCCCCCTACTACTTCTGCACAAAGGAGGGAGGAGGGAGGGAGCAGAGAGCAGAGCAGAGAAAAGGTGGCTGACAGTTCTGTAGGTTCAAACTCGGAGAGACGGCGAGCGAGTAGGAGAGCGTGGTGGGCGTGCTATGTGAGGAATGTTGGCTCGTGTTGTAACTAGAACTCCTGAAAGGCCCTGTTCTTTCCATACCACTGGGACAGTTTAGACCCCGTCCTGGCAGGCAGCCCAACCCTTCTATCTGTCTCATTATCAATGTGCCTTTCTGTGCCTCCAGGCTCCGGTTTTTTCTGTGTTTGAGTCTTCAGCAGCAGCAGCTCCACCACCGCCCTGTTAGTAAACTCCACTTGACTGCTGTAAAATGATTACTTCAAATATAAAGCATGACTTTACCCTGGGTTGTGCATATTGATGCTTCCTCCAAAACCCCCCCACAGGGCGTGAATTTCTGCATTTCTGACATGAGAGGCTCCAATGGGAACTGATATCCTAAGCATGGAAGGGAGAATACATTCTTTATCCACAGAGCTCCACGAGAAATCTTCGACATCTCGTATAAAGTTCCTTAAATATTTATAAAATTTCATCTACCTACGTTCTGTTAAAAAAAAACCTGTTTTGTATGTTTTTATGTGCAAAAACAAAATGCACTGGAAACATAAATAAACCACAAAGATGAGAATTGAATATATATATAGATATATATAAATAAAAATCTGGGCACCAGTGGGGACCAAATTATATGCTATGAATTCACAAATTGCTTCATATTCTTTTACCCTTTTATTTCTTTAATATGAAATGTCTGTCAGTCTCTACACAGCTTTTCACTGCAGCTACTGCTGTTAAACCTTCTCTTTTGATGATGTAATCCATGTTTCTGTCACATAAGATTTACTCATAGAAATTCATTCTTTTCTACTGAGACATTACATATTCAGATTTATTTCCTTATGGGTCTAATTTCACAGTTTTAGCTGTCATTCCTGTGGATGATAATAACATGATGATCATTTTTGCCTTTAGATGTTTTATTACAGAAAATGTTTGAAACCAAAATATTCACACATCCTGTCGTAGTTTTACTCATGGATGGAATTATGGTGAAAATCAATGATTCCCCTTTTTGCTGGGGACCCCCAGGAACCTCCTCAAGGACCCCTGGAGGTCCCAAGACCTCACTTTGAGAACCACTGCTCTACACTGTTCTGTTTCATTTAATTGAAAAGGGAAAATGAAACTGAGCTAATGAGCTAAACATCAGTTATCAAACTTGTTAGCTTGTTCACTAACAGAACAATAAGTCTACACAGTCTATTTATTGATACCACACACACACACACACACACACACACACACTTCTGTGATTTCCCACATCTATGTGGGAGAAAACAGTAAGGGAGATTGACTGCGATGAATGGCTCTGTATTTCCAGAGCTTGGCAGTTCGGTTCCTGTGTGGGTCTCGGTGGACTGTGGGGCCTTTACAGTAGCTCTCAGCTGTAGGACGTCCAAGGATATTTAGCTGTGTGAGGACAGGTTCCCGTCCCGCTCAGGGGCTGGAGATGAATGTGTGAGGTGGAGGTAGATGCATCATATTTGACGTCTGGAAGTTTAGTTTGACACGATTTAAAATGAGGATTTAAGGGTTGAGTAGAGCATTGGGATGATGGCCAGGTTTGATTGGAGTCGGATACTTAGAGAAAAGAAGATTACGCATGTAGAGGAGGAAGTTCGTGTTGTCACAATAAAAGTTTTGACTTTGATACCTTTGACAAAAAAATCTTGGACCATTTTCTAGCCAAAAATATTTATTATTATAATACTATGTGACAGCTGGGACCAGCAGGCAACTGCTATTGAATTGGGGACATTGTAAACAGTCTGAAAATATAGAGTTTTACGCTCCAGCACATTTTTACAGATGTTATTGTGGCAGAAGCCGGACTGGTGAAAGAGAATAGATGAATAGACGACGTTATTTCCTTTTGGAGAAAGAATGAACAAGTAAGCCATGGGACAAGTAGCGGTCTGTCTCCTCCAAGGTGAGTGAAAAACGACTTGTTCAGTCTTGCTAACAGACCCCTGCTATTTCTGCAGCGAGTGCTCCTGTGGAAAAAGAAACATATACATGTTTTGTTCTGACATGCTCGTGTTTTATGGCTGCCACTCTCTATTCCAAAGACCCGTGATGAGATGGCAGTGTAAATGAGGTGGAATGGTACATTTCTGCGAGGCACAATCATTTGTTTATGAATCATTTGTCTGCAGTGAGGGTGTCAGACGCGCCGAGAGGAGGCAGGGTGAGGCAGGAGGAGGTGAGGAAAGCTCCTCGATCCTGTCGAGGCTGTCAGGTTGTTTGAAGGAAGGAGTGATGACAGGGAGAAGTGCAGGGGAGAAAGACACACACAGGGTCCTGTGGGGATGGAGGGATTTCTGGAGAGCTCTGATGAAAAGACAAATATGTCACCATATACTAATGGTTGTCATCCAACCCCCCACCCCCCCTCTCCTTTCTCCATCTGTCTTTTTCCAGAGTTGCTGGGCTCCACCAAGAGGCTCAACATCAACTACCAAGACTCAGAAGGGTAAGACGTGTGTGTGTGTGTGTGTGTGTGTGTGTGTGTGTGTGTGTGTGTCAGCCTGTAAGAGAAGCATGAAGTTGAGTCAAATGAATGTAACGCAGGAGTCACTGTGTCTTTGATGCCCGACCTCTGGCTGACAGCCTCCTGTTTGTCTTCACACAGTGTGACTCACAAACCAAACCACACACATACACTGACATGTAGAACTTGCAGTATGTTATTATCTAATGTAAAAAAAACCAAAACAACAAATGACAGGAAATTGAGTTTGTTTAGTTTGAATTAAGAATCTGTCGTTCATATGAGTCAACTCATCTGTGAAATATGAGAATATGAGGGGCGTCCTGAGCGAGTCCCCGGTTCGACTCCCGGCCAGGACCATTAGCTACATGTCATTTCCTGAATTTCCTGTCTTATCTCCACTGGCATTATGTAATAAAATGGCCAGAATATAATAGAGTAGACTGCAAATACACCCAAATAAATAAGCAAAGCATTGCTCTTGTATTGCAGTGTGGAGATAGTTAGCAGTAGCATTGTAAGTACAAGAAGGAAACTGTTGGTGAGGGCTAACCAGTGAGTCTGGTGGGTGTAACGCTGTGTTGTATGAAATGCCTTTGGCTTCGTGTTTACTGGTTTTGGAGGCTAAAAAAAAAAAAAAAAAACACCCTCCAAACTGTTAAGATACTGAGATAGATGCTCAAGCTTCTTGCACACTTCTGCAGCTTCTGTGTGGAGAAGTTTAAAGCTTGACAGGCTCTGAGAAAAAAAATAAAATGTAGGTCTTTGTAAAATTATAGATGAATAGACTGTGAGATGCAGTTGAAAGCCCCAAACAACATCCCTCACTTCTCGAGTAGGTATTTTATGGAGATGATTTTGCACAAAGTTATTTTATGACTAGTTTTACTTATATAGAAACATATATATGTATATATTTTTATATGTAAAGTAACAGTACTTGTTGTGGCTGCCTCATATTGGACGAGAATAACAGACTCTTTCTTGTTTCAAAGACGCTTTTTTCAAGTTGTTTAGTCTCTGTTTTTATCCATCAAATGTATTCTTTATATCAAAGTAGGCCATCAGACATGCAGAGAACCCCCCGACGCACGCCGCTGTTAGTGTTGGTGTGTGTGCAATGTGTGTATGCGTTGACTTAGGCCGGATGCGTGTCTCTACATGCAGGGTCAGTGCAGTGTGCGGGAGGTGATACACAATAGGGGTGCGGAAATAAAACATGTCCATCGCTCTGTGTGTGTGTGTGTGTGTGTGTGTGTGTGTGTGTGTGTGTGTGTGTGTGTGTGTTACCTGTGATATTTGAGATCAGTGCAGAGGGGAAGGTGAGCAAACAGTTGTTGAGTCAACATCGTTCCTGAGAGACACATTCAGAGTCTTAGACAGTGGCTGCAACAGGTGACGCAGGATGTGGACAAGGTTTGTTCTGCTGGATGAATGAAGGTGTGTGTGTGTGTGTCTGTGTCTGAGGAGCGTTGAAGCCTAAAAGATGTGACTGATAAGATGAGCTACTTTACTGTCTGGAGATCCCTTACATTTTTTTCACTGTACAGACCGACACAGTTGTCATTTTTCCGTCCGGCGTCCATGTTGTTTAAATAGCAAATACACTTGCGCCCTTCTGAGCGCCCACTGACATGTTGGTGTCAACACGGTGTGGTCAGGTGCACTGTCAGGTCTTGTGGCAGCGGAAAGCGATTGACCAACAAATACCCGTTCTGAAGTCAATGGCGTATTTCACTGTTATTTTAAGGGCGCATCCCGACATACTCGTATCACTCTGCATTACAGTGCCATTACACATGACTGTCACTGTGTTTACCTTCATGAAATCACCTGAAAGCAACACCAGGCTCCACTGTAACCACACACACCTCTGCATACATTTAACCTTAGGACAGAGTCAGGCGAGCTGACTCTATGCTACGCTAGGCTAATCTTGTTCCAGCGGAGATTTTTATTTCATGACTGATATTTCTGCTGTTTGTTGTTGAGATGAATAGACTTTTCCACAGAATCAACAATGACAATGACAAAGTGGTTTTACAACTTCACGTTGTCGTCCTGTGGAAATACTGATTCAGTTTTCCCAGAGTGGGTTAGTGAGTTAATCGTCCAGAATCAGCTGGCTAACCCACTGATCTCGTTACTCTATAGGTTTACGCCGTGAGCTATGACGGTTCACTTTAACATATGATGGAAGCTGTTTGTTTCCAGTGAAAACTCGATAGTGTAACTTTTCGACTCGACACAGCTGCAGTCAGTTCTCTCTCCACGTGTAGCTGAGCTTTTTATTGCCACTGGTGCACGAGAGCTCAGGGCTCCTGCTGTGCCTGCCTGAGGCTGTGTGAAATCACCTGAAAGCCCTCTGTACTGTAGTTTTTATTTCACCCCCACATGAGGAGGGGGGGGGGGGGGGGGGAGTTCCAGCTCCAGCTCTGCCTGTGTTTTTCATCGGAGGGTCGTCTCCCCAGGAACACTCAGGGTGTCTGTGTTGCCCCCAAGCAAAAGAAAAACTCACCGCCAAGAATTTATGCCTTTAATTTCATTTCTCTCTGTGTGGAATACACTGACACAAACACACACATTTCATCTCTGAAGCTTTGATGACCTCCACTGTCTGTAAATAAAGATGGACGACACAACTCCACTTCTTCCCAACTGCCCTAAAATGATGCCAGAATTGTCCAGATACATGCGCCGCCATCTTGAGCTGGTAACGAGTTTGCACAGTAGTGATGGGGGGGGTGGAGTCATACAACTATTTACAACCAAACTTATTTAAAAAATGAACACTTAAACATCAGTGTGATCAGAACAACCTAAAATTACAGAAACCAACGTCCCAGCTGCTAACGGGGTTTGTGACCTCACTTTTGGGAGCTGTGATGTCGTCCACCTTTATAAAGCCACTGTCATCAGATGAACTCACACCAGAGTTATCATCGTAAACTTAAACCAACGAAATAACGAAAACTAGATGAGAAAAAACATTTTCGTCAAATGAAATAAAAATAAAAATGAGGCTTTTTAAACCAAACAATAACTGAAACTGTATTGTGTGTTTACAAAACTAAAATAAGTTTATTTCATACGTGAGCCTGTAGTATTTTGGGTGGATATGAAATCTGTGTTCAAATTTTATAGTTTCTTTTGTGGATTGTGGTTGTTCATCTAAGTGAAAACATTTTAAATGTTTTGTTGAGTTTTTATGTCTTTTGGAATCTCACCCCTGAAAAATCCCCCTTATTACGAAAGAAACTAAAACTAACAATGAAAATAAGAAAAACTAAACAAGCAAACTCTAAAAATGTAATCTAAACTGAAACAGAAAAAAAAGACACACACACACACACACACACGCTCACACGCACGAACACACACACACACACACACTCTCTCTCGCACACACACTCATGCACTCACACACACGCACACACACACACTCTCTTGCACACACACACACACACACACACACACACACACACACACACACACTCTCTCGCACACACACACTCTCACACACACACACACACACACACACATTTCAGTCTGACTTTTGAAAAGGACTCACCTGCTGTAAAGTCATGACTATGATTTATGACCCTGCTCGTCTCCTCGTCTCTCCCCCTCCTCGCCTTGACCTCCCTCTCCTCCCTCCCTCCTCCTCTGTCTCGCCCACAGCTTCTCAGCGCTGCACCATGCCGCTCTGACGGGCACCACGGAGCTGCTGTCTCTGCTGCTGGAGGCCCAGGCCACAGTGGATATCAAGGACATCAACGGTATCAACAGCTTCACCAGCTGAACCTGCGTCACCGCACAAACCCAGAACTCAAGAAAAAAAGCTGTTCAATGCTGGGAACTCAGTTGTGGTTAAATTGAATCTGAAAGTTTTTGACACTCAGCTGAAAATAAGTTTGACCCATATGAATAAGTATGATTCACTTTGAAGTCTGTCTGCCTCGACAGCAGTGCAACGACAAATATCTTCAGACCTCAAGTGGAACAGATTTAGTAGAATTTGTGCAGGAGTGGCATCTCGGCCGCTGAGACCGGAGGCATGTAGCGCTCATAAGTGTGTGTGTGTGTGTGTATGTGTGTGTGTCAGCTATAGAGTTCTCAAGTTACATTTTATTTTAGGTTGAGTTTAAATTTTACCCCGTCCTGGCAACTTTCTTAGACTCTAAAAATCGCCTCAGCTAACGTCAGACTTATTACACTTTTGTGAAATGTAGCAGTAACCCTCCGGGGAAGAGAGCTGAGGCGCTACGAGTGACTCAACCGTAACTTTATTAACTACTTGATCACAAGACGAGATGTGTCGAGATCTATCAGCCCCAGGGCGGCAGAGGACATCCGATGAAACAATCAAACCTAAACCTTCAGAGCTTTTGCAAGTTGGAAAGTGAAGAGTTCATCTCCTCCACTGACCAACTTCCAAGGGATTTTCCCTGAAATCACAGATTCCAGTTTTGAGCAGAGAAACAAACAAGTGGCAAGTTTCAAAATTAGATGGGGAACGTGCGAGAAACATTCTCTGTTTATACAATTTAAACAAGCAGCAGAGGCAGAGGTATCCTGACTTTTAATCCCTGGTATGGGTTTAATTTCAAACACACTGCCTCCTACATTTCCCATAATGCAGCCTGATGGTTTTTATGTTAGTTTACTCTGTGACTTACTTAACACTGACAACTTTCAAACTCCAGGCCACGACTTTGTAACACTGGCTTTTTGTAATCTCCGAGCCTGAGCTGAGGTCACCTGATGACGCTGATGATGTCACATATGCAGCTGATTTTATTTTTATTTTTTATTTTTTTAGCTGTTTTGTAAAACTTTTCCTGTCCTAAGTTGGGAACTATTCATCTGTTATAGCTTTTTTCCTAAATCAGGTCCGCACCTTAATTACCATGGTTACCAAACAGTTAAGAGAGGACCTGCAAGTTAGGATGTTTCTGTCTTTTCTTTTCCCGTCTCCCTGACTCCGTCCCTCGCTGTGGTTCCTGTCTCTAGGCATGCGTCCTCTCCACTACGCAGCGTGGCAGGGTAAAGCCGACTCCGTCTTATTGTTGCTGAGAGCCGGCGCTTCAGTCAACTCCCCTTCCCATGATGGACAGATACCGTTACATCTCGCTGCTCAGTACGGACATTATGAGGTGGTGAGTACACACACACACTCACAGCCGCCAAAGGCAAAGTTTCGAGGCATTACCTGTCCTCACATTTCACTGAAATCTACCCCCTTTGTGTCTCAGCCAGTATTGTCCGCCAACAATACCAGTAATACCATTAATGCCATTACACAGGTTTCTCACCAGAGTCTACAAGCACTGAACACACATATCACATATTCCTTTCCCCCTGCCTCATCTGTTTGGCTCCTGGACCCCCCCCCCCCCAATAAGACAATACTAAACACAGGCTGGACCAGAGCTATCATATGTTCCTCCTCTTCTGTTCAAACACACAAAAAATGCACACACACACACACAGGATGTGTTGGGATGACGGGCGTGTGAGAGCATGTTGATAATACATGAGGTGAGATCACTTTCTCTCCTCTTTTCCCTGTCAGTCTGAGATGCTGCTGCAGCACCAGTCTAATCCCTGTGTGATGAACAAGGCCAAGAAGACTCCTCTGGATCTGGCCTGTGAGTTTGGGAGACTGAAGGTATGAGAACATTTGTGAGCAGATTCTTGTGGGAGTATATCTAAGAATGTTGATCTTTTATTAAAATGACTTTTTCCACCTTCAGCGTGATGTATTTGACATAATTGTTTTATTGTAGTTCTCTATCTTTACTACTGAACTCCACTTTTTGATGTTTGAAGCCTAAAGACAATCATCAGAAGTAAAAAGCTAATGTTAGGCTATAAACCAACTACACCACAGTCACATGACTAAACATCAACCTGTAGTTTGATTCAGCTCTGACCTCTTCTACAAAAGCCTTTCCTCTGACAGAGTTAGTGACAGTTTCTATAAACACTGGTGAGTAGATCGGATTTCATGTTCCCCGACAACCTCTGTAGTGTCATTTGGACACTCGTTAGCCAGGTGTGAACAGGGCCTCAGAGCTTAATGAAGGCAGCTGGACTGGAGCTTCTGGAAGACGCTTCACCTCTCATCGGAGAGTCTTCTTCTTCTGTTTAGCGGTGGTCGTTCCAGTTTGACGTAGATGGCATCAAGAGGAATGCACAGACCTGTATGTGAAGGAAAACTAAACAAATGCTTCATATGTTCACAACACGACACAGAAGAGCCAGTTTCCTCAGGTCAGGCCTCAGCAGCCCACCTACATCCAAAAGACAAGGGCCACTTGTTTGAAGACATTTTTGTGTTTGTGCACATTTTGGCCGACGAGAGGACCGATGGAAGTGAAGAAGCCTTTTGGAGGAAAGATGAAACTTCTTAAAGAACCTGAAACGAGAGGAGTCGCCTTCGTGAAGCTCTAAGAGATACGCTGGTACTGATCTGTATCGGTGAGGATTACCGCTGTGGAGCTGTTGAACGACCTCACAGTGCCATTTGGAGAATTTGGAGCTTGTGCTGGTCTTTTCATTGAGAGACTAAAACCCCATGTAGTGATCTGCTTCATTCATGTAGTTATTCCAATCCAATTATCTGCATGTGAAAACTCCCCATTCTGTCCTTTTTCTGATGAACATGAACTCCGACTCAGATGAAGTGACCCAGATAAATTAAGCTCGTTTGAGTGAAAGGGAAATAAGCTTCAGTGGCACACACACACACACACACACACACACACACACACACACACACACACACACACACACACACACACACACACACACACACACACACACACACACACACAAACATTAAAGGGATTGCACATTGCAGTGTGTTTCACTGTTTGTCTGTCACATCAGTGGATAAGCCCGGCTCTGAAATGTATAGCTGGCCCTGTAATTCAGAATTAGACACACACACACACACACACACACACACACACACACACAAATACATACACATACACGCACACATGCCTGTTAAATGTTTTCTTGTCTGGTCTGAGTTTGCACTTTAGCAGTGAAAGAATAAAAAGCTTTGGGCTGTGTGTGCGCGCGCGTGTGTGTGTGTGTGTGTGTGTGTGTGTGTGTGTGTGTGTGTGTGTCATTCGAGGCCATATATCTTTAGACAGCTGCTGAGTAGTGGATAAGCTTCTCTGGGCTATCTTTATATACAGTACATTATTTTAGTTCATATATTTCTACCATGCAGCCTCAGCTAGCTTGGCTTTGCATACATATATACATATATATATATATGTATGTGTGTGTCTGTGTTTCTAATGCTGTAATTTTTGCCCTAATTCTGCCACTCTTGTGTTCTCCCAGCCAACGCTTCATCTTCATTTCATTGCGTTTGATTTCTCTTCAGGTGGCTCAGTTGCTGCTGAGCAGTAACATGGTGGCGGTGCTGTTAGAGGGGGAGGGAGGGCATGACAGCCTGGACTCCCCATCCACCACCCCACTCCACCTGGCAGCCAGGAACGGTCACAAAGACATCATCAAGTAAGGTTTGCAGTGTTGAAAGGGACAGTAATAGAAGTCTACATGTGTATTTCTGCCCTTTCATCTTTCTACTTACACCACAGCTGCTGCTGCTGTTACTGCTGCTACCACCTCTGTTGCTATTAGCCATGCTCCCACTGGTGCCAATGTAATTATTGCCAGCTACTACAACTAACACCACTACTGCTGCTGCGGCTGCTACTACAAGAATTACAAATACCTCTACTGTTATGGCTGCTACTACTGCTCCTACGTCTTCTACTGATAACACTACTACAACTTCAATACTTACGCTAGTGCTACTAATGCTGCTAATGCTACTTCTGCCACTATTAGTACTTCTTTTACTGCTACTGCTAATATTACCCCTGCTTGGGCTGTTATCAGTGCTACTGCTATTACTATTACAGCTGCTACAACTCTGCTACTGCTAATGCAACCACCACCATTACTACTGGTGCAACCATAACTACAACTACTACTGTTGCTACCAATGCTATAACTGCAGCTGCTACTGCTACCAGTGCTGCTACCACCACTAACATTTCTGCTACTCTTACTAATGCTACCACCTTTAGTAAGACAGTTTTTACCACTGCTACCATTAGCGCTGCTAAGGCTATCAGAGCACTGCTATTACAGGGCTATTATTGCTGCTACATGATGACTACTGTTGTTACCTCTATAACTAAAATTACTACTGTTGCTACCTCTGTTGTGACAGTTACCTCTGTTACCTGTGATAACACTGCTACTACAGCAACTACCAATACTACTACTGGTGGTATCTCTGGTACGACTGCTACTATTTCTCATGCTAATTCTACTGCTATCAACCTTACTAGTGCTGAACTACGTCTGCTACTGCACCTAGCATAACTACTGCTCCTACTGTTACCGTTACTACCTCTACTGCAACTAATGCTACTTCAGCCACTATTGGTACTAAAACTAAAACTTCTACTGCTACCACTATCACCATTACTAGGGCTGTTGGTAGTACTACTACTATGCTACTGCTGCTACTAACTACTGCTACAACAACTACAACTACTGCTGCTACTATTCACACTACTATACTGCTACTAATGCTACTTAAACCACAGCTAGTTTAACTACTGCAACAACTATTTTTACTAGTACTACTATCCTCACTACTAGGGCTGTCAGTAAGGTGACCAGGTATCTGAAATGAAAACCGGGGGCAGTCATGTATTTTGACCACGCCAACTGTTGTATTGTAATAAACTATTGTGAGGGTCGACTGATAAAATGACGACTCCCTACCTTTGAAGCAGCTGTAATGTTTGTTTGAAGTATGTTTGTTTTTGTTAGTGTACTGCCTGGTTGTGAACTCCAGTGAGTGAGTCAGCAAACCCTTTCTCTGCCTAGAAACAACAACAACAACAACAAAAAGAAAGATTTGATTGGATAACTTTATTTTTGATGATTTTAGCTTCACTTCTGAAGCTGCTATAGCTAGCAGCCAGCCCCCTCTGTTGGCCAAAACAAGTACAAAGCTGGACTTCAGTTTTTAATTACAAACGTTAAAAACAGGGACATCTGGTCACCCTAGCTGTCAGTGCTATTACAACTACTATTGCTGCTACTTTATAACTACTATACTGTATATACAACAACTGCTAACAGTGCTAACAGCTTGCGCTAGTAATTAATAATTAATTAATAATTACTCATTCATGCAGAGCCCCAGGTGCTGAACATTTCCCCCTCAGGTAGCTACAGAAAGCAAAACCCACGAACGACATCCACCTTCACAAAGAGCACATGCTGCACTGTAGTGATGCTCCATCTCAGATTCCCGAGAGCAGCTCAGTGTGTTTTTTTATATACCAGCATATCTGTGTAAATATGTATGTACTCAGCCAAGTAGCTCCACCCTGCCTCTCAGACATGCTGCTAACGATTCCCATCCTCTGAATGATCAGATCTCATTTTGCAACACACCCGCTCCATCTTTCCTGAACTGGGGTGTTGAATAGCAGACGTGCAGGAGAGAAGTCGAGGCTCCAACACAAAAAGAAATAAATAAAAAAATAAAAAATCCACTGCATTAGCACACAAGTTTATTCAGAGTTTACTCAGGAGAATTTGCCTGTGATCTCCCACTAAGGGATTTACGTCTCTTCAAAGACTGCCATACTTATGCAGCAGGCGTCTTATAGTGCTTACTTTTTGTGTAGCAGGAGAAGCTTTCTAGGTCTGGTTAGAGCTGGAGGTGCAAACACGTGAACACAGAGGATTTTGTCCCAGGGAAAATGTTTGTTGTTGATTTTAGTATTGTGTATGTATACATTCTATACATCCTAGTGTATACATGCGGTACAGTTTGTGTAGAGTATACAGTATGAGAGTAAACGAGCTGCGTAACTGCAGGACAGAGATGAGGAAGTCTAAGCTTTACGCCAGTGTTCAGACATTCAGCCGTCTCAAGGTTTCATTCCAACAAGATTAAAACTTTTTCTGCTGAGTAAAGGAAGAAGGTGCAGGTTACAATAGGTTCGCTTCAGGCTTCTTTTTTTCATCATACTGCATCATAGCTTAATATTTCTCCTGTCTGTCCCACCTCTCTGTGGTGTCCCACTTAGTGCGAGCTTGTCAAGTCGAGCAAGTTTTTTTTTTTTAACCCACACTCAGATTTTTCATATCTGCAAATTGAAAAGCAGTTGTTACGTGTGTGCTGCTCCTATATTTTACAAGAGAAAAATATATTTATATCATGATATTATGATTGTAATCTTTTTAGAATCAAGTTGCAGTATCACATTATATTTATTTTAATACTGATATTTTTTAATACTAATAATATCAAATTTTTTTATGAGAAAAAATTTGTACTTTTACAAAAAAAATCAGTTATTATGATTATAACTTGCAATTTTACAGTAAAACAACATTTCAAAGATAAAGAGATTAGATCAGATTCACTGCATGTGCATTCAGAAAACACTGTGCACATGAAGCTGGATAATATTCTGCAGCAGCTTCAGTGTTTACATCTTTCAAACCTGATTCAACCTTCACATAGTGAACCACCTCCTCCTCCTCCTCCTCTTCCTCCTCCTCCACCATTCTCTGGATACAACGCCATCAGCATTCCTACATCTGAGCCTCTGACAGGGCAGAGAGATCTCTCTCTCTGTGTGTGTGTGTGTGTGTGTGTGTGTGTGTGTGTGTGTGTGTGTGTGTGTGTGTGTGTGTGTGTGTGTGAGAGAGTGGGGGGTACATGGCTTAATGAGATGTTGCAGATGTCTGCAACAGTTGAATGAATGAGTCTGTTTCTGAGTGTCGCCTGTGGCCTCACATACGTGTTTCTGATTTGATTTCCTAGGTTGCTGCTAAAAGCTGGTATCGACATCAACAGAGCCACCAAAGCGGGAACGTCTCTGCATGAAGCCGCCCTGTACGGCAAAACGGAAGTGGTGCGGCTGCTGCTTGATGTAAGTGAAGACGCCAAAAACTAGGTATCTCAGTTCAGCTGGTGTGTGATTTCAAAGGCTGGCACTGATCGTTTTGTATCGAAGGTGCAGATAGAAAGACAACGTTGAAAACTTTCACACGACAACTCCCGTGTTGTTCTTTAATAAAGGAGGGAGGAGGGTTTGTTTTAAAAGTCCACAGTAATCCCACAGTGTGTGTGTGTGTGTTTTTAGGCGGGTGTCAACGTGAACATGCGCAACACCTACAACCAGACAGCTCTGGATATTGTCAACCAGTTCACCACGTCCACAGCCAGCAGGGAAATCAAGCAGCTGCTCAGAGGTCGGTCGCTCTTTAGTTCATGAACACCTGTATGAAATTTGGATTTTTGGTTAAACAGGAGGAGAGGTGGATGAGCACAGGTGTCAGAGGTGGATGATGTCAACTCTGTATCTCTCTCTCTGTGCAGAGGCATCAAGTTCTCTCCAGGTCAGAGCGGTGAAGGATTACTGGAATCTCCACGACCCCACCGCCCTCAACCTCCGGGCCGGAGACCTCATTATGGTACCTGTGTTTGTCTGTGTGTGTTGGTTGAAAGAAGCAGGTCTCTGTAACGGCTGCTCACCACAGTGAGTCGGAGGTTCACTCTGCAGCTTGTCGAGTTTTGAGTTGTTGTGCCTCAGCAGACTCTCAGTATTTCTGCCATACTCCTGCTTCATGTTTAACTGGGGCTTTGTTGTCTTCATTATTTCATACAGAGACATATTTCATACGGTGATTTAAAGACGCTTTGCATCATAGCTTTTTCAGAAATTTTAAATGGTATATGATTTTTTTTCTCTCAGCCCGTTCATCTCCCTCGATCAGGGACTTTGGGTGAGGGAGCAGCGTGTAGCAGTGCCACAGTTTCTTGTTACGACTCCCGGCTGGTGCCAAAGTCAGTCATTGGTAGCGCCTCGTCCTTGTGTCCCAGACCTCAAATTAGCACAACGCACATGAGCACTACTCAAACATCCACCCGACAGCTCTCACTGACTCTGAGCTCCGCTGGGAGCTCACAGAGAAACTGTGGGCTTTAATTGATCATCATAAAAACACTTCACATAGACCGGGGGGGTTGTGATTTGCCAGCTGCTTATTTAGATTTATTAATGCCAGGATCAGACGACACAGTATCACCCTGAGCCAACAGATGAAAATAAGAGTGAGGAGGCGTAATGGTTGACCATTTGTTATTGTGTTGTCTGTCATAGTCACAAACAACAGACTGGAGCGGCACAATTAATCAATATCATAGCATAAGCTACAGAGACGCCCCGACCTACAGATCACATTCTCCAGACACAAAGGAAACATGTTTGTTTGGTACAGGACCAACAAAAATCACATCATCATCATTTTTATATTTTTTTCAGTGAAAATGAAAAAACAACTGAAATCACAATATCTGACGAAATAATCGCAATATGATTTTTTAAATTTATTTTTTGCATATCGTGCAGCCGTACATCCAAGGTAGCGTCTGGGATCCCACACCCTGACAAAAACACTTACTCCTCAGAATATATTTTTTTGTTTTACATGTTCTGTGACGTCGGCCTGTAGAGACACAGAGTGGCTCCTGTGAACTCAGCTGTAAGTTCCTGCCCCCACCTTCCAGTCACCTCTGTACACAAACCGATTTATCTGGGTCCAGCATGTGAGCTGTCGTGTGTGTCGACCAAGAATTTGCGACTCTTTGAACTGCGTCTCAAAAGGCAAGAATACGTTATTGTCTGATCTTGGCATGTTGACAAAGAAAACACAAACTCTGAGAGAAAGTTCATGACACACTTGTAGAGTATGTCTTTCTGAGTCATTGTGGATCTAACGACCGACCTGTCATGAGACGGACAAACGATGGAAAAGACACAAACACCTTCACCTGGCTGCAGCTCTCACAGAGTTACTGTGCAGGAAGGTTTTATACAGGTGTGTTGTATCCTTTCTGGCAGCATCTGTAAATCCACTCTACACCTTGTTGCAGCTGCTTCACTCGTTGCAGGGGAATCACAGGATTACATGATGAGGACTTGTGTGAGTGAAGTGTTGTTGTTAGGATTTGTGGTGGATGTTGTGGGGTAATTTAGTGAAGCCTGAGCAGCAGCAGAGAAACAGGCGCGAACTTGTTGCTGTCACTCTCTCATTACCAGCTTGTTTGCTCATTCCCTCGCACTCGACGTTTGTGCTAATTCATGCGTGTGCGTGTTTATGTGCTCACTGATGTGTATTTTGATATCTTTATACGCGTCATTGTGACATCCAGACTCCTGTACGAACTCGTGTGTAGTTGTGTCGTGTCTTGTGAGGGCAGAGGTGTTTTTTTGTTTTTTTTTTTTGTCCTCTCCAGGCGTTTTGTTAACACTCACAATGAATAGACTGTGCATTTCCAGCTCATTGGCTCTCTCATTATGGTCTTAAAAGCAATGCCTGGAGGAGTCACACACATGACGAGCATACTTAAGAGTTGATGTGCAGTTGACAAGGGAAATGTTTGGAAAGCTGTTTTTGTTCCTCACAAGGGGAAAATACATTTTATTTTTTATTTTCCTTTTAATTTAAACAGTCACCAAAGTTGTTACTGAATTGCCGCCGTGTGCTTCCTGATTTGTTGGTCTCAGGTCCTGGAGCAGCACTCGGACGGCCGGTGGAAAGGTCACATCCACGACACCCAGCGGGGCACGGACCGTGTGGGCTTCTTCCCCCCTTCAGTGGTGGAGGTCCTGAGCAGACGAGCAGGTAGACAAACACATCATCAGCATCAACAACAACAACAACAACAACAACATAAAGATATATAATGGAGATGATGCTTTACAAGCAGCGCCAGTGGAAGGAAATGGTTTACACTTCTAACCTTATCCAGACTGACCTACCTTGGTTTTTTAACACTATCTGATGAATTTCTTGTCCATGTCAAAACAATACAACAATACAACTCTAGCTTCAGTAGAAAATTTACACCTGATTTTGCCACTTGTTTTTATCTGCTAGCTTATAACTGATCAACAAGATCATATCTGTCTAATGATACTCTCTGGATAAGAGGGACTTATACCTGAAACCATGAATTAAAAGTGAAAAGTGAAATAAAACTTGTTTCTTTGCATAGCAATACTATTAGTGTTATTATTATTAAACTGTTTTTGGAGGGAAAACAGAGAGTGTTATTGGACTGATGTGATCTTGTTCTGGGTTGATCAGATATAAACAGGCAGCAAAATCAAGCACAAATTCAAACTGTATCTTGTGTTGTTGTTTTGTTTTGACATGAACAAGCTATCACGACCACTTACCAGACAGGAAGTGTAAACCATTTCCTCCCACTGCCGCTGCTTGTGATGCCTCATCTTTTGTTATAGAGGATCTTTGCTGACGAGTCGCCGAGCCTCTCTGTGTTCCCTCCTTCTCGGGGGATGAATCTGCCTCACTGTGCTGCACTGGGGTACAAACACAGTGTAAACATGAAGACAGGCGGGAGTCAGGGTCCACGGAGGCAAAGTTTTTGCCCTGGATCAGGTGTATGCGGTAACGCCCCCATACTTGATATCAAGCCATTAACTACAGTAGCTACGCACTACAGTGCTGAGTAAAGAATTCATCCACCTACATGCTAATATATATAATCACATCACCCTCTGACTATAATAACTCAGGGTCACAGGGCCGTATTAGACTCGGCAGGCTGGGGGGTCGAGCTGCCAGAGTGGTGTTAAAAGGGCTAACTTGACCCAGGGCAGTGGTTATATCTGGGCCAAGAATACATCTCGCCACTTTGTTCAAAGGAAGGATCTGTCATGTTGGCATGTGTGGTCACTAAAGGGGGGGGGGGTTTGAGGGGGTCGGGGGGGTCAGCGTGCTTGTAAATCATCTGATTTAATCCCTGTGAATAAAAGGAATATGAGCCCATGTTTGTTTTGCAGCTGTAAAGCCACTGACATTCAAACAGTGGGACGAGCACAGCGAGGGGCCCAACAGCAGCAGCAGCAGCAGACAGACACACACAAGATAAAACACTTCACTTCTAGGTCCTCAACAAGCCAGGCTACACACACACACACACACACACACACACACACACACACACACACACACACACACACACACACACACACACACATTAATAGGATTACTATGGCCAGATTGCCGAGTGTCAGCTCAGTGCTAAAGCCCTCACAGTCTACGTTGGGATATTATGTGCTGTGTGTGTGTGTGTGTGTGTGTGTGTGTGTGTGGGTGGTGTGTGTGTGTGTGTTGTGTGTGTGTGTGTTGTGATCTGCTCATGCTTGAGGGAGAAGAGACAAGAGAAAGAGAGTTTGACTTAAAGTCGGTGACAGGCTCTTCGTTTATGAGGCAAACTCAGCAGTGTGTGTGTGTGTGTGTGTGTGTGTGTGTGTGTGTGTGCGTGTGCGCCTGAGCTCTGTGATAATGTCAATGGTGTCAGCAACCATGGACCAACAGCAGACAAAGGAGAAGTAAGCCCTCTCTGCGTCGTCGGTGATGTAACACCAGAGAGGATTTACAGTGAATCTGCTCTTTTTCAGTTGGTGTTCCATAAACTCAGAGAACAACAAAACACGTCTTCACTGCATCTTCATACACCTGTGCATGCAGGTCACGCTGACGAGCACACACGCACGCACACTATCCTCAACCCAAACCTGTCTCCCTGACACTAGGGGGCACCCTCTCCCGCCAAGCGTCAATGCCTTCCCAACGACAACACTTTGCATCCAGAGCTCCTCCGTCGAGCCACGGCCCCACCATTCAGACTGACGACTCATACACCCATGGTTATGATCCTGCAGGTACACACACACACACACACACACTTCCAACCATCTCTTTGGTTTCTTCTTCCCCCTCCAAGCACCACCCTGACCCCCGTCTCCTCTCCATCAGTCCTGTGGTGGGCTCTGTAGATCCACCCCCAGCTCCTCCCTCAGTGGGCGGAGTAACAGTGAGCGTGGATCTAAAGTGTGTGTGTGTGTTTGTTAGGTGCTCCACCTGGCAGTCAGCCCTCAGCCCCAGCTAGTCCTGCTAGCCCCGCTCAGGACATATGGGTCCTCAGGAGCTCTCCCACTGGTAAGAGTGTGTGGTCCCAAAACGCCTGCCACCCCCCCACCCCCCCTCACAAATCCCAACCCCCGTGTGAACCTGTAGACCAGATCCAGTCCCCGCCGTTCTGATAAACAGGGCCTCTGTGAGGAAGCTTATTCCCATCTTTATCCGTTTTTATCCCAAAGTCTTGACCTTGTGATGCCACCCTGCAATCCCCCCCCCACCCCGCACCACCCCACACACACCACTCACACCCCCAGTGCTGCAGTAACCGTAACCACAGTTGTTTCCTCGCAGCAGGATGGAACAGTAAGTAACTCCCTCAGAGCCTCTGACTCCAGCGTGACTTCCTGGTGTCAGGTTTTTTGCAGCTTGTCGGTGAACCTGCCTCCACCCCGAAGCCTGGGCAGCAAAAAGAGTCTTGAAATTTGTGGGGGGGTTGTATTTGTGCTTTTAAAAATCAAAGAGATAATGAAACAACTGGTTCCAGATCATTACTGAAATAAGTCAGAAGGAACATTATTTGCTTTTTGTTTTGTTTTTTTTAGCCTTAGTCTGTGTGAGGTGTGGAGCTGGGACGTGATTTACCATCTTGGCATAAAAGCTCAATAATTAACACGTTGTATGTTATTTTTTTTAATCTGTACACAAACAGACTGAAAATGACAATTAGTGGCTTTAGGAGGAGTGTCCTGCGTCACTGATTCTTGCTAAGACACATAAACTTGTGCATCATCTGATAGTTACACCATACAACTCCAGCTAAAATCACAAATCGCCGTGGATACATTTCTGTTAATGTACGAGGCTTCGGCTGATATCGTATATATCAATAATATCGTATATCACGACATTTGGGTGAGACGGTATCGAGATATAAAATTTTGAATATCATCCAGGCCTGTAAAACATTAAGTGAGGTTATTGAGTTTTTGAACTTTGGACAGAGCCAGCTGTCAGCCCCTCCTCCAGTCATTATGCTAAGCTAGGCTAATTGCCTAGCCTAGCTTACATGGGTTTTTCATTCCTCTGTGCCGGCTCCAGCCGGAGGCATTATGTTTTCAGGTTGTCAGTCCGTCACATTCTCATGCGTGTGATATCTCTGACGCCTCGAAGGAACTTCTTCAAATATGTCCACTTGGACTTGAGGATGACATGCTTACATTTTAGTAAAGGTCAAAGGTCAAGGTCACAGTGACCTCACAGGTCTTAAGCCATAACTGATGAATTCATTCGCTAAATACGACACAATTTAACTCAAGTGTCTATAAGGATAAAATGAAGTGATGATGTTTTATATCCAAAAGGTCAAAGGTCAACTTCACTGTGACATCATAGTGTTCTTCAAAAGCACTTCTGGCCATTTTTCAACTCTGTAACTCAGGAAGGAGACTGTGACAACATTTCCTGCAACTTATCTGGTTGCAACCACGAGGAGGTGATTCCAGTTTTAGTTCATCTGACATTTGGAAAGAAAGTAAATAAGTGTAAATCCTAAAATGTCAAACTCGTCCTTTAACGGTGAATAGGACTGAAAAGAATCATGACTTGTTAAAATAGATTTCTGCAGTGTACTCAGACCACAGACTTTCTCTCTCTGTTTCCCAGCTCTTAAATTCTCTGAACGTCTCATTTTACCCTCCAATCTCTTTCTCTTTTGTCTTTCTTTTCTTCTCTCTCTCTCTCTCCTCTCTCTCTCCTCTCTCCTTCTGTCTCTGTTCTTCTCTGCTGTCCTCTCTGCTCTCGATTCCTTCGTCCTCTGCTTCTCTTTCCTCTTCTCTCTCTCCCTCTCTCTCTCTCTCTTCTCTCCTCTCCTCCTCTCTCTTCTCTCTCCCTCTACCTTCTCTCTCTCTCCTCTCTTGTCTCTTCTCTCTCTGTTTTCTCTCTGTCTCTCTCGTTCTCTCTCTCTCTCTCTCTTGTCTCTTCCCTCTCTCTCTCCCTCTCTCCTCTCTCTCTCTCTCTCTCCCTCTCTCTTCTCTCTCTCTCTCTCTCTCTGGTTTCTCCTCTCTCTGTCTCTCTCTCTCCCCCTCTTCTCTCTGTTCTCTCTCTGTTCTCTTCTTCCTCTCTCCTCTGTCTTCTCTCTCTTCTCCCATCTCTCTCTCTCTCTCTCTCTCTTCTCTCTCTGCTAGTCTCTCTCTCTCTCCCTTTCTCTCTCTCTGTCTCTGTCTCTCTGTCTCTCTCTCAGGTGACAGAAACAGTGTTGGCAGTGCCGGCAGTGTGGGCAGCAGTCGTAGCGCCGGCAGTGGCCAGAGCTCCGAGAGCAGCCACAAACAGAACGGGACTCAAAACCGCCACAACACCGACACGGGCAAGGTCAGACCTGCTCACAGAGAGAGACCCCTGATGTTACTCACAAATAACAACAAGCATTTGTGGACTGTAATACTGAAATACAAACTGTATGTAGGGTGTTTCTCCTCCATCTTGAATTCACCATGAAAACTCCCCATCACAAGTTTTCAAATGCAGTTTTATGTGTTGTATGAATTCTCTAAAAGCTACGAAGAGAGGAGATTTTATTTCTGGATGATCTGACTGTCTCCTCCGTGTTGTCTGTGTGCAGCTGGCTCCCTCTGCTGGTGAATCAGGAGAACACCTCCACACTGCAGGAGCCGACCGCAGCAAACAGGTTGATGGATCCACAGGTTAGTCAAGCAACTGAACGTCAGCCTCTTTTGACACGTTCTTTTGGAAATGTTTTATGTTCTCAAGGTACTGCAGATTTTTTCTTTTTTTCTTCTAATATTATCATATTTATTATTTATTGACTTAATGATCTTTCTGTTCTTGAAATCTCAGATGTTTTACCCAAACAATCTGTCGTACCTTTCACTTTTATTTTGAAGGGCTAAAACATTGAGTTATATCTTGAGAGAAAAGACGGTTAGAGGGAAAACTTAATTTAAATCACCTTCAGGACCCGTATCCAAGTGTTTGCACATCATAGTGAGCAGCATCAAAGAGCAGCTGGATGCTGTTTGAGTAACTTCACTTTACCTGAGGAATGTGGCAGCAGAGCTTTAGTTCTGCAGACTGAGCTGTTACTGGCGTCAGTCTGAGAGGAAATGAGATGCAGGGAGTGAGAATGGACTCACCTCACCTCACCACTGAAACCAATAAAACCAATAAAACCACCAGTTTCTCTGTTACCGAAACACATGAAAGCACTTGATCACCGCTCAAAGGAAAAACTGAAGAACAGGAAAACGTGTCGGATCTGAGCGGCAGGGGCAGGATTCACATGCTGCAGGTAAATCTGAGGACTCTGTGCTGAGAGGGGGCTTTACAATATATAAAGGAATGACCGGTCGCTGTTGACCTCAGGGTGAGTAGGAAGGAGAAGAGAGAGGGAGGAGACGGAGCAAAACACATCCGTTAAATGAAGGAGAGAGACTTGAAGAAATGTCAGTGTAATGCAGGACGGGCGGAGAGAAGGATGAAGTGTCAAACATCAGGAGCTCCGCTGCTCTTCTCCTTCCTGAAGGGTAAGAAGTCCTGATCTGATGTTTGATTTATTCACATTTAACATGAAGACGGTGAGAGGACAGAGGGAGACGGTGAAGATGATGCTCCTGATGGACTGATACTGATCTGAGCTTCAGTGGAGAATTCATTAGGACCTGTTATTCAGTGGAAGTTATTCCAGACTTATTATATATTGTTATATAATATTGACGTGAGTCAAGTTGTAGTTTTCTCTTTCTGTTGGACTTTGAGAAGAGCTCAGTGGCTGAAGTTTAGTCTCTCACCCTGAGGCCAAGGGTTAGGGTTAGATGCTGTTTGACCAAACCTGGAGACACCGTGTGACGGAGGCTTCAGACCAAACAGTTGCAGTAATCAATCAATCATTCATTCAGTCTTTATTTGTGTAGCATTTTTGCTTCAAAGACAAATGAGCAAAAGAGAAAAAGGACAAATCAAGTGAGAAAGCTGAGAATGAGATACAGTAAAATACATTAAAAAGTGCAATAAAGAAATCAGCAAATAAAGAAAATCAATAATAAAGTAACATAAAATAGAATAAAATACAATTTACAACATAATTACAATAAAATAAGTGAATAGAATAAAGTGACTGATGATTAAAAACCATATTTAATTAAAAGCTGGGCTGCAGAGGTCACTACACTTTGAGTTTATGTTCCAACACTTCCGGCTGCTCTCAGGTCGCCACGTCGTCATGGAGACCGTTCCATCAGCTCGGAGCATCAAAGCTAAAAGTTGCTTCTCTAAAGGTTTTAGTCGCTGCACTTTGGAACAATCGACAGACTTGTGCAGACATGATTCAACAAAGCAGCAAACTCCTGTCGAACGTTCATCGTGGACTTTAGTCTGACAACTGAACTTGTGCTTTTGCTGTAAATGCATTTCAAACAGTGTGTGAGTGAGAGAGCTGTTCACACCCCTGTTTCCAGTCTTCATGCTAAGCTAAGCTAATAGCATCTTGACTCCAACATACTGTATTTTACGTTGCTCAGTTCCTCTGTGTTCAGAGCTGCTCTCTAGATGAAGCTTATTGTAAACGGTGCTGATTAAAAGGCAGATGGATCCTGATGAGCGGAGCGAGAAGAGCGTGATCAGAACATTCGCCTCGGGGTTTAAGACAGGCAAGAGGACAGAAGAAGCTGGGGCGGGTGGGGGGGGGGGGGGGGGGTGAATTCCTCACAGATCTGCAGTCATGTGTCAGGACTGAGAGAGAGATGAGTCATGGCTCAGTGGGTTTTCAGAGCAGGTAGATAACACAACTTCACTCACCTGGGGAGACTCAAAAACACACCCCATCCCATTCCCCACACACATACAGACACACACACACACACACACACACACACACTCAGGCAGCTGTACGGTACCAGAGTATTCTGGCCACATTGAGGGGAAAAAAAGGCTGAAATTTCGAGAATAAAGTTGTAATTTTGAGATTAAAATCATAATATTTCAAGAAATAAAGTCAAAATATTATGAGTTGTAATTTTATGTTAAATTAAACTTTAGGTTTAACAGAGGAGGAGATACTGAGAACCTGGTGGATTGGTTGTTTGTAATATTCCTAAAAATTATGTTTTTTTCTCTCTCGAAATTTCACATTTTCATAATGAAATAAAGTAAATAATAATATTATTAATTTCAGATTTCTTTTTTTCCCTCAGTGTGGCCCTGATACTCTGGTATAATCTGGTGTGACACAGAAACTGGTCACTGTTACGTCACTGTTGTCTCGTTTCCTTCAGTCACTCAGTGAAGCTTCTGTCGCCCTGGAGGAATGACGTGTGTGTGTTTTGTAGGTGGTTCCCGCCGGCAGGTGAACGGCACTCCTCAGAAAGGCTTCGTCAGACCGGAGCACCTGCTGGAGGGAAAGGTGAGTTCAGTTGTCTGGCTGTGTGTGGGTGTGTGGGTGTGTGTGTGTGTGTGTGTGTATGTCATGGATCTCCCTCCTCTCTGTCGTCAGGACTCTGAGGCGATCTACCAGTGGCTGTGTGAGTTCCAGTTGGAGCAGTACACATCCAACTTCATCAGTGCAGGATATGACGTCCCCACCATCAGCAGGATGACCCCTGAGGTGTGTGTCAGTGGCACAGTTAAAGTTTTACCTTTTAATAAATCATGTTAAATACATGTTAGATTACTAAGAGACAAAGCTTTCAGACGGATGTGAGAACATGTTGATCTTCTTTTCTACAGTTGTTCCTATGACAGAACCAGAGAGCTCATGTCAACTCAGTTTTTATCTGTTTATTTATAAAGCGCCAAATCACAACAGAAGTTCTGTCAATGCACTTTTCAAATAGAAATAACATCGATTAGAGACCCAGAATCTCTGTGCAGAATTATTCTTACCAGAATATCACAATTAATGTTCATATATTACTGTAAAACTTTAGTTTGGGAAGCTCAGTAACTCATTTTATTATAATATATGGAAATTGTTAATATGGCATCTTTTCAGGAAGAACCAGAGTGCGTCGCAGACACATGCAGTTAATGTCTTGACCTCCCCCTGTAAAGTGCCTTGAGATAATATATATAATGCAGTTTTGATTTGGCTCTTTACAAATAAAATAGAATTGAATTGACTTACATGAACAAATGTCACATGTCAATGATCGAGGAAAACCAGTTTTTAATCTCATTAATCTGATAAAGATGTAGCATTTAGCATTTAGCTTGATGATGAAAACGAGTGTCGCCTGGAAACACTGAGTTTAGATCCGTCATTGTTTTTGTTTCTTAATGTGTTTTATAAACAAACTTGTGTTTTTTCTCTATTTGCTCTATTTGAGTTTTTATTAAGTGGAGTTATAACCCTGTTTTTTTCAGCATGATATATTTTGTGCAGTTGTCACGTGTTGATTCTTTGTTTTGCTGATCACATATTGTACATGTGTTCTGTCGTTCAGGACCTGACGGCCATCGGAGTCACCAAACCCGGCCACAGGAAGAAGATCTCCATGGAGATCGGCAAACTGAGTATCCCCGAGTGGCTGCCTGACTACATCCCTGTGAGAGACGCTTTAACATTTCTGAAAAGCATCTGTTGTTGTTTCACCGCTCGTGTCAGAAAGATAAATGCTGGCGATGACGATGACTCTGTCTGTCGCTGCAGTCCGACCTGGGGGAGTGGCTCAGTGTGATCGGACTTCCTCAGTACCAGAAGAGATTGTGCGAGAACGGCTACGACTCGATCACGATCGTCAAGGACATCACGTGGGAGGACCTGCAGGAGATCGGCATCACCAAACTCGGTGAGAGATCAGACCACATGTTCTGTGATGTCACTGTGAACCGCTGTCATGACCGCCGTCTGTGTTTCAGGTCATCAGAAGAAGCTGATGTTAGCAGTGAAGAGACTCTGTGATCTTCAGCGCTCCTGTAACCATGCCGACAGAACCGGAGGCGGGACTCTCAGACGGAAGCCCCCAGCCGCTCTGGAGCTGGTGGCCATCGAACACACGCCGACACACAACGTGCACGCTCAAGCGCACTCTGGCGCTCCCGCCAACAACTGCTGCCCCTCCCCTCGCACCCCTAGGGCCCTGCTCTCCTTCCAGGACAGCGAGCTGAGCTCTGAGCTGCAGAGCGCCATGATGGGCCGGGCGGGGGGAGGAGCCGCAGAGGCGTTTGGTATTAGGGGCGTGACTTCTGCGGTGGCGTTATCCGCCATGTCAGTAAGTCAGGAGAGCATCAGCACGCGGTCACGTGGCTCTGGGAATTCTGGGAATTCTGGACATTCAAATTCAGGCTATTGTCAGGCGCAAAACGCCAGAACCTCCAGCCGGTCTGAGGAGAGTCTGGGGGGCGGAGGAGGGGAGGACGCCAAGCGAGGAGGAAGTAGTCCTGGAGGCAGAGGTCGACAGAGACCCACGGAGATGTGGGAGCACCAGAGTCGGTCTGTGACTCCCAACAAACTCCCCTTCTCCCCCCTCACGCCCCCGCTGACCCCGAGCAAAATGCCCCGCTTCGCCTACCCAGCCGTCCCACCCAAGGCCAAACACTTCCAGTCCCCCACCCGCCTCTATCAGCCTCAGCACCCACCACCCCCCCCCCCCCCCTCTCCATCCCCGCAGCCCTCCCCCACTCAGAAGGCCTTCAGTTACATCCAGGCTCAGACGGGGGTCAACGGCGCTCCGCGGGTCCTCTCCAAGCCGCTGCCCGGAGCGATCCCTCTCCTGGGGCCCTGGCCCGGACCGGCCCCAGCTGACGACACCCAGAGGGGCCCTCACAAGAAGCGCGCCCAAAGTCTGACTCGCTACGCCCTGTCCGACGGCGAGCCGGATGAAGACGATGACCTCGCTCCCCCTTGCACCTCCGCTTCCGCCGCAGCCTTGCCCTCCTACGCCACCTTGTCGCGCAGGCCGGGACGTGGGCACACCAGCGCCACGGGGGCCCAACGCCACATCAACCGCAGCCACTCCTTCGCCGTGCGCTCCCGACGCAAAGGCCCGCCCCCGCCACCGCCCAAGAGGATGAGCTCGGTAAGCGGCAGCCCAACGCGCCAGCCGGGAAACGGGAAAGTTGTGGAGCTGGAGGCGAAGGGCGGGGTGGAGATAGAGAGCGTGGGCAGTGTGAGGAGCATCGCAGCGAGGCTGGAGGGGAGCAGCAGCAGTCCGTCCAGGAGGATAGACATCCCACCACCAACACACATCCCCGTGTCGCCTGTTTTTAGCCCCGCCTCCTCACCGATTCCACACGGACTTCCTGCTCACATCATCCTGCAGCACTCCAAACCCGTGCCCGCTCTGGGCGTCGGCGGCTTAAGAAGACCAGGAAGTGAGAGGACGGAGGGAGACAGTGACAGACAGAGAGGAGGAAACACTGATGGAGCGACTGAGGAGAGAGAGAGAGCAAGAAGAAGTGAAAGAATATCAAAAGGTGCGTCTCCGAAGAACAGCTCATGTGACCACCTGCCCTTCGCCAAGGAGGGAAACCTCACCATCAAACAGCGACCCAGGATCGCAGTCGTCAGCCGGGGAGACGGCGAAATGAAGACTCCCCTGGAGGATCCCGTCCAGACTCCGAACAGCCTGGAGCTCCCAGAGTTCAACCTGAAAGAGTCCGACACGGTGAAGAGACGACACAAACCCAAAGACAAAGACGCCTCCACGCCCGAGGAGGCGTCTTCACCCAACAGAGACGACAGCCACAGGGCGAACGCACACGATGTCGTCGGGACGCAGAGCGGCGAGGAACCTCAGAGGAACGTTTTCCAGAGAGTCGGCTCGGTGGGAAAAGGCCCGAAGCCCCCGGTGTCCTCAAAACCTCCCAGTCCTCTCAAACAACCCCCCAACATCAAACCAACAGCCCCCCAGAAAACAGTCGCTCCGGTACAGACGGGCGCACAAACAGCCATCCCCAAACTAACCAGCGTACAGATTCACACGGTGTCACCGAAGCTTCACACGTGTTCCCCCAGTCCTAAAGCCGTGAGACACCCCCCCACGCTGAAGCTGGAGAGTCCGCAGAGAGCTGCTGGGCCGTCGGGATCCAGACTCCCTCAGCTCAGCAGCACGCCGCCGTCAGCAGCAGGTAACAACGACCTCCGATAACATCTAAACTTCTTCTTCTCTGACTTCAAATCTAAACCAGCTCTTCATGTCCCACAGGACCGATCCTCGCCGCGCTCCAGAGCGTCGCATCAGCCGCTCCGTCCTCTCCGGTCCAGGCCCCTTCGTTCTCCGCCTCGGCAGCGGCGGTCCAGGCGGGGAGAGCGGGGACGCCCCAGGCGGGTGCGGCCGGCCTGGAGGTGCTGGCTCACCAGAGGCTGGAGCAAACCAGCACGTCACTGGAGGCTGCGCTCAAAGTGGTGGAGAACAAGCTGGCTCAGGGGAGCAGCGTGGACGGGTAAAGACGTCACTCACATACAGGCGTGTCAGGCGTGTCTGGGGGGGGGGGGGTTACATGTAATCTGTTCTGTGTGAGTAACGGTGTCTGTCTCCTCCTCAGCGGCAGCAGCACGGTGAAGGCGGCGGGAAATATCCTGGATGACATCAGCAACATGTTCGACGACCTCGCTGACCAGCTGGACGCCATGTTGGAGTGACGTCTCGGCTTCTTCCCTCAGGGGAGCCAGAGACAGGAAACTGAGGCTCCATCAGACAGGAGTGCACCTCCTGCTGCGGGTAAGACCAGAGACTCTGGGACTCTGGACGATTCACATTTGGGGAGGATTTCCCCGCACAACGTGTCCTCTGTATTTTTCAACGCGAGCACTTCGCCTTAGGACACACACCTGGGAAAACAGCAGCTGAGATCAGCTCCCAGAATCCTGTGTGTGTGTTCAGCACGTTATTATCACTAAAGGGAACGAGGGTCCATTTAATTCACATTACCAGTAAATGTACAGATAAGTCTGTGTGTGTGTGTGTGTGTGTGTGTGTGTGTGTGTGTGTGTGTGTGTG
>NW_019174323.1:18544900-18648867 GCF_002260705.1 Seriola dumerili
ATGTGTGTGTGTGTGTGTGTGTGTGTGTGTGTGTGTGTGTGTGTGTGTGTGTGTGTGTGTGTGTGTGTGTGTGTGTGTGAGTGTGTGTGTGAGTGAGAGTGTGTGTCAGTGTGTAGTCTTTGAGTATATTTATACCTGTGTTTGTTTTTAACAAATGGACTGATCACCTGGTGTATATTAGCATTACTGTGTTATATATATAACCACAGTATATATGTACACTGCTGCTTACTGTCTATAACACGGGGAAATATTGTTTATTGTATTAAAAGCAGCTTATTCCATATTTATGTAGGTTTGATTTTACCAAAGTCTTTCATCCTCAGCAGGTTCGTGTCGGACGGCGTCTTTAAAGCTCCGTCACTGTCAGTCAGTCAGAGTCTGTGGAGCTCCGCCCACCACAGCTCGCCTCAGGGTGCTATGAAGCGAATTTACTGTAACGCTGCTGTTTCCAATGAGCAGGAGAAGCTTTTAAACATGTCAACAGGTGAAGTCGACCCGGTCAATAACCTGTAATAATAATAAGTGACTGAACACTGTAAGAGATTCTGTATCTATAGACGAGAGCTGTGTTTGAGTACGGAGGCGTTAGCGTGCCATCACAATAATTAAAGTTTTATATATTGATATATTTAAAAAGATATTATAAATTCATGAATTAAATAAAATGTCGCATTATAAAATGAAAATATAAATTTTACAATTGATATTTTTATTTCCATATTCCAGTAGTTCTCAGACGTTCTCACATCGAGGATCCGGTCTGAGGAGATTTATGTTTTTAGATGTTTTATTACTGAAAGAGTTTGAACCAAAATATTCACAGTCTGTCGTTGTGTCACTTATGGAATTAAAATGAATTATTATTATTATTATCCCCCTTTTTGCCCCAGGAACCCCCTCAAGACCCCTGGGGGTCCCCGGACCGCACTTTGAGAACCGCTGCCCTGTTCTGTCTTTAGATTAATAACTGAATCACAAAATTAATTTTTAATACTTTCTCATCAGTTTCTTCCTTTTAACATTTACAGTTTCTATTCTGTGATGACTTTAATTTAAAGCTACAGTGCACAACTTTGTAATGTGTAGAGGACAGATGTTTCCTTCAGTGTGTTGACCAATCAGAGGAGGCCAAACTCTGCTGTGGGAGCTCACTGTGACTCCTCCCCCTGCGTCGAGGCTCACAGCTAGCGTTAGCTGCTGGAGGACGTCACTGTGTCTGGCTCACAAGAAGCTCCTGACTCCTTCAGCTGAGGAGCTGCCGCTGGTTTGATCCCCAGAGCTTGTTGTACTGTAGCTTTAAAGACGTGAACGAAGCGCCGGGGCGTTGCTTCTATAAAATAAAAGTGACGTCTTTAGATCAGAGCAATGATGAGATGGCGGCTGTAAATGGTAAAGCAGGAAACTAAAGAGTCTGAAGATGGAATTTGATCATTAAACATCGTCAAAATAGAGAAAATAGAAATGACTAATTGGCAAATTTAATTATCTTTTTATTTTGAATTTTATTCTTCATTTAAATAATTTTGGCGCACTCCTCGAGACTCCATGAAGGGGCGGGGCCTTGTCTCACAAAGCAGCAAATGTTAAGGTCAGTGTGCTGCTCTGGGGCCGGTTGCACAAAACACCTTAACATAAGAGTTAAAGTTTTCTTAAAATAAAAACAGTTGCACAAAACACCCTTAAGTCTTCTTAAGATTTCCTTCAAATGTTGACTTAAGTATTCAAGGTTTTCTCCTCATCTTAGTCTTAAACTTCAAGGAATCACTTTAAGTCAGTTAAACTGTGGCACAAAAGCCCTTAACGACCAAAGTTCACCTCGTTAAAACAACAGGAGGATGAGATCACAGGTATCACAGGTGCTACTGGCAGCAATCAACTGTCTCCATGGAAACAGTAGAATTTTACTGCTGTGAAATCTCTTTCACTGCTGCACCTTTCAAGAGATTTCATCCAATGCCCTGAAGTAACTCCCTCAGCTAAGGAGAAATTTAACCTTAAGCGTCATATTTAAGTAGAAAACTTAAGGTGTTTAGTGCAACCTGCTCCAGGATCTGGATCTGTGGCCACACCTCCTCTGTGTGCACAGGTGTGTCGTTGAATCACTAAACTCAGAGTTATGAGAAGCAGCTTTATGAGACGAGGCGTTCAGGACCATCAGTTTATTTAAGACGGACGTCTCAGAGATGAAGTTTCTTCCTGAAACAGACTCCATGTTTTCAGATTTGATCCCTCTCCTCTTTCTGCACCTTAACGAGTGTTCGCATGAAAAGACGCTTTTATTGTTCAGTCTAACTCCACTGTCGTTCACTTCCTGTGTGGTTGTCTGTGAGACTTCCTCTGTCAGTGAGGCCAGTAAAGAAAAGCCATGACCTGAAGCCATCTTGAACCCTCTCTTCCTTTAATCCTTTGCACTTCCTGATTTTTGTGTTGTAACTAAAGCAGGGAGTCGTTGTGTTTGTAAGATTTTCAGGTGTTCTGACATTGAAACGTAAAAGTTTTAGCACTGTTTGTTCCTCTGTTCAGTTTTCATGGATGTCTGTTGCTTTTGTTAATATTTCATCCTGGAAATCATTAAAAGGAGAATTTGTACTGTGTTTGTGTTTGTTCAGGTGCCTGAACACAGAAAGCAAAGTGAGTGTCAGACGGATGAAGGTGATTGGCTGCAAGTTTTTCCATGTTTTTATTCCTCCGTCCGTCCGTCTGTCTCGTTCTCGCGGACGCGATATCTCAGCAACACTTTGACAGAACTTCTTCAGATGTGATGCAATCGTGCACGTGGACTCAAGGATGAACTGAGTAGATTTTGGTGGTCAAAGGTCAAGGTCAGTGTGACCTCACAAAACACTTTTTAGCCTTTACTTAAGACTTCACAGAAATTCTGACAAAATTTCACGCAGATGTTTAATATTTTCTCTGACTCTGGATAAACAGGGATGTGACCTGGAACTAGTCTGAGTGGCGGAGGGATACGACCACGAGGAGGTGGTTCTAGTTTTTCCTTAGTTTGGTCGCAAAGGTCTTTTGTGCAGCGGCTTAAATGACTTTAAGTGATTCCTTAAGACTAAGATAAGGAGAAAACCTTTAATACGTCAGTGAACATTTTAAGGAAACCTTAAGGAGAAGACTCCAGGGTTCTTTGTCCAACTCTTTTTAGTTAAGGAAACCTTAACTCAGACTTGAAGTAAATCTTAACTTAAGGTGTTTTGGTTCAGCTCCAGGTAAAAACCTCCTGAACCACTGACACTGAGGGAATCCAAACCAGGAGAAGCCGACGGCAACGGTGGTAAAGACAACTCCCATGATCCCACGCTGCTTCACAATGTTTTGAGGCGGGAGTTACAACATGTTCAAATCCAGAAACGTCATGAAATCAGTCAAAATAAAGTTTCTTCTTAAATCATTTATTCATGTATGTACAAATCGAACAAGAGCAACATGGAAAAATAATTTCATCGAATCATATATCGTGATGTCAGAAACCCTGGAGATTGTTTCCACGGTTACCTGATTCTAAAAATCGCCCCAGCCATCGTACGACTCGACGCTGTTGGAACAGGTTGTCGTGGTTACTGTGGCAGTGAGGGCTCAGCAGATACTCAGACACCGAGTGAAGAAAACTTTCATTCTAGTTGCTGATTTCAGACGCCGACGTCTCACCTTTATTTAAACTAGATTTCAAAAATCTGCCAATAATTTATTTTCCCTGCAGCCCCGTCACTGCTGACGTGAGGACCTGTACATCTCTACTCTCTCTCCAACATCCTGCTTCATATATTAACATTCATTCCTGTGTGTGACATTGACATTTCAAAAGTGGCAAAAACCCTAAATTAAAACAATGAGATCATCAATAATACTGTTTAAACACGGGACTTTAAAATGTTCTGAACGAACACTGTGTCTGTCGGGGTCAGAACCAGATCCAGAGACCAGACACTGATTATCTCTCTGGGTTCTCCACGGGGGGGGGGGGGGGGGGGGGGGATGATGATGATGATGATGATGATGATGATGATGGTGTTTACAAGTTGCTGAAGAGTTCGTTCCTCTTGCTCCAGTCCATGGGCGGGGCTTTCTTGGCGGCTCGTTTCTGATGGGCTCGTTCTCTGGCCTGAGCCAGCGACAGACCCAGACCCAGACCCCCGGTTCCTGAGGCCGGCTCCGGGGCCCGGTCGGCCTGGAGACACAGAACACAGTTTGTTATTCTCACCCTGACCCAGGACTGTTCTATACATTTCAACAGCAGGATTTACACACAAACGTTAATAATAACGACCTATTTGTATATTTTCAGCTCAGTCACATGATCCACATTCAACCAACATGAGTCACGATCAGAGTGTGACTCATGTCTGACACTTACATGTCTCATAAACAGCTGTAATTACATTGTAGAGTTGATTAATGAGTCTTATTGATTGAATTTAAAGCAGACTGGAGGATTGGGGGAAATACAATAATAATATAAATCACAGTTATAATTTCACATATTTTATCTTTAAAAAAGCTGCATTATTTTTCAAAATAATTCTCAAAATATCTCAACTTTATTCTTGAACTCTGTCATTCTGTTCCTAATAATAAAATATTAATAAACTTTATTTACTTAACAAAGTTACAAAGGGCTTTACGGAAAGAAAAGGGGGAATTAAAAACAAAAGAAAAACAAACAATGAAACAGGAAAGTTACATGAAAATATAAGTAAAAAATATATATAAAGTTATGATGATCTAATGTTCCATGATGGGATGTTACCTCTGGAGGGGGGGTGCTGGTGGTCGCTGCTGGCAGGGAGGTGTTGGAGGAGGCGCTGGAGGCCGACGAGCTCACAGACCCTTTAGTCTTTATCACTGACACCTGTTCAAACACACACACACACACACACACACACACACACACACACAGTATCAATCTGGTGTTACACTTATTAACGACTTATTCACAAGTCTCATGATCAGCGTCATGTCTGTCGATCGTCTCCGATTCTCTCGGCTCAGAGTCACGTGTTCCTGCTGAACACCTGCATGTGAAACAGCTGACTGACGGTTCTTAGCGGCACCACGATGTTCACAACACAACGGTACACAATGTTTACATTTCTTTTTTTGCAGGGGGTTGATTTCTATTATTATATTGTGATTTGATTGTTATTTATTTTGATTTATAATCACTGTATCTTATGTTTCAGTTTAGTTTTTTATAACAGAATAATATTGTTTTTTATGTTTCAGGAACATGACATCTGATATTATCAAGTCTGGTGTTTTAGGACAACACTGACAACACTACTATATATAATATAATATAATATAAATGTAACTTGAGCTACACAGACAAACGTGTCAGTCAGAGTCTTGTGTTGGTTTGACTCTGAACATCATCATCAAGATGTCTCATCATGAGACTGTTTCTACTAAAATAAAATAGTTTTTAATTTAAAGTCTTCACAGAGAAGTTTCTGAAAAGACTGATGATGAATTTCCTGTAACGTCTTTTTTAAATTTTATTTCACAACACATGGTGACACTGGCTTCACTGTCAGGAGGTTAAACCCTAAAGAGGAAGCCGTGTGAACATGAACACGAAACACTGTCGGTCTTAAACAGTTTGCACTTTCACTTTGTGCTACACGTATTTAAAAACCCAGAATATAATTACTTCAAACGAGTCAGATAAAAGTGTGTGTGAAGTGTCCAGCAGGGGGCAGCAGAGCCTGCTTCAGTAACTACAGTCATCAGTCACTTATTAAAGCTGAAGGATGAAACATTAAAAACACGCGTGACCTGTTGACTGAACATTGACTCATCGACACCCGCCCTGCGGTGATGTTTCCTACAGGCTGTGAACGCACCACAACAAACCACAACAACTGCAGGAGCTTTATATTCCAGTCAGACACTGAGGAGCGTTTGATCTACGTGTCTGCAGCTGGAAGACGTTCGATGTTCTTTTATATTTTTGTTTCCAGTGACTGAAAACAAACAAACAAACAAACAAACAGCAGTACACGACGTTTAAAACAAAGTTTCAACTCAGTTTCATCAGTGCACACACACACACACACACACACACACACACACACACACACACACACACACACTCTGACAACATGGGAAAAGTGGATTGGCCCCTCTGGTGACATTGTGGCTGACCCTTCACCATGGCAACAAGAGCTCAGCACCGTACGTTTTCTTCTCTCTCTCTATCGCTCTCTCTTTCCTGTGTCCTGGAGGATCATGGGATTGAAGTGGCTTTAACTCTCAGGGCGAGTTGGGGATTATGCAAATGAGCAAACTAACGAGCTGTTCACACACTCGCTCAGATTCAGATTCTGCTCCGCTGCAGCAGGAACAAACACTCATTCACCAGCTATTAGGTAACAACCGCCATAAACACTCATGACGACCTCTGACCTTCTGTGTGTGTGTGTGTGTGTGTGTGTGTGTGTGTGTGTGTGTGTGTGTGTGGAGAGAGGAGGGGGAAGCATGGCTGCTCCTTGTTTACTTTTGATAAACTCCCTCTGGCCGTGGAGCGTCACACAAACACTCTTCGTTAAAGAGACACTCTGCTCATTTTACACTTCAGGATCATGGAGACCCCCTGATGATGTCACAGTGATGTCATCAGACTACACTGTGTGTGTGCAGTGGTCCTCACCTCTTCCTCCTCTGATGGTCTCTGTGACACTGGCTCAGGAAGAGGTCCTACAGGAGAGAAGCTTCACGTCATTAAACAGTCACTGAAGCAGTGTGTGTGTGTGTGTGTGTGTGTGTGTGTGTGTGTGTGTGTGTTACCGGTGAGGTGCTCCTCAGTGGGCAGGACGTTGCACCTCTTGAAGAAGTCGTCGGTCTCGGCATCGACCACCAGCAGACTGGTCTCGTCTCCTCCAGACTTGATGTTTGCCACCACCTCCGAGTGCTGCATCCCAAACACTGACACCCCGTTCACCTGGGGGGGGGGGGGTTAAATACAGGTCTACTGTTGTTCCAAGAGTTTCTAAGACTAGAATAGTCTGGGTCCAGGAGGCAGCCCCCAGCTGAGTCCTGACCCAGGTCTGTGAGTGTTGTAAAGAGTTTCATGTTCATGCTGGTGACTGTAAATAGATGGATGTGTGTGTCTGTCAGGGTGAGAGCTGTGGGGTCAGCTTTAGTCGGTTCGTCTGTTTTTTGAGGAGGTTGTTTCTTCTGTTTGTTGTTTGTTGGTTCGTTGTTTTTTTTTTTGTTGGTGATAATACATTTCTCAGTTCCTTGTGACTCAGTGTGTGACTTTGGACCCCCCCCCCCCCCCACAGAGGAGCGTAATGTTCCACTGGTGGAGAAGTTCCAGTAACACAGACGCAAAGTAACTGAATTATCGTGATGTTTCGAAGATAAAAGTGACGAATGGAGTGACAGTAAGGAGAGTGATGGAGGATGCTGGGTAACTGTTATCACGGGGCAGGGCACACACACACACACACACACACACACACACACACACACACACACACACACACACACACACTCCCAGAGCTGGAGCTAATCAAACATCCAGCAGATAAGGGAACTGAGGAATTCCAGTGGGAGGACGAGCTGAGCTGCAGGAGTCTCTGGTGGTACAGAGCACGGTGACCTCTGACCTCTGCACAGACTTCATCACATTCTCCACATTCTGAAATCCTCAACATGTATGTGTGTGTGAAGTCATGGTATGACTTTATTTACCCCCCTCCTCCCCCTCCTCCTCGAGTTCAGCCCACAGACACAGTAAGTGGATTAACTCCGACCCAGCCATGTTCAACATAGCCGAAACACCCGGGTGTCTCTCACACACACACACACACACACACACACACACACACACACACACACACACACACACATAGGAGCAGATATATGAACACGTGCACACACATGTAAAAACATACACACCACAGTAACACACACACACACACACACACACACACACACTCCACCTCCTAACGCTTCAGGGATTTCAGCTTTCTGCTTACCCACTGGTGTAATAGGATTACAGCTGATACACAAACAAACTAAATAAAACACACAAAGTATCAAGCAGGACTGATGGGTGTGTGTGTGTGTGTGTGTGTGTGTGTGTGTGTGTGTGTGTACCTGGACGATCTTGTCCTGTGGTTTGAGTCCGGCTCTCTGTGCTGGAGAGTCGTCGTCCACGGCTCTGATGAACTGACCCGGTTTGGACTTCTCACTGTGCAGGTTGAAGCCGTAGCCATTAGCTCCCTTCTTCAGGTGGTAGAGACGAGGCCGCAGCCCACCACTCTCATCCTGCACACACACACACACACACACATCAGTGTCAGAACAGCTTTATATGTGCAGCATGAACTAGTCGATCAAAATGATGATATTAATCCATAATTTATAACGTATAATCAATGAAGACTCGGACATTTCATAAAACCTTCAGACAGATGGAACAGAAGCACAACAACAGCTGATTTCTCTGTGGTATTTACAGCCTCTCACTCTGGTGGTTTAACGGTTTTTCTATGTGAAGTGAATCAGAGGACGCTCGGTAACGTGTCTGATTACAGGGACCAGCAGCTGCTCTCAGACGTGGTCATTCATTGACTATTTAGTGCGGTTAATGTGAACTTTCTCCACTGCAGGTGGTTCACGTCATCACTACAATCATTACATGTTCTGTACGTCACGTAACTTCCCTGTTTACACACTGTGTACATGGAGCTTATTGGGACAAATAACATGAAGGTAGATTTAAAAACAACGTCTTCACAGCTGCACTGACGTCAGGAGCTGCGTCTTCGTCAGGTGTTTTTCCAGGTGGCGTAGCTGCCATCTCTCCTCTAAACACGCACGCTGAAGACACGTATGGACGAGCAGCTCCACCCACAAAAGAAGATCCATACTATTATTTTTTACATTTATTTATTTTAGCCCAAAATGATGAGACAGAAAGTTCAAGTAAGTTCAAGTATTTGACTCGACATCTCCTCATCTCGTATCGATTATCACAAAAATCTGGCGATACGATTTGACCAGGAGCCAGGGGGCGGTTCCACAAAACACCTGAAGTTTTCTATGTAAGTATGAGACTTAAAGTTAAATTTCTCCAAATCTTTGCACTTTAACTATGAATAAAAAAAAGACTTGAACTGTTTTTGAGAGGCAGTATCATCAAATATTTCCTTACACCCCTACATCACATATTGTTGACATAAAGTTGTATTTTATTTGTATTTTTGTTTAGTATTAGTCTAAATGTGACTTAAAAATTAAAAGCTCCAACGTGATCTCAGAATTTAGATTTAACATAAACTGTGTTTCCTCTCTTTTCTCTTTTCCAGACAGATTTTTTCTTCCACATCCATGAGAGAAAAAACTCAACATCCCCTTTACAGCTGACATGTTACTGAGGCAGTAACAGCTTTGTGAACACCTGAAGCTCCCGCCCAGCTGATAAAACCGCTGCTATCTCTGCGACATCCTCGGCTATCAGGGGTTATCTGTAAATGATTCTCTGCCAGCTGAACATTTAAGATGCTGCATCCTCAGCATCTCAGCCGCTCCGGCGGTTAATATGAACTCAGCGTGGTTGATGATTGCTGAAACCTCCCGGGCGAGGACGACTTCAGACGAGCTGACTGTCAGGTTGAACAGCTGGCAGTTAATGAAGATGATAAGGATGATATAACAGGTGAGGTGCAAAGTGCAGGAATGCTGCGCGCTAAAGTCGGCTCACCTCACAAGCAGAGGCGTGAACGTTCTTCTTGATAAGGGGATTTAACAGCTGATGGTTTTACTACATGTGAGACGTGATGAACCAGCAGAAAGTGACTGTGCAGGTCACCTCACACCTGTAGAGCACTGGAGCATCTTTCACACACGGAGCACGTTGCATCTAAAGAGCCAGATATTTTTCTCTAGAGTTGGTGGAGACCAAAACAGAGCGAGTGAATATTAGCCTTACATTCACCTGCTCGCTAACACGTTAGCATGTTAAACTTTATAACATGAAAACATGTCAGTGTTGTGTCTGACCCGCTGCCCTCAGGTGGCCAAAAACATCAATTAAGGCCACGATCAGACAGGAAGAGGTTTTCTAGGGGCGGTAAGTGTTTTGCGCTCATGCTCCTCGGGTGTCTCCGTGTTTCAGATTCTCAGAGCATCTGGAGTTTTTGCAAGAACCTTCTGAATGCTTTTCCCATCGTCCAATCTGAAGAATTGAGAGGCGGGCCTTCTCTGGGCAACAACAAACATGGAGGAGGAACTAGAGGTTCAGCTAACGTTCACTCACTTTCACTATCCACATCTCCCCGGAGAAGCTGCAAGAAACATCTGAAGGAGCTGCAGTGATTGGCAGCAGATTGTCAAAATTTTCCTCCTCTCATCCTAAAATACGCCTCAAACCAACAGGTGAAGCTCCTGGATCAGCTGCTGGAGGAGGAGGAGGAGGAGGAGGAGGGCTTCCTATGTACCCACACAGGATCTACGTTTCCCTGCGTCCTCCACCTGTAGCCTATATATTTAAACGACATGTCCAAATCTGTGAGTTTACTTCACTACAATATCACAGTTAGGCTGAGGACAGGTGAGTCAGCGGTAACGAACAAAGATGCATCATACTGCTGTTTTCTTTTATAGATTATACGCTTCAACAATAAGGCGGTGAGGTGTGCCGTGTGTTTTGCAACCTGTGAAAAGCTTCATGGATTAAAAGTCCCGTCCCTGGATTTCATTTCATAACAAGCTCTGTGGATGAGTAAGGATCGGAAGAGTCTAGTTAAAACACTTGTAACAGCCACTCGTACACACAAACGTGGGAAACACAACAAGGTTTATTCTTTTTTAGATGAAGCTAACGTTATCTGACACTGTTTCCTCAACAACAAGTCGGCCAGGTGAGTTGAGACGGACGATCTGATGAGCAACTCTTGGCTGCTGAGGAGTGTCAGAGTCCGTCATGTAAGGTGAACGAGCACCTTATAATCCATTTACTGCACCACGGGGGAGCAGAGACTCAGCCTGTGGCACAGATAGACTCCCACCTCCGTCACTCGTACGTGAGCGCCGTCGTTCTGCCAGTGAATCTACGTACGATCTGAAGAAGACCCTGGGAGCATGGCTCTCTCTCTCTCTCTCTCTCTCTCTCTCTGAGATGAGTCTGTGTCTCTGGCTTCAGGCCAACATGTTGCCAGTCAGATCTCCGTCTCTCCCACTGGTTGAACTTGTTGTTTCGTCAGAGAGGCCTAAAGGGCCGAGGCCTGGGCGTAGTGACAGCACCCAGCGGGGAGGTGGAGGAGGAATAATGGAGGCAGCAAGAGAGGCTCAGGAAGGATGCCAGGAGGAGTTTCCTTTTGATCAGATTCAAAACTGCCGACGGTTTCAGTGAAAGTTTATCATTCAGCACAGACTCCTGTAATAAGCAGACCAGCAGGTTTCCTTTGCATTTGAAGCTTAGAACTGAGTAAACCAGGACATTTCTGAACGGTGGTGAGAAATGTATAGACATGTTAACAAAAACAATATGCGTCTTGTGTTGAAGCAGCTGTCTCGAGTATAACCTGCATTATACGTGACATCTGAGCACTTTTTGATTTTCAGAGCACACAGGAAAACCACAGTATCAGCAGACACACAGCAGAACAGTGCAGCGACAGCACGCGCTGTACAATAATGACACCTCTGGGTAAAGTCCAGCAGAGTCTCCACTACATGCCTGCACTCATATCATTTCCAGTGTTTGTTGCCAAAGCAACACTGACAATAAAGATCAGAGGAGACACGTTTCCACACGCTCAGCAAATTCAACAATGATGATCCTGATGATCCTGATTCTTACTGCGTTGACTAGTGTTGTCTCACTGTGTGTGCACACTGTTGTTGGGAAGTGATATCCAGTGGAACATACAATGTTGGCCACCAGTGTTTCAGTGGCTGCTGGTCTCTGATGCTCCAACCAGAGGCATGGTGCACATTTAATAATGTAGTTAATTGTTGGTACATATTAACATACAGTGCATATTCTATAGCACAGGGCCAAGTTACCTACAGACAACATACAGTATGCAGACTACTGTGGCTCCTGAAAATAACAACGTTTTTTGATGTTTTTTTTCCCCTTAATATATTGTGACATTTTTATGCCTTTTTATGCCTTACTATACTATGACCTATGACATATAGATGGCATATTTGTCCCTATATCAATAATAATGTTACCATATGTGTCCCTTATGAGAGGATATATCATTATGACATATGTACATCTTCTGGATTTACGAAGATAAAAGTCATTAATATAAACAGACACACTAAAATACATGTTTCTGTTAGCTAGACATGTCAATATATAATATTGTTCCAATTTCTAACAGGTTTCATATGTAATTTTTACATATAGAGGCTATACTTTAAATACATCCATGATTTTCCTTCATATTTCATATATGGAAATTCAGATCTTATATGTTAATAAACCGTTTGGTTGACAGCATTAAAAAGCCAATCTCTTTGTTTCGGAGGGGAACCTACACTCTTGGTGTGATGTGACTCTTTATGACTCTCTGGGCACAGAGGGGAAGTCTCATGTACAAGTCTCATGTTGTCTACATACTGATCTCTTTCTGTACAACCACCCTAACAGGTTTGTCTGTAACACATATGATCCTCACACTGAGCAGCAGTCAGTTGTATCTCAGTGTGTGTCGTCGTGTCTGTCCAAAACGGTTTCACTGATTAACACAGAGAGCACTGCAGCTTTGTGTTTATGGCCTGAGGAAGTCATTAGCTTTACATAATCAAACACAAACTACACAGAACCGCCACCATGTGTAGCACCGGTTATCATTCACTGGCTGAGACAAAAACAAACAATCTAGCCTCAGCGCTATAGCAACAAGCTAAAAGGAAGACAGGAAGTGGTTTCTTCAGGTTCCACCCCAGCAGCTTACAACTGACAGAGCAACCCGCTGTGTGTCTGTATGTACCCATGTCTGCATTGGTGTGTGTGTGTGTGTGTGTGTGTGTGTGTGTGTGTGTGTGTGTGTGTGGTGTGTGTGTGTGCGTGTGTGTGTGCGTGTGTGTGTCTATGTGTGGTGTGTGTGTGTGTGTGTGTGGTGTGTGTGTGTGTGTGTGTGTGTGTGGTGTGTGTGTGATGTTGTGTGTGTGTGGTTATAGAGATGGCCCTCACCCAACCACACTCCAAACCTGAAATGAGTTTAAGATTCATACAGGGCTGTTATGTTTTAGCTGAGTCTGAGTCAAAGTGCATGAGCGTGAAAAAGAAACTCGACCCAGCTCGATTTCTAAAAGTCGGCCACACAGTTGTTTTGGTAAAAGAGGAAACAAAGTGAAGCAGGTGGCTCATTTAACATTAAATAAATTATTTTCAGCACATGCTGCTCGTCGACGTCCTCATTAAGTTAGAAAAGCATTAGAAGCTAATGTTAAGCTACTTTAAATTTTAGCTAGCAGACATTTTACTGATAACATCAGGAGAAATGACACGCTGTTATTTCACTGAAATGTGTGCGGCTGCTATCGTTAGCTCACCATAGATTCTCAATTTAGCAAACATGGACTGATAAGAGCAGGAAGCAGCTGAGCGCACAGCTTGAGGACCAGCACCATATGTTATATAGTATAAATTCAGTCAGAGTGTGATAGGGGAAGAGACTTCAAAGACACTTAGCTAATTGCTTGCACCAAGTGTAATTATAACCCCTGTCGTGCCACAGACCCTGATAAAATCTTGAAAGATCTGCAGACTTTCAATGGACAGTTGAAGTTGAGGGTTCAGTCAGTGCAGAGGAGAGTAAAACCATCAGAGGGGCGACGGTGTTAAGAGCATGTCCTCGATTAACTTCAAATGCCAAATGCTGAAAAATGAATGGATGTGTCCCTGTTCCTCGATGGTAAGAATGAAGTTGTGGGGAAAGCTTGGACGACCAACAGGCTGTTTTGTATCTGGGCGCGTGTTTATTTAGACTATGTCACTAAGAAAACAGTGAGGCAGCGAGGATCTCAGTCAGATGACGCCAACAGCCCTTTCATGAAGTTTGTTTTGGACGGCGGCCCACACAAAGAACCAGCTGATGAAAAGTTGCTGCCCCGGGCAATGTCATCAAGATCTGGTCTCAGTAACAAAACCTTTACTAAAACAAATTCCTCCACGTGAGGGTCGAGTCAAGTCCGTTTCTCTTTATATAGCACCAAATCACAGCAGAAGTTATCTCAAGGCCCTCTACAAATAGAGCCGGTCTAGACCGCACTCTTTATAACACTTGGCGACGGCGGCAGGAAAAACTTCCTTTAAAGAGGCAGAAACCTCGAGCAGAACCGGACTTTAAAAATATGATTATAACATCACTGAACCCTCTTGTGGAGAAGTTTCTGATGTAGTTGAAAAATAATTTAAAACTTTTGAAAACTGTCTGCCCGTCCATCGATTATCTCGACGACCACACATCCGATCAACTTCACACTCTGAGGACGAGGAAGTGCAGCATCAACTGTGAAGTTTAAAAAGGGAAACATTAAACGACAGTCGGTCAGGGAGCGACGCATCCACGTAACTGACGTCGAAGAATTTAGAAATAGCATGGCCATCAGATCTGTCCGCTACAGAACATCCTGGCCCACTTAGAAAATATCTTGCTGACAATTCATTTAAAAACTAATTTAAGGATTTCTTATAAAAAATATACTCTGTATTGATCCAGTATTGGTCGAGCTACGCCACTAAATTAACTGAAGAATCAACTCAACATTTCACTCACCAAAACTACAAAATGCATCTAGATAAAATATTAAACTCACTGGGTGTAACTCCTCCGACTGAACTGAACCACTTTGGTCTCTAACCTGTTTCACCTGGGCTGGAAACATCCTGTCAATGGAATAAACTTAAGCAACTGCGGCCATGTTGAGTAACGTCACAGTTTAATCTTGATTTACAGCACAGTCACTACTCCTGAACCAATAAAGTGACAGATTAATTGTTCTTTCCCAGGCTTATATGAGCCAAGTGATAAGAGACATTGTGAAACACTAAAGGAGAAATGATCCTCAGTAAAGATGAGAGCTGCCTCAAGGCCTTCACTCCAAGTACAAGGATCAAAGTCTTACGTTCCTCTGTGAAGGAGTGCAAGCAAGGAGCACACAGGGTGAAAAGTGTTGTGAGACGATGGGTGGAAATATAATAAGTCAATCATCTTCTCTGAATGAGTAACCAATGGGCTGACCGTTAAAACCCGACCAGGTCAAAACTTAGTAGAAGATGTTGCTGGTTATTTTCATTCTGCCAAGTGTCAGCCGGTCACAGTGTTTTAATACAGCCGTTCTCATTTACATGTTTTTCAGTTTCTTTTGTCAGACCACAGAACGTGTTTGAAACTGGGACTGAAACGCGTCCGACAGCATCACCGAACAAGTCAGGTAAAGACAAAGACTGAGCTGTGATTTACTGTAAAATGATCCTTCAGAGAGAAAGTTAGAAGCTCAGCAGAGAGAGGGAACCGGCCACTCTCCTCTGCAGACAGTAGCTAAGGTTTGTCCAGAAAGTCGCTCGATCTGTCGCTAGGTGTCAACGACCAACGGGGAAACTCTTGGCCGGGCAACCAATGGTGTAACTTGATCACTCAGTCAGTCAGCGACATTCGCATTTATAGTTCTGTCCCTGCTGTTGTTATCCAGTCAAATGTCAAACCTTCCCTCCACACTGTGAACCCCCCCCCCTCATTCAGGATCCTCTTATTTCATCATTTGTTTGACTCGTTCACATCCACAACCACAGAACCGATCGCTGTTTAATCCTGCGGCCAGAACCTTTTGCCCACACACACATTCTCCCTTCGCCGCGGCCCTATTGACAGTGTGTGTTAAGTGAGGGTGTCGGTATTTCAGGGTCAGCGCGGCGTCCCACTCGAGGCGTGAGAGTCCTCTCTCCTTTCCTCCCTGGCCCTGAAGTCTTTCTCCTCATGCAAACACTGTGGACAAAGCCTCCTCTCTCTCTGCTGAGGGGAGTCTCTATGGTGACCGGCAGACAGTTCTCGGTGTGCTGGAGGACTGAGTCGCTGGAGGCCAGGATGTTACCATAATACGATGACATGCTCAGTTCATGCTTTTATCTCCGCAGAAAAAAAAAACAACAAGAAAAACAACCTCTGCAGAATTAGATATCCAGCTCTTTGTTGAGGATATCACCATGACGATTTTGGCTGATCTGGTGTGAAAATAGTTTGGTGACCGAGGCCTGATCTGCAATACCAAGTCCGGCCACAGGCAAACACATGAAAGAAACAATTGTCTGAGCATGATTATGCTCCACAGGGTTGGTTTCATATCATCATTAGCCAGCCCACTCGAGTGTATCCCACAGAGAGGCTGGTATCAGAGGCCAGGATCAGACCATTAGGCTCTGTCAAGCTTTACATTAGGGAGGAAAGTAGCAGGAGGTTTGCAGCATCCCAGCTGGCCAGCTTTACTGGAGTATTAGTGATGGGGCTTGAGCCAACTAGGTGGAAAGAGACCTAGAAATCCCATTTATAACAGCAGAACAGGGGCCAAAGGTGCCTATATGTAGAGCTACCTTTTACTATAATTAACTTATAATACATTTAAAAGAAAGTGTCCTGAATCTAGTATTTAGTAGTTACAACTGTCAGATACATATTTAATGATCATTAGATAAATATAAGTATCAGATCAGACTTGGAATCTGCAGATAGTATTAAAGGACACAGATTGGAATCAGGGCCAAAAACTTGATCAGGACATCCCAAAAAATCAGTTCTGTATTTTAACAATAGATATTCAGGGATATATCTAAATCAGTCTGACAGTAGCCGATCACAAAGAGGTGTAACGGGACGCAAAACTCACATTTCGGTACGTAACTCGGTTCTGAATTCACACTTCTATATGTTTTCGGTACAGTGAATAAAAGACCAAATATTTCTTTAAATTTATTATGAATTTCACTTGTAAACACAAATGTGTAAACTTGTTAACTTGTAACTCAATGTCAAACTGAACTTATTGATATATTTCACTCTATTCTCATGTTTTCTTTCAGAAATATAAATATATATGAGACAGAGAGAGAGAGAGAGAGAGAGACAGAGAGAGAGAGACAGAGAGAGAGAGACAGATACAGAGAGATACAGAGAGAGACAGAGAGAGAGAGACAGAGAGAGAGAGAGGTTAAACATGTTTTACATTACATGTTTTTCTACTTGGCAGAAAAGATGTCGTATCGATAAAAACAAAATGAGAAAAAGTTCAATGTAAAACGAGAATCTACAAATAAATGATGAGATGAAACGGCTGCAGACAAACATCAGCTAAGAAACTGAGATTTTTCCTCATTTCAAACGATGATGACATGTCTGTGTGGTAAAGACTTTATCACTAGTCCAACAACACATGCCTGAACACATCTGCTCCTGACACCCAGTGTAGTACAACACAGTAGTAACAGTGCCCAGGTCATGGCCACTGTCCACGGCACTTTTAAACCTTCATAGATAAACAGATCAATAATGAAGACAATCATCAGCTCAAGTAATATTGTGATGGTTAAGATTTTACAATGTAATGCATAATAATGAATCACCACCAGTTCCTTCGTGTTGCTTTGTAGCCGATCCTTATCTCCTACTTACTGAAGGGGCCATGTCTAAAAATAACCACGTATCCCATTATTTTCATATGAATTCCTGAATAAAATCTAACCGTGAGAGTTCCACACGGATCAACACTTCCACAATGAGGCTATTTCACATCACAGTTACACAACATTTAAATCAGGGCCCAGACTTTGCTCCGGCTGAAACAGTTACATAGTCTGAGAAATCTTCTATTTTTACAACCAAAGATTAATGTTATAAAATAACTTTTATAACCCACAACAAAGGCAGGATTACGGTCAACCAAAGAAAGAAACGTGTATCAAAGTATTTCAGTTTTTGCATGTGCATGTGGTGCACGTCAGACCATCGGATCAAGCTGTTTTTGTGATATCTATCTACAAAGCTGAGTCAGGAATTTCAAAAATGTTGACACACCTTAATCCAACACTAAATACTAGTTACTGTGAACATCTTCAAAGTGATATTCTATCTTTAAAACCCTTCTAGATAACGATAGAGTGTAAAAAAACAAAAAGGATGTCTCATTGATATGCAAATCTGACAGAGCATCTGATCCAACAAGCCGAACTGGACCGGGAATTCAGGACAAGAAGCTGAGACACTGACACACATTTCTATGACAAAGGCCTGGGACATTTCACTTTGCTGTGTCACCTCTCTGTCTTAGCTTATAGCCTTTCACTGGCAAGTGGAGGAGGCTGCTTATAGAGGATCTATTCACATGTAACCTTTGCAGCTTGCAGGCGATGCTGGCCCCAGATCAGATCGGGAGATATAAACCAGGGGCCACTGCTGCTTTGGCTGATGAATCTGACTCCTACATTGCAGATATTTGGAACGAACTGTGTTTTTAACTATCATTGAATATGTCCTGAACCATCAGAGATTTTGTCGTTAATAAAACGGTAGCTATCCCTTTAATACAGTACATTTGGGTGTAATGGGGCATTATAAACAAGGCTGCAAATCAATGATCAATAATCTTTTATGCCAATATAGATTTTTTATATTATTTTTTTGCAGTGATGTAAAAAATTACCTTCATTTACCTGGTATCTGATGCACTGGATTAGTCATAAATAGACATTTCCATCTGGATATTTTGTCAATAAACTGTTGAATAAACAGTTTGTTGATATAAATGTAAGTGATGTAACATAAAGTATGCTTGGGCACACATTATAATATAATATATAATATTATAATAATGCAATATTTTCCAGCATATGCAATACTTTCATAATATCAAAATAACAAAAAAAACAATTTTATTTTTTAAATATTTAATATAATATAATATAGGCTAATATAATATAATATAATATAATATAATATTTTTGGCAGCTTTGCACAGTTTGTCCTACTGCTGAGTCTGACCCTTTGCTGTGCTTACTGTACCTTGTACCTTGGCATGTGACAAATAAAACTTATATAAGATGACATATTGTATGAAAAACACCTGACACATAGAATACAGTCACATAATTATGTTATTATTGCAAAAAACAAGTTAAACATAAAAAACAATACATTAATTTTAAAAATCTGTTTTTTTAATTATTAATATTGAATATGTCGCAATACTTGGGCTGAAATATGTCAAGATATTAATATTGTATGATATATAAGAGTTGAATGTTTAGTGACAGATATTTATCTAAGGGCCAGAAAAAAAACTTCCATGGTGAAGTTTCTCAACTGACTTTAAAGATATTTTGTATGATATCTGTAGCTATATATTCATATCCCAAAACAAACATACATGATAGAGGATTTTATAGATATAACCAAATCCTATTCACAGGGCAAGAGGTTAACAGGTGACCTTTTGACCTGACAAGGTCTGTCTTTGAAGGCATTTATAAATATGATATGCTAAATATGAATATTATATCATATCATATCATATCATATAATACTATATTATACAAAGTCTAAGTAGTGTACAGTAACTTTTCTGTACCTTGGTGCTGGAGCTGACACTCAGCCTCCCCGACCTCTCCGAGGAAGTATCCCCGTTCTCTCGCTGGACCGGGGTGGACCCCCTCGGAGTGCCGTTGCTCTGTGAGTCCCCGCGGTCCGAGTCGCTGTCCCCGCCGGGCAGGGGAATCCCCTCTGAGGCGAACTCTTTCCGGCACTGCAGGTTGTGTTTCCTCAGCAGCTCAGTCGTGTCGGCGTCGACCACGATGAGCTCCAGAGCCCCGGCGGTGGCCCGTATCCTGGCGACCACTTGCTGATGGCTCTCGCCCTCCACGCTCTCCCCGTTCACGAACACCAACCGGTCGCCCGCGAGGAGCCCGGCTGCGGAGGCGGGAGTGTCGGGCTCCACGAGCCTGATGAACTGCCCGGTCTTGCCCTTCTCTCCGTGCAGGTGGAACCCGTAGCCGCTGGTTCCTTTCTCCAGCACACACAGTCTGGGTCGGAGGCTCGACATGTTGTTCCTCTTCTAACTTTAATCCCAAACCACTTCAAAGCCTTTAAGTAAAGAAGTCACTCAACCACCGTAGAAGAAGTGACACCTGTACCAGAGTTCACTTCCGCTCAACTGACTCAGTCAACTTTCCGCTGCTTACTCTGAGTTTTCACGCCTACAGCAGCTCACGGATCCTCCTTCCTCCTTCTTTCTGTGTTGCAGTCTTCTCTTCCACCTCCAGTCCGACACCGTCCCGCTCTGAGCGGAGGTACCACCGTCAAGCTAACTTCATACGATTAGCGCGCGTCGCAGAATTTCAAAATAAAAGCAAATACCGCTCATACGACACAGTCCTTATAACTTCATCAGCAATCGGTGCTGTAGAGAACTGAGGGGAATGTGGCATAAAACTTGGCTACTACATTATGTATGACCTGTAAAATTAAAGAAGTACATATCGTAATTTTACACAGTATATATCCAACACATTTATATTTATCCAAATATTAAGTAGAGTAGTAAGTTAAAATAGTTTCAATATACAAATTACATATTATGAACATAATAATTATGACACTGAATTCATTGTTAATTCGATGATCCTTTATGGCAGATTTCATATACACAAAGATAAAATTTTACAGACTATATTAAGACTTTTGACTTTATTGATACAAAAAAAGGAATAAGATTGTCAAACTGAAATATACTGAAATATAAAATTAGGCAAAACTCAAAAGGTTTGAGTATGATGCAAGTTTATGGTGGGAGAGTTTGACACACACATACACACACACACACACACACACACACACACACACACACACACACACACACACACACACACACACACACACACCCACACACACACAGAAGGTCAGAGGTTGTCATGTCAATATAGATAATAAGACAAAAATTATTTAGTGATTAAGTTCATTTATCAGGAGACTCCATTGATCTACTTTGACATTTAGTTTTGAATGAATGGCTGCATCACATTTTGGGAGAGGCTGTGAGTGAAGAGGATTTCCTCCCATAACCATTCATATGTAAACACTTCACACACACACATCACACACTGTGGCTACAACCATATTGGCGGCTGTGGAGGACACCACTCTCGATATAAAGTGTGTTCAGTTAAAAATACTTTATTTTTTATGCAGCATACAACACATCAAAGACAACTGTCATCAGCTTGGTCTGAACACACACAACTGTTCAGTGTGTAGAGACTATAATGGCCACAATCTGAATAATATTAGATTATAAACTGCATTAGACCTGAGCTGACTCAGAGCACACAATAATTAATCAATATGAAATATTTGCATTGCATACTGTTTATCAAACAGAAGTTCATAAACCTGCTTGTGTGACAGTAAAACCTGAACATGAAACCTCTGTTGTGACATCATTCGTGCTTTAAAGCTGCACTTCCATTAGCAATGGATCAAATTAATATTTGAGTAATTGTTTTGGGTGTCTGAGCATTTTTTAATCCAAAAAATTCTTCAAAAATCAAACATATGGCAAAGTTAGTTACTAGCTAGTGAAAGGAGTGTAGCACGGCACAACTAAAGAACCAGATTTGTATCTCAGGAGTTGGTGGAGACCAAAACAGAGATATTTACATTTATTTGGCAGCCAGAGATTCAACTTCAACAAATGCTTATGTGTCTGTGTGTCTGATGTGTAAATTGGCAACTGTTTGCTAACGAATGCAGCTTTAATATTAGGTCTGGTGTTTCAAAACTAAATTTACCCTGAGAATTGAGTTCAGATTTGTTTAGATATGCTAATTAGTTGTTCATATGTCTATGTTCATCTTGATGCAAATATAAATAGAGTTTCATATGTTCGGGAGGCTCTGCACATGCATGCAATCCAGCAAACATGCAACTGAGCTTTAAACTGAAGTTCATTATCAGGCCGTTAAAAGCAAAAATATACAATGTTTTTAGGAGGAAAGTAAAGCAGCCAACATGTCAAAAAGCAAGTGTCACTCACTCACAAATACAAAGGTGTTTCCTAAATGAAGGACGAAATCAGAAATCCAACCACGGGTAATAGTCAGGTAGCTCGTATCCTGCAGCGGTCCTCCTCTAGAGACACATCTCAGGAGACTCAAACTTTTTTTCTTTTTTCATCACTGACACGTTCCTCTGCATGTCCACAAACAGAAACTCAGGCGTGTCCCTCAGCTTCTCCAACAGCAGCCGGCCGTCACTCATCAGGAGCAGTTCGTCAGGAGGGAACCGGTCTGACTCGGCCACAGACAGACGGGGCTTTTTGTCCATGTACTTGGCTTTGAATTGCCTCCATGACACAGTGTGTGGCCTTTGTCTGGATCCGTCGGTAGATTGCATCATACACAAGGTTGCAGCAACGTTGGGTTTTTCCCTCAGGACGCTTCAGCAGAGACTCTCAGTGGTTGTGTGGGTGCTCAGCAACATCCTCCACTTTGGCTAAACTATGTGTTTACAGACGTTTATTGTTCTTGCATCAGCTATGATGTGGTGCTAAATGAGATGTCAGGTGTCAGTGATTTTTATAAGGCAAACAACCAAAAAATATAAATAAAAATAAATAAATAAATAAAGACCTTGCAGGAAAGCATAAATTAAATATTTCCTTAAAGGAACAGTTTGACATTTTGGACTCATTTGCTTTCTTGCTGAGCGTTAGATGAGAAAATTTATACTATCTTTACATGTTTAAGCTAACTTTAAAGCTAGAGCAGGCAGTTAGCATAGCTTAGCATAATGACTGGAAGCGGAGGGGGGGGGGGGTCACACATTGTTGTTTTTATATTTCTAGATACAATGAATGAATCACCTCTAAAGCTAACTACTGTTGGCGGGTGTGTTTTTTTAGCAAAGCTAGCAGCATGGGCGTAGGTTTGCTTTCAACATTGGGGGCGCGGCACGTTAAGCAGGGGGTATATAATATATAATATGTATAATTACGTTTGCCACAAAAGATTCAAACAATTCAGTGGCTATATGAGCTCATAGTAATTTATATTCATATTTTGGGAGTAAATAGGCTTTGTCATGAGTAATGTTTTAGTGTGTTTATGACATGATTATGGCTTGTTGTTGCGTTGCGTTTCCTCTTGGGCGCTCTAATTCTACCTCATATGATTGACAGATGTTTCATCCAATCAGCTGCCAAGTTAGTTTTTTTATTCAAGGCTTTTTTCCAAACAGGTTCCAACCTGAAAGCCTTCGTAGATCCGTGTAACAAACCATCTGGCACGTTAACAGCCTCATCTATACTTTGTGTACACTGGTGATTAGCAAATGTTAGCATGCTACCATGCTAAGATGATAGCATGCTGACGTTAGCAATATATATGATAAGAATGACACAAATGATCTTAAATAACTTGTTAACGTGACTTAAGAACAAATCTATTTGTATAAAGCTTTGCATTTTGCTGTATTTTAACAGTTCATCTCGGGGGGTTCGATAACGGGGGGGGCTGGACCAGATGTGTCCTCCTACCTTCAGTCTGTATGCTAAGCTAGAACCACGTCCTGACTCCAGCTCTGTGTTCAACACTCTCTCATCTCACTCTCATAAAGAAAGCAAACAGCACACTGTAAGGCTGTACTCTCACATGATTTGATGAGTCATTCTGAAGAGGTGGGGGACCCTGCTGTAGTTTGGTTTGTCCTCTGATCTACGTTTGGTTTTCAGTCTTGAATGAACGGCAGCATCTTATTTTGGGAACAGCGGTGAGTTCCCAAAATACTCCCACTCGGTCGCCCCCGGTGCGTCTCGGACAGTCTGTTCACCCTGAGCGGTGGGAGGAGGGGGGGGGGGGGGGTTAGATCAGGTCTAGAAGTAGCTGCAGCAGCCTGACTTCTCCTTCTGTGCTTCGATGTATTCGTGGATCTGGAACTTGGGCTGACTCGGGTGCTGGACGGCTCGGTGCTTCAGCTCCCTGAGGAACAGAACAGAGTTTGTGTCATCCACCTCTGGTGACATGGAGGTTCCTGCCTGACCACGGCCAGCTGATGTTATCTGGATTTTAAAGTGTGTTGTTGTTGGTGTGAGAACAACCGTCTGTAAAGCCAGCTGTGCTTCCCTGCTTTAAAGAGCTGCTGACCTAAAACTGTTGTTTAGAGGATTTGACATCGTGGTCAGGAAAAACTTTTGTGGCAAGAACAAACACTTTGTTTTGTTAGTTTATTATTTTATGTTTATAGAAACATGAAAAAACCATCTGCAGAATAAGGAGTGGTTCAGTCTGAACAGTGTTAGGGAAAGAAGAAAAATGAGCAAAATGTTTTTTATAAATAATTTCTGTCATGATTTGCCCCTGTGCCTGTGTTACTGCCCTGACTCTGTTATTTCCCGTTTTATTTTGAAACGAGTTTCGTTAAGCGTCTCTTGCTGTTTTACTTCCTGCCCCGTGTGTTTCCGGCCTCTGTGATTACCTGCTCTGCCCTCATGTGTTGCACCTGTGTCTCCCTCTGTCTGTAGTTACTTACTGTACTTTGAGTTTTCCAGACTGGATCTTTTTAATCTCCCTTATGTTGTAGCTCCTTTTGACTGTTGTCGACTCCATGTGTTAATAATTCTTCCCTTGTCTTCGTGGCTCCACAGTTACATATTCATGTTAATTGCTAAATCTTCTCTCATGTAAATTAAAACAGTTTTGATTATAAAAGTAAAACTCTAAGAAAAATTGTTAATAAAGTAAATAAACAAGTTTATATAATATTCCTCATGTAATCACATTGATATAAATCAGTGGTTTATGATGTTTTGTTTAAAGAAATCAATGTGATCATTATTATTGTAATATGATTTAGGTTCATTACATTATGATAAATATTTTCAGGTGAAAATTAATTATATTATAAGTGATTCATGTTCAGTATCATACATTAATACATTGGTTGCAACATATATTATAGTTTTTTTCTGTATGGAATAAATTATTTTTATGGGGTAAAATTAGTTTTTTTTAAATTAAGTTAATTTGAAATTCCTTGGTTAAGGTCCACTAATTAATTATTAATTAATTAATCAATTTAATGAAAAATACATTAATTACATCTCTATTAATGAGTCAATAAAAATGATTTGAAACTGTAACAAATGAGAAAATAGTGAAATTTCTGATGAAGCACTGAGTTATTAGATTATTTATAATAATAAATAATCAATAATCTAGAAATATGCTTCAGCTCAAGCTTAATGAGTTATAGTGCAATAATATGGATTATTATATTATATATTATATGATCTTTTTCAAAGTAGCCTCTTATTAGATTGAAGTCTGTATTATATATATATCAGTTACATATTGATGATAATTCAGGAAGCCGCGGTCAAATGAATAATATAATTAGAGGCTGTTTAATGTAGAGTGAAGAGAAGATGGAGACGTTGTTGTGTGCAGAGAGTTAGTGTTAAAACACAGTCTCATACTTGGCCACGGCGGTGAAGGCCAGCTCTACGTTCACTCCAGTCTTGGCACTGGTCTCCATGAAGGGAACTGAATATTCCTGCGACACGAAGAGGAGAAACAACAGTTTATAGTCTTTTATATTCATGTCTAATGTCAGTTTATTATATTTAAGACCATTTAGCATCAGAGAATTTCAGCTTGACTAAAGGTCTCTGAGCTGTGTCGTATTTACATCCATTCAAATGAAATGTTGGACCAGATGCAAATATCCCACTGATACAGCTGCAGTAAATGTATTGTTGCATAAACAACAGAAAGCACGTCAGTGAAGAGATCACTCACTCTGGCCAGCCTCTCTCCTTCGTCTCTCCTGATCGCTCTCTCACCGCTCATGTCGGCCTGACACACAGATTCACAGCGTTAAGACAGAACATCTAACAAAACAAAAGCACTTCATCTCAGTCACTGAGCATTTACATTTTACAAGATTTAAGTCTCACAGCAAATGTGCTAGTTTGCAAAACAAAGTCTGACACGTTGTCAGTTGCTACAGAAGCCCTGAAAGAAAAGGGACATTTGTTTCTTTTGTTTTTTTTGCCAGGATCATTTTTCTATTTTTTTCCCCCAAGAGGCAAGTGATTTTTTTGTCTTTCTGGAAGTGTTTGTTTTGGTAATACTGACTTTGGCCACAAGAGGGTGAAGTGCACCACGGACGACCCCAGTCTAAATCAGACTTAAAGCATTAATGTTTCCCTCGACGTGATTTTTAATTTCTCCAAAGTACGTGTGCTACCAAGTTATATAACATCACTGTTCTGTTCCTTCTCTTTTCTAGAGATGTAGCTTATTTTCTTCTCACAGAAACTGAGACAAAAAAAAATCCTTTGGGTGAAAATGTAATTTTGTAATTTTTTAATTTGTGGAAAGGACCCCCAGGCTTTGGGGGGTTGTCTCTCAGGGGTTGTTTAAACAGATGGAAAAAAACAAAAAATAATTTTAGTTTGCCTTTCTCACTCAAACACATTGTGTATCCTAGCAGCTGATTGATTGACCTGCTCATCAAAACCTCTGTTCAATTGATCTGCCAATCAATTATAGCTGCTTTCATTTGTAAGATTCATTTTCTTTGTGTTTATCTCCTCTCCTCTCAGCTTTCTCCAAACGTCACTTCTCAGCACTCTTCCCTTCACTTGCTGAGCTTCTCAAGCTTTTCCCTCTCACCTTGTTGCCCAGCAACATGATGACTACGTCGCTCTGCGCATACTCGTGGATCTCTGTTAACCAGGCCTGAGACAACAGAGACAGACAGACACATGAACGCATCGTTTTTATTTCCTCCTCCTGACCCACTCATCTCCACATCTCTCCAGACTCACCCTAATGTTGTCAAAGGATGATCGGCTGGTGATGTCGTACAGGAGGAGCAGGGCTTTGGAGACGAAGCAACAGAAATGATGAATCAACACATGCACACCCGAACATCACAGTAAACTCTCGGTACATGTGGATCATGTAGTAACGTAGATTTGTGTCTCACCGTGTGCGTCTCTGTAATATGCGTGTGTCACGCTCCTGAACCTCTCCTGTCCCGCGGTATCCCAAATCTGAAACAGAGACCAAAGCTATACTTGGAGCTCTGGCCTGGTTTCACATGGCTAACTATAATTTTCAGTTACAACACTGGTGCCCAAAATGAAACCAGTCTGCGCTCTAAAAATAGGCCGTTCTTATGAAAGCACTTCAAGTTTTTTTCTTTTTGTTTTTCCACTGGGACTGATTTTCTCACTGACCTGTAGTTTGACCTTTACGTCGTCCACAGTCACCACTTTATTCTGAAAGGAGCAGAAACAGATTTTAAATGAGACTCAAGACCGAAGGATAAAAAACACCTCAGTTACTTTCTCTCCAGGCAGATCGTTTGTTCGTCCAGGTTTACGGTTTACCTTCACACCACTGTAATGACGACGAGTCTCTGCGAGATTAAAGGCAGAGTCACACCAGCGGAAACCTCCTTGTACTTTTCTGTTGCACTTTTATTCCCCAAGACTAGAGCGTAACATCCACTTCAAATGTGCACTTTTCATTGGTAGAAAATCAGGTTCTGGAGGTCATTTATTTTCACTGTTATTCCATCCATAAGTAACACAGTGACAGGATGTGTGATTGTGTTGGTTCAAACACTTTCTGTAATGAAACATGTAAAACCAAAGATCCTATCAGACAAAATCTTTGTGTCAGTTTAGATCCTTGATGTGAGAAAGTTTTTGAAGCTAGTATCTGAGAAGCTGTTGTATCTACAGTTTGTGCATTGTGGGTAATCCTTGACCTTTGATGGGTGATTAGCTACAGACAAATCCAGCTGCTGTTTACTCCGCTTCCACTGTCCTTACACCAGTTATGATATTGCAGCTAGCTAAGACGAGCTAATGACACTGTGATTTATCATCTCAGATTGGTTGAAGTTGTTTTACTAATGACCTTGATCGACAGTTAGAGTGAACTGTGGAGCAGCTTTTACATTTTATTTATCACACTCAGTTTATATTCATGTTAATATGTGTCTGTCTGTAGAGTCGCCGCACGCCACTGACTTCTGTGTGTCATCACAGGTTTCCAATAAATCCAAAACTAACTGCACGGCGAGAGATAAATATGTAAAAAGAATTATATGTAAAAGATACACACACACACACACACACACACACACACACACACACACACACACACACACACACACACGACACAGCACACACACACACACACACACATAAACACACACACACACACACACACACACACACACACACGCACCGTGAATCCGATGCCCACTGTGGCAGAGAAGGATCCGGGGATGAACTTTCCCTGGTCGAACTGCACCAACAGAGACGTCTTCCCCACGCCACTGTCCCCGACCAGGATCGTCTGCAGGAAAACACACACACACACACACACACACACACACACACACACACACACACACACACACACACTTAAACACACTGACCCAGTCTGTATCTCTATATATACTCTACATACAGCCACTGAGCACTTTATTAGGAACACCTGCACACTCACACCCAGCAGGAGTGTTGTTTGTTCATGGCCACAGTTCACGGCTCCTAACCTTCACCTTCCTGACAAACTGCTCCGTCACTATGTGAAGGTAAACTGGGAGTAAAAGCAGATCCAGTGCAATAAAAACGACTGGAATCAGAGTCAGTCTTTCACCATTTCATAACGTCCAGGTGTGAGTCAGCGTCTGCGTCACGCTGGACGTTTCTGCTTTCAAGCAACACAGATAAAAATAATATTAATAATAATGATAAGAATAAAATAAGAAGCATTATTACAGTGTGAGTCACAAACTGGAGGAGACGACGTCCAGAACAACAAGTTAGTCACACACACACACACACACACACACACACACACACACACACACACACACACACACACACACAAGCTGTTGTGACTTATTTGAGTTTCGATGCTGTAAATACAGGTCGAGTTTTTTTATTTTGAAAAACAAAAGACATTTATTAGTCACTGGACGTGACGTCAAGTCATGAGAAATCCACACTTCAGAACATAATAAGGGTCTTTTTTTCAAAATAAAACACATTTTAAAGTGGCCTTTTATTGTGACCAGCCCAAGGAACACCTGTGCAATACTCATACTGTGTGATCAGCATCTTGATGTGATGCACCTGTCAGGTGGAGGGATGATCTCAGAGAAGGAGAAATGTTCACTAACAGATTGTGAACAGAATTTAAGAGACATAAACCTAAACTTACATCATACCTGTAATTCAACAACACCTGTGTGTTCACGTCACACACAGTCCAGGAGACGTAAACTGACAGCAACAGGACGAGACAACTGAAACTCTGAGTGAGCGCTCTCTGTCTTCACTTCCTGTCTGCGTCCAAATTCTGAGCAAGAAAAGTGACGTCTGCACTGCACAACAATTTTGCCTTAATGCTTTATGGATGATGAAGGCTGATGGGGGTGGGGGTGGGGGGGATTAGAGCTTTTCTCAACAGTTCCAGGTTTTACAGCTTCTCTTTGATCGGAGGGATTTTAGAGTCTCGTCTCAGCGCTGGAGGGAGATATACTGAGGATCCTGCCTCAGCAGCACGTCCTCGAATTTTCATATCAGCCTCTCTCAGGTAAAACTTCAATGACTCAGTCTCTCAGTCTGCTTATGAAATACACTGCTGAGAGAGAGAGAGAGAGAGGGAGAGAGAGAGGGAGAGAGAGAGAGAGAGAGAGAGAGAGAGAGAGAGAGAGAGAGAGAGAGAGAAAGAGCGAGAGGGGAAGAAAAGGGGAGAATGAGAAGAGGATCGAGAGGAGGGATGGGGGAGAGAGTAGAGGTGAGAGAGAGAGGAGGAGGCCGGTTAAATGGGAGAAGAGAGAGGGTCGTATGAGGAGAGAGAAGGTGCAAGTGTCGAGACGGAACGAAGGAGGAGTGAGAGAGTGATAGAGAGAGGGAGAGAGAGGGAGAGAGAGAGGGAGAGAGAGAGAGAGAGAGAGGAGTCATTGAAGCAGCAGCTTAAAAACTCTCATGTTTGTTCAGCGATGAAAAGGTGAAGCAATAAAATGTTGACTGGTTTTGGAGCGTTGGAGCCGTGTGCAGAATGTGGGGGGGGGTCTCAGGGGGTTCAGACCGCTTCACTTGGATCCTATGAAGATTTCAAAATGATTATTTTTATCTTTATTTTATTTGAGAATATTTCTAGCCGGCAGTTATTGCTATTACACGTCACTGACAGATATCAGTGTCCACAGCTGAGTGTTGAATGTTTACACATTACACTCACTGTGGCTTTCAAAATAAAGGCAAGAAAAATGCCAGTTTCTATTACTTTAATTCTTAATTCGCTTTGTAAAATTCAAATTTGTGCTTTAAGCAGATTAACGGAAACAGTTCCCTGTTTTATCTTATTTTATTGTGTGATATCTGTTTACATTTTACTTTGACATGTTTCTATGTTTTATATTGAGAAGTGCTGAACAAATAAAGTCTTCTTCTTCTTCTTCTTCTTCTTCTTCTAATCTAGTTGGTTAATGATGTGCTCCTCGCCCTTGGTAAGATAATTAGATGGAAATGCTAACATTAGCAGCTGCGCTACAGCAGATATACACCATGTTTTATTCATGGCTAACACTTTTGTGCTCGGGGCCGTAACAACAGACACGATGAATCCCTGAAGGTGGAGTGAGTGATCAGGGAGGTGCACACTGAACGCAGCACGAACCACAAACCAGCAGCAACATCATGATTTCATCTGTGACTTAATGGAATCTGTTTCCTGTTTCCTGTTTACTGAGAGTGTGTAACATAACGCCAGCATGAGTGTGTGTGTGTGTGTGTGTGTGTGTGTGTAAAATGACATGCACAGTACACGTGATGATGATCTGAATGTATGTGTGGTTTGAGAGAGAGGGGGGGATATGATGCTGTTTCCATGGTAACAGAGGTTAGATGGGAAAGTCAGCCTGTCTCATAAAACCTCACTGGAGACTGGAGGCAATTAGGTGAAAGTGCGGCAGATGTTTCGGGAATGAGACGTGGAGGACGTGTTGAAACAGATAACAAACAGATTGTTTTTTCTTCCTCCTGTCTGAGCTCAGCGTTCACTGAGAAACATGGAGGCCATCGTGGTCGTAAACTGACTCCTGACGCTGCCCCGAGAGGAGAGAAACCGTCACGTCTATCCTCCCGGGGAACAGGAAGCCCGTGACGCGGCTGGGATCTAACTCAGCCTGACGTCTCTCATATTGCCGCTAATTTACTGATGGACACGCGGCACAGCTGGGATCTGAACCCACAGAGCGGGAGCAGATCACTGCAGCTTCCTGTTCCAAGAGTCAGCCTGATGCATCACACAGACTCATGCAGGCTACATACTGATGGAAGGAAAATGAATAAGATTAGGTTAATGATCATATAGTCTATATATAATATGTGTAATGTGTAGAGAGGCTCTTAAACTTTATTTATAGTAGCACCTGTCAAAACACAGTCACAAAGTGCGAACAGTAAAAAATGAATAAGAAATGTAATAAGAAGTATTTAACAAAAGTTTGTGGTGGGGGGGGGGGCGTGGGGCTGGGGGGGGGGCGGGTCGAGGGGAGGCGCGGGATGGGGGGGGGTGGGGGGGGGGCCGGGCCGGCTGGGGGGCAATGAGGTTCAGTAAAAATAAAATCAGACAGTCAAACATAATGAAATGAATCAATAAAAAACAGGATGATGATAAAAACCTGATGATAAAAACACTTTTACGTGTTAAATGTGAAATATTTGAAGGCAAACCATTCCACATTTTCTTCTCTGTGTGTGTGTGTGTGTGTGTGTGTGTGTGTAAGATATTGAATGGTATATCACAGTATAAACGCTCCATTGATTTCAATAGAGCTGTTGTTTGGAGCTTAATATCAGATGTAGGACAACGTTACAGAACCACAGAGTCATTTCAGCTCCATGTCCAACCACTGGAAAAACCACAGAGCACTCAAAGACTGAGCTCTGTTTCGTTGTGTAATGACTAAAAAAGAAATTACCCCCCCCAGTAAAAAGAGATAATGTAAAAGACAGAACCAAAAAAAAAAGAAAAGAAAAAAAGAAAGTGAGCCAGGAAAGTAAAACTGGACGGACGTCGTTCACCTGAAAAGAACCGCTGTTCCTGATTTTTTAAAGAACAGCTTGCGTTGTTAGAAATTTGCCCCTTTGCAAAGCACCTGCTCCCCTCATGACACACACACACACACACACACACACACACACACATCTCTGAGGCAGTTAGAGGACGCTGGTGAGAGAGTGTAGTGGTTACATTCGGTTCGTGTCTCCTTGGACCAATTAGCCTTCGGGTAAAAACTCAGTTCTCACTAAACTTGTGCTAAAATCACTGAGCAGCATCAGCAGTCACCACGACGCTCTGATCATTATGTGTCAGTAATTCATCAACTATTACGTTAAAAATACGTTAAAACATAAAGGAATCAGAGTGTGCACTGATTCCCTCCAGCGACAGATGCTTAAATGGAAGTAGGACATCATGAACTAAAGGCCAGATATGAAAACACAAGCTGTGACTGAGCTCCCTCACTCTGAACCTGAAGCTGCTCCTGCAGTCTGTTATAATAAAATGTGACATATCTCCTTTCTCTTTGTTCCTCCCTCTGTAGACAGGTCAAAGGTCAGCACCGGAGGGAAGTCAGCGGACACAGAACCCCTTACTTGTTGGTGTGTGTGTACGCTAACGTAGCCGAACATAAGCTGCTCTTAACGAGTCACGGAACATTTATTAATTATAAATGTTACTGTAACTCATCACACGACATTTAGTCAATTTGTGTTTGACACAGGGATTATTTAAATTGTTACGGCTAATGTGTTAGCAAACAGCTGCTTATTTACAGAGACAGAGCAACGTCATCAGCTGGAGTAAACAGCTGCACCTGTAAACACCTGCTGACAGAACCTGTTTACGCCAGAAACTCCGACTCAGTGACGAGACACTCAGCTGATCAATGGTGGAAATATGATCAGTCAGTCAGTCAATGTCGTATCAGATTATAGAGCTGGCCCTGCTGATTGATGATGAGTAATGTAGTATTTTTACACTGTGGTACTGCTACTTAAGAAGTATTGTAAACTAACATGAAGTATATATATGTATATATGCCTGAGTTTGACTTTGTGACGCAAACATATATACTTAAAAAGTATCGTAAAGTAACCTGAAGTAAATATATATATATATATATATATATATATATATATATATACAGTATATATACAGTATATATGTACATGTACTTCAAATTACTTTACGATACTTTTTAAGTATATATATTTGTGTCAGAAACCCCGACTCAGTGACGAGGCACTCAGCTGATCAATGGTGGAGATATGATCAGTCAGTCAGTCCGTCAGTCATATATATACGTATATATACATCTGTGTATGGGTGGGGTACTGTATATCATGTGGGGGAATTCTGGGTTATCATAATCGGGCATATACTGTATCATCAAGCAGAGATGAGGGGCGGACTACAGAAGTCTGGTTAACGCACTTCTTTCTAAATCCACACCCCTGAGGTCGCGTCAGACTTCACACATTTCCTTCTGGAGCCTTTATACAGCTACTTTCACATATACGGATCTATTAACACACCTGCAGCCAGACCTAGATGTGACCTGGAGTGCCCTCTGTGTAGGAGGCTCCTCACCACTCAGCTCCGACTGTTGTAAGTGGTGGTTAAATAGTTTTTTAAATCTTAATTACAAAGGAAGGGAGGCTCTGCCACTTTGGTGAGCATCACTGACTTTTAGAGAGAGTGGTTGTTGTTGCAGAGTGATGGTGAAATGTTTTGGATGCCAGATCAGCTGCACACGTCACTCCTCCTCCACGCAGCCTAATCTCTGCTGCTTCTGAGACCAGATCTGCCTGAACTGTAACTGGCTTTAAAAAGAAGCTAGAAACTGCTCTGTTCTCCTCTGCCTTCATTTCATCTTTTAGTCTTGGACTCTAATGACATATTATCAATTTTATAATCTGTGTTTTTAGCCTGTTATTTCTCTGAAGATGCTTCTTTTATTTCCTTTGAGCACATTGAATGACAGTGTGTGATAATGTGACTTACAAACAAATGTGCCTCGCCTTGTCTAATTGCTCATTTGAGAGCGGAAGTGGATTTATGTTTTACAGATGGAGGAGAGATGAGGACAGGTTTGGAAGAATTCAGTGTTTCAGTCTGACGCAGGAAGCTCATCTCTGAAAGCCAGTAACGTGTGTTTTGGCCAAACGTGACGCGCAGCCAGGCTGGAAACGGACCAAGTGTCGGATCAGCACCACGGAGAGCGCAGCGCCCGGTCCAGCACGGGGGCGGATACCCGGATACCCGGATACCCGGACTGGAGGAACCGGGGCTGGTTCGTAGCCGAGCACGAAGCAGTGTTGCAAAGTTTAAAACATATTTTTTTCATACCTTGTGCATTAATTCCTCGTCATATGTCGGAGCTGGTGGGGTCTTCGCCTGGCTGTCGGTGGTCTCTCTGGATCCGAAGCCGCTGTCGGGCTGGATCTCTGGGTAAGCCGTGGTGTAGCACGCCGAGATCGGCTCCATGGACTCCATACGCTCCATGCTGTCGTCCTCTCCACTGCGCGCTTTTACTACCGAGGATCCTGGAGAGGAGAATAAAAAAATACCAAACCACCTCTCTCTCTCTCTCTCTCTCTCTCTCTCTCCTCCTCCTCCTCAGTAAGCCCCTCCTCTCCTCTGGAGTGAATCACGGTCTTCTTCCTACATCACTTAACATTTAAAAGGCATGTCGTGATCGTTCAACCGCGTCACGCCACACAACACAATGGACCGAGGGTGGGGGAGGTGAAGATGATGATGGGAGCAGGCGGAGGATGAGGACTAGGATGAGCGACCATTCACAGGAAGGAGAGGATGAGGAGTTCAGAATGACATGTGTGGATGGGAGGACGAGCAGGTGATGAAAGGAGGAGGTGAAGAGGAAAGAGGGAAGATGCTGCATTAAAGTACTGACCTGTGTCACTGAGAGAGACTGCAGACTTTCTACATTTCTCTCAGTTACTCAGAGACCAACCAAACTTTTATAAATCAAACTTACAGCTGTCTCTGCTAATTATCTACACTCACACGAGATGAATATATACAACATGTCAGTCACTATATTTATCTGAGTGGAGGAATTCAGATGGGACGGTTGCATCATATTAAAAATACATTTGAATTCACTCATTAACTTTTAGTTTTTATCTCAATAAACATAATATTCGGAAAATATACATTGTAATTTATTTACTTTACATAATTATAAATATGCAAATAAATATTACACAATTTATTTATTCTATTCTTTGATAAACAGTACTTAATAAAGAAATGATTACATAACTTATTTATTTAATACTGTTTATCAAAGAACAATTATTGTGTTTTGTGTAGAACATAGAAACTACCTTCAGTGAAAACAGGCACAATTTATCTATTTTATAGCTAATGTTAAACAGAGCAGGTAAATATATTATAAGAACATTAGAGGCTAATGAAATAATTCCAAAACTATAAAACTATATAACTTGTATATATTAAAAATATAAATATTATTTTGTTACGTGTTGAAATATTACTGTAGCTTTTGTGCGATGGGACAAAATTTGCAGCATATTTAGTTTATTAAGAACTAAACAAGTTGAATCAAACTGCTGTGTGGTCTGTTCTGATTTTTGTTGCAACCGACTCCGCCCTGTCAGCCATGACAGCATCATGTGCTGGACGCACTGACCTGGACACAAGCTGACCGTGTCACGAAACAAAGATTCAAACTCAGGAAGTTTCTGTGATTGCTGGCTATTAACATTTTCACATTTTGTTTTCTAAGATATTTTCATAGTGTATTTTTCACACACATTAAATCTTTTCAGAGGCTCAGTGATTAAATGTTCATGTTGTGGCAAAATCAGGCATTATGTATAAAAGTGTTTGCACCGTCAGAAAAATGAACAACTGAGACTTGACTTCCTTAAAACGTGTTGAACTAAATATAATATAATACATAACCATTTATTAAAAAAGACATGCAGCAACAGGAATCTGTCCTCTCCATTCTGTTCTTCACAACGAATCAGATGAAAATTCATCTTGAAGTCAAAGACATTTTATAAAACACGTGATCACCTTATAAAATATGATGACACCTGTCTTCAGCTCAACCAGATAAATATTAAAATGCTGTTTACACACATATCTATTCAGTAACAATAATAATAATAACAATAATAATAATAATCATCTTCATTTTAAAGTATTTAAAACTGCTGTATTGCTTAAAAAATCTCAGTGCCTCTCCAGTCCAAGTATGAATCTCTTATTTCCATTTAATGCTCCGCCACAACTGACCACACCCCCTCGCTCTTTTTATTTATTTCAAATCATCTCTTATTAATTAATATTCACTTTTTAAAAAAAGCCTGAGGTCACTTTCAGTAACTTCCACTAGAGTCTGCACAAGACTCAGCTGAGCAGAGCTTGTGTCACAGGTTGAGATTTCCTTCCTCTGGGGGGGATCGAGGTGAGTTATTTCTGCTGGACAACATGTGTGTTAATATTTACCTGCTGGATAATCCTGGAGCCGTGTGGGTCTGTGTCGGCTGTTTTCCTCCAGCTGGAGTAGAGAGGAGTGATGTGGTTTTAAGTTGGTGATGAATGTCTGACTGCCGAGAGGAAACGACTCTGAGGGAGATCCCTGCGATGGCACCAGAGTTACTGACTGTCATCGTGGCTTCAGGTAGGTGCAGCACTTTTTAATTACTCACAATTCATCTTCCTTATACGTATATATTCATCTATCTTGTGCTAAACTGGTGTAAAGTGAGGAAAAACATCAAAATGTTTGTGCTTATTTGAGTTTGCTGACACACTTTACAGTATCAGAAACAGTATAGGGCAGATGTGTAGCAAGATATCCACTGAAGAACAGTGTATTTACTAAAACAAGAGGTGTTTGAATAAGATTTCTGTATGTCCAGTCTGATGATGCATGTATCAGTCCAGTCTTAATGGTTAATGTGTTGGTACACTATTAAATGGAGGTGTTTTTGATGATTTCTCATGAACTGAAAATAGTTTTATTCTTTAAGACTTGAGGCCTCAAATGAAACTAAAATAAGTGTCACCAAAATAGTCTGTGACCAAAGTGGCTTGAATTTTATATCTGAATGTTAAATATACTTACTTACATCTCGATGCATTTTATCTACAAACAACAAATATATAAATGGACATTTTACATCAGTTTAAGATGAAATAAAACATTTTCCAGCCACTAATTTGTTGGTGATAGATCGTTAATATACAACTTTAAACTACAGTTCATTTCCTCTCCATTCATTATACTTGAATCTCACTAGTTCGCCCACCTTTATGTTGTTCTATAACATGTAGTTTCTTCTTCTGTGGCAGTAACTGTGCAGTTTCTCTCCGTCTCAGTGTCCTGTGTGGCGTTTTGTTTGGTGATCCTCATGCTGGTGGTCGTCCTGTACAGGAAGGATCCTCTCTGCTGCAGATTCAGACCCTACACAACAGAGCACTACTCAGTAAGAACCTCGAAACCTTCTGTATCCCTCCAGTTTTCAACCCCCCTTATATCACACTCTACTGTTTTTAACTTTAACAGCAAATCTAAGGAGTTTACAAAAGTAGAGATCATTAACCATCAACAACAACAGGAGCAGACCGAGAACCATTTCAGTGACCAGATGTTCCACTAGAACATCTCAGACCAAAACAAACACTCGGCCATGACCCCGCCCTCCTAATATTTAACGGGATAATTGTTCTGTTATCTCGAGATAACAGAACAATTATCCCGTTATCGTGAGAAAACAAAGGTCCGTTGTCTCAAGGCAACGGAGCTTCGAGATAACAAGATAATTATTCCATTATCTCGAGATATTGGAATAAACAAAGTAAACGAGATAAAAAATATTCGCGAATATGGCCTGTCTCAGCTTCCGTATAGCAGAGTTTGTTTAATAGTTTATTTTTCTTTCACTATTACACCGACCTTTAACACTGTTGAGCTATTTTAACACAATCAGTTGCTGCACGAGTTTAATTTAAACAAACTGACATGGACTCAACTTAAACTTTGTGGTGACAACAATCGGGATCTTTCTCTCCCGAGGATGACCCTCCTCTTTACCACAGAAGACTCACTCTGATGGGCAGCGATGAGCTCCGTGGGGCCGTGAACCAGGGAGCCGCCGGGCTGCAGGTGAGAAGACTCATGATGAGAACTGCTGTGAACGTGTGAAATGTGTCTCGTGCAGCTGTTACAAATGTCTTATCAGACTATTAGTTTATGTGTGTGTGTGTGTGTGTGTGTGATCGAGGTTCCTGGAGGAGTGTTTGTCATAGGGAAGCCGAATGACTACCACATGGAGGGGCCGCTGCCGAGGCTGCCCTCGTACGAGAGCGTTCGTAAGAAGGACAGGCAGAGGCAGATCCACTGTATGATCGCTCAGCGCTTCGGCCTCAGCGGCTGCCACGATGAGGTGAGCGGCTGTAGGATGTTAAATGTGTTTGGGACAGTCACGACATCCGAGCTTTTCTTTTTCAGGTTTGATGAAGTTGTATTTATTGATTTGTGTCTGACGCTGGAAACCACCGGTTACAACAACCTGAACAGTTGCGTCAGTCCCATACACACTTAGACGCCATGTGATCGATGACGTTGCTAGGTAGCTATGTAGCGAGATGAAAACCACATTCTTAATCTGATCTCTCACTGATCGATCGTTTCACCAAACGGCTGAAACATTCGTCATGTCGGACCCATCTGAACTGCTCCTGATTCAGGGGAAACAGGCGAACCTACCCTGACCCCGGCCAGATCATTAGTCTTCAAGCCAAAGCTGAGATAAACCTCATGGCAATCATTAAGCTTGTTTTCTTTCTGGAGTTTTGAAAGCTCCTCCAGCTGAATAGTACCTCCCCATGACTAATAAACTGTTCTTTGTGTCTAAAATTGCAGGGGGCTCCCCTTTAGATCCTTTGCTATGTCACATTTCCTTTTTCACATCCCATTTTAGCCTCCACCAACATATGAAGAAACCCTCCACCAGTCCCTTGATATTTCATCTGTAAGTCTGCAGTCTCCGGATGTTCGCCCGTCAACCCGCCCCCAGGATGAGTCCTCGAGCCTCAGCGAAGACACACACAACCTCCGTCAACCATCCACAGCGCTCCGAGGCCCGGCTTCCTCCTACTGCCCGGCACAGAGCTCCAGGTTTCTGTCTCTCTAATGGCCCCCGGAGCTCTTTGCCAAGACTCGGCATAAGGAAGGGGGCTACTGTTGTCAGAGCCAAGAGAGTGACGCCATCAGGGCCAAGAAAAGCGTTTCAGGGAAGGGAACGCTTGTTCTTTGAGTCAGAGCTGTTGATAGATCTTTGTGATTATTCTTAGAGGTATTCTCATGATAATGACTCTGACTCGAGCTGTACACTCCCCGAGGGTGAGAATAACTTATCTGTGATTGTCCGTGCGATTTCTAACCCTTTCCGAGAATGGTGCAGTGGGAGGACATTTTTAAAGGTTCGACAAATGATGGATCAGGATGTTTTTCTACTTAGATTTTTTATTAAATGTCTTTGAATGTAACAGTTTTTATGTAACTACCAATTAAATCCCCAATTGAAATAACATTTAGACCAACATGGGATGCTACAACTCTCCAATGACACCCAAAATGATCCAATTATTAGGATTAATAATTCCTCACAGTGACAAACACCTATAGAACCTCTATACAAAGGCACGGTGAAACCAGAACTAAACTGTGCTTCAGAAACTTTTGAATTTAGTGAACTTTTGAATTGACTTTAGTTGGATTGAGTGAACACCATTTCCCCAAAAGCCAAGAACTCTTTTAAATAAAACTGTTAAAATTATGAAGATTTCACTTTCTAATCGCAAGCGACGTGGTGGATGCAGATTAGTCTTAAAATATAAAAAGTAATCCCAGGAACATACTTCACTTTTTGATGATGACAGAAATGTTAAATGAGAGTTTGCACTGAGCTACAGAAGCTAGCTGCGAACTTGGATTTCATTCATCATTAAAGTCAGTAGCACATCATCCTGGAACCATGAATATCTGTATAAATATTTTGTGCCAATTGACCCAGTAGATGATGAGGTATTTCATCAGTCATCAGTCATTACAGTTAATCCTCTGGAGACCATGAAAATCTGTTCCAAACTTCACATCAATCTATCCAATGATTGCTGAGATATTTAACTAAGAAAACACAAGAGGAAAGGCCGGGGATCATTAAAGTCAGTAAGATTCATCATCTGGGAACCAAGAATACCTGTTAAACATTTCATGCCAGTCCATCCAATAGATGTTGAGATATTTCATTAAAGTCATTGTAGTTCATCCTCTGGGCACCATGACGACCTGTCCCGAATTTCACGTTAATCCGTCCAACGATTGTTGAGATATTGAACTAAAAAAAACACAAAAGGAAAAGTCGGGGATCATTAAAGTCAGTAGGATTCATCCTCTAGGAACCAGGAATGCCTGTTGAACATTTCATGCCAGTCCATCCACTAGTTGTAGAGACATTTGGACAGACACACTGACAAACACACTGAATATTTTAAAACCAAATGTCTTACACAAGTTTCTACATAATTTCAAAAAGAGCAAAAGTTTTCTCAATGAAGATATTCGTACATCTAAATGTCTTACACACTGAATTTTATCTTGGATGCAGGTGCGTTTGAAAGTGTTGCCTCAGTCTTGATCATCCTAATGTTTCGGTCTCTCTAGACCTTCGTCAATGATTGAAAGACACTCCCGCGGGAGAATAATTGTCGCACACCTGGGCACACAAGATGGGTGGAGCACTGTGTATTTAAGATCATGGTTGTAAGAACTGTTCTTAAAGACCTTTTGACGTAGGTCTGGAGAGACCGAAACACTTGGATGATCAGTAAGTCGTGATAATGGAGCAGTGTGCAGAATATTCTTTTTTCAAGACTGAAGAAACACATTAAAGTAAAAATATTAGTCGTACTGGATTAATTAAAAATCTTAAAGTAATCCGTCTGAGAGACGTATTTGGCAACAGGGGCGCCGCCAGGGATTTTGGGCCCCATGAAAAAATATCACATTGGGCCCCCTACCCAAAGGTAAATAAAGAAAATATATATTTTTTATTTTTTTGGGAGGCCCCCTGTCAGTCATGGGCCCTTAGAATCGTCCTAACTTTTCCCCCCTTTACGGCGCCCCTGTTTGGCAAAATCAGGTTTTGCTTAAAGTGTAACCGCCCCGCCCTTATACTTTACCAATTACTGTTACTTTGAGTTTGAGAGGGAAAGTTCAACAGTTCACGGTTACTGTTTAACCCAGATCAAACACTAGCCACAGAAAACACAAACCCAACACAAAGTACTGTGAACTGTGAAAATTGTACTTTGCTGTTTGTGCATCCATCAAGGATGACCTGCACTGATACTGGCCTGGACTGAGAGGCAAGAATGCAGATCTCTCACAACAGCCAGCGGCTATTCAATAACTTCACGGCTCATTTGTTCTTCATAAAAAGGAAAGACATGGACACTTCCAAACGCTTACACTCGTGGTTTATGGAAATTCCTGAGTTTATCCCCGGTACGTTATCCAATCTGGCAGTGGAGTGCGAACAGCAATTCACCCTCCAACATCTTTGAATTATAAATTATAATGCTGTGTTCTGCAAACTCCTCACATCCATCTTTACTTCTGCTTCATGACGGCGTTCCAACTCCCAAACAGTGTACCAGGCGTTACCCACACTCCCTCTGCATACCTCTGAAATACATCTTCTCCCATTTATCTCTGTATCTTTGCTGATGGCTTTTTCAAAGTAATGCTGACAGAATATCTCACCAATAAGCTTGTACCATTCACTACAAATATTATAGAGGGATGATACCACAGCCTGAGTGGAGGAAGACCTGTAATCTTCTAAGATTAACTTTTAACAATCATAAACTTATTTTCCAAATGTACTTTTATCTGTAAAACCAATTTATGAAGAAATAAACCTGCAATTTAATGCAGTTTGGACACTAATCAAGCTGAGGAGCACATAATGTAGCAGTGATTGTGCAACATCTTGTGGTGTGTCTTGTTATTGCACTTTTTCAACAGTACAGATAAAGTGTTTTATTTTTCCTGTAAAGCATTGTGACATTCAACACTTGTGACTAAATGATTAACAATTACAGTTAAAGTTAAAAAACACACACTTTGTGATAAATTATATTATCACAATCAAAAATAAAAATCTGCATAAACAGGACTGAGGTGGTGCTCATCTCCAAAGAAATTAAAAAGTTGTGAAATGTATTCAAATATATATATTTATAATAATAATATATATATCCAATCTATAAAGTATTGGATTGTGTAATTTGGACCCCAACTGATGAACATTAGGACAAACTCATACTTACCTGATGTAAGGGGTGCCATCTTGTGTCCAGATTGGGCTACTGCACTTTTTTTTTTAAAACAGCAGACATGAAAATACTTTTCTTTTTGTGAAGACAAAATACTTTTTTTTTTTTTTAGAATGACTGGGGCCTTTGTTGCATCTCTTTCCCCTTATTTTCGGTCAAATGTCACTAATAAAGGCAGCAAATGAAGAAGAAGAAGAAAACCACTTTTTTTCCTGTAAATCCAAATGATCAAGAAAATGATATAAACAATACGTTAATGTCCAAAAATAACCATGTATCTCCAAATTTAGTGATTTGGAATTTTTCAGCTATACTGGGATTTAATTTATAATACATTTTTAAGGATTAAAGATTTAATTTATGAGGAGTTTGTTTACTGGATGAGATTTTCTCATACTTCTTAAACCAAAAAAAACATTTACAAACCAGTTGGATTATCTGAAAAAAAGAAAACACATTGTCAAAGAGCAGAAAACAGATCTGCTCTTTCTAAAACTTCACAACATCAAGTTTTCGTGACTGTGACGTGTCCAATTTGGACCCGAACCTGATACAAATTGGGGTAAAATCCGGTGGAGCACATGATTTAAAGCGATCTGGTGATGTCTTGTTTTTTGTATAGTTAGTAACTATGGGAGAAAAAAAATACTGTAATAGTGATGCCAGAGACTGACAATCTGTAAAAGTGACGCTGGAAATGTTTTTCCTGTGTGTATTTTATTCAGTGAAGTTTCGACCAAATCAACTGTAAATGCAAAGTGTGACAGTGTCTCATGAGCAGCCGAGGACCGAGTCATTCTGTATGACAGCTGACCTCACGGACCGGCTCCGTCTAAAGGTCAAATCACCTCAGTCAAAGACAGAAGCCCGAGCTGCTGAAGTCCTCCAGGGTGCTTGTGATGTTTGATCCTGACCGCCACAGGAATACAACAACAACAACAAAAAAAAGGATGAGGTTCCAGTTCAGTCCAGTCCGTCTCAAACCATGTCCATCAGTTTGAACTTGCCCTCCTGTTTGAGCGGCACGATGTTGATGAAAGTCTTGTAGAGCACGGCTCCTTGCGGCAGTCTGGGGATGATCCGTGACGACTTCCGGCTGCGTGGCGGTGGGATGAAGACCTCCTTGGTGAACCTGACATAGCCGTCCTCCAGAGCAAAGAGATTCCTGTTGGTTCCCAGCCCCACCTGGAGGAGAGGAGGTGCGAGACGTGAAGGTGTACCCTTCGGTCTGAATCAGGTTCACACTGTTGATGCAGGGTGTGTCTACTCACATGAGCTCCTGGGTGATACCTCATCACCCTCTGCGTCGCAAGGATGTTCCCGGCATGGACGAAGTTCCCTGGAGAACAGATGGGAAGAGACGATGAGATCAACATCACAGACTGTAAATAAAGATGGACGTCGCCTCTGTAACGTCACCCATAGGTTTCTGAAGAGCAGTTTTGAAGCTCAAAGTGAGCTGCTTCACCGTCACCATCTTGGCAGTGTCTGACTCCGCCCCTGGTCATGTTGTTGGTTCATGAATCAGCCCTGGAGGTTGTTAACACTGTTTCACACACTTTAAGCAGAAATTAATTAAACTTTACATGAATTATTCTTTTATATTTTCACTGATTTCCATTCCGTTCAGCATGGAATGGAAAATCAATATATAAATGACTAAATGAATCAATTAATATTATTGCCACAAGTCTAGTTGACATTACATAGAGTGCCACCAGGATGCAAATGATCAGAGTGCATGAATTCATCAGAATCATTCAGCTTCTACAGCTCCCAGCTGCATTTAATGAAAGTTTTATTCCATTTCTAATAACTGAGTTGACGAGGAAGTTAATCTGAAAAACTTCTGCTGAGTTGAAATAATATGATGAACTTCTCTCGCTGGGAATAAGGTGGTTTTACTGTTCCAAACCATGAATTTCTCATTACAGAGATGTGTCTCCTGTGACCCTGTTTTATATGCATGTGCATCAGCTCTTCTATTAATATTGTGACATTATCCATAACCAAAGTTAGAGGGCGGAGAGAAACACTATGCCTACACCAACGCCTCAAAGAGAAGACAAATAACAGGGCACTGAGACGCTGTCACTTTGAACAAAGTAGGAATTACCATCCTGTTTCTTGAAGCCGTATCTCCGACCGGGGTCTTTTTTCCCAACGTTCTTGCAGCTGCCACCGGACTTCTTCGACGCAAACCTCACAGAGTCCAGCAGAAAGGACTGACCGGGCGCCAGCAGACCTGAACCCAGCAGCACGAAGAAGTTCATGTGAAATCACAGAAACATCCAGTTGACTCAAACATACTGTAAACAATGACATCACACCAAACTCCATTAAAATGGGATAATAAAAATGTTCATAATGTTTTTCCCCTGCAACAACAAACAGGATTAATTAGCAGCGGTGTGTATTTGACAGCAATTATCGGAATCTCAGTGTGGTCAAGTGCAATATCCAAATCAGAGGAGCCGCAGTTTTCTTGATAAAGGTGAATGTGTCACAACAGACCATAGTGTTGTGCTGATAGAGAGATGCTCCAGCTTCTAAATCATATTCTCCAGGCGTAAAGGAACATGATTGTTTGGTTCAAGCCCCAACAACACAATCACATCATCATCATTTTTATTCATTTTATTTCAGTGAAAATGAAATTCAAAGAATTTCCAACTGAAATCGTGACTCATATCACAATATCTGCCACAATGTAAAATAAACATATATATTTTTTCCATATCATTCAGCCCTAGATTGAACTGAAGAGTAATTCAGACGAAATCCCTCCATAACACTGTTGACTAGAGCAGAACCCTGTCTGTCATAATTTACTTAATCTGTAAAATGAGTCCCAGAAATAGGGGATGGTAGAAACCATAAAAAGATCAGATGTTCTTTTCCTCTGGAGAAATATTGTGATGCACATGCAGTCCAATGTGAAACTCCGTGTTTAATATCAGACATACAGCATTAGTCATGCTCATATTTGCTGGTCAACCATCTCTATGCTTGAATGTGCACAGTGACACCTAATGGCTGGTCGTGATATTACAAGCACTCAGATTTGGAAAGGACCGATCTTGATATTGAAATTGAATAGGATAAAATGCTGGAGGCTGCAGGCTTTAGGGTGATGCCGTAGCTCAGCTTAATACTTTTTGTTGTGAGATCCACGAACTGTTCGCCTTATTTTGGCGTGTTAAGACAGAAACTCGACACGTTAACACGCATTTTAACGTCGCGTAAACACAAAATGCCTGAGACGTTATTTACGCAATGACGTCAAATATGGTGAGAAGCAATAAAACTATTTCGCACAATTTGTAAATTCATCAACAGCGTGTAAAGTACTAAGATGAACACTTCATACCTGCTCGAGGCTTCAGCATCAAGGACACCAGCGCCGCCATCTTGAACGATAGTACTGACGTCAAACTCCGCGCGACACATCCGGTTGTATTTGCTGCGTTCAAATTCCCCAAGAAAGATGGTAGACCGAACCACTTTACTGAAAATACGGTGTGAATATCTTCAGAAGTTACATCTAGGTAATCTTAATCAGGGGCGGAGCCAGACATTGTAAACATTCGGCGATTTTTTCCCCCCATTCACAGCAGCTACATGCTGTTTACTGTATCAAGCCATTTGAACATCATTTGGGAAAAACATGAAAGTTGCCCAGGAAAAAAATCATGCTAAACCTGCATCATATTTTGAATCTAATTGTTCTCTGTCTCCATCATTCTGAAACCACAACACAACAGATTTTGACAATGACTAATTTTCACCCCTGTCCCATAAAAAGAGGCAAAGATTGTCTGATGTGACTATTTTGAATTTACACGACATAGGTGGGAAATGAATTTGCGTGAATCCGGTGTCCCATTTACGTGAATGCAACACAACTTTGCAACCCGGGTAAAATCAAATGTGCCTTCATGTAACACAGCAACAGGTTGGCTAAAACTCCCCGCGGTGTTCGTCCGTCGAAATAAATAAATACCAACTACAACTACATGCTAATGCTAGTAGCTAATACTTACTTAAGCTAACCTCCTTCTTACCTGAACGTCTGTACGCAAGATTTCAAAGTGAGTGAAACTATTTCCAGCTAATCTAACGTCTGCTGTGTATCTTTGTATGTGACGGTTCCTGTTCAGTGTTAGTTAATAGTTTGGTTTCTCTGTCGTCGGGTAGATGGAGCTCGGTCTGCAGCTTCGTACTGTGTGTGTTTCACCCATTTGTTTTTAAGGGAACGTTAATGCTGTAACAGACTCAATTAAAAAAAGTTGATTATTTATTATCAGTAAGCTTCAGTAGAGTTCGGCAGAGCTAAGCGTGCACTAATTATACCAACCACAATTTCTCTGAATAACCTGCTGCTTGGTGGATTATCTCCACGCCGAATTTACCATAACACCTGTACTATGTTATTGCTGCAGGTTATGATATGTTAGGTAATGTGTATACTGGCTGACACACTAATAAATGTCAGATTGGCAGATTTCTGGCTGATGCCTGGTGTGTTTTTTGCCGCCAAAAGAAAAAGGCAGTTTTGATTCTTGCAAGTTGATGATCCTGTGATAATTCTTGTCTCATGTCTCATATACAGTAACCTTGGCTTCACATGAACATGGGCAGCTACAGTGACTCCACCAGCGACCTAGACGAGGAGTTGCCTGTGTTTGACTTCCTGAGCCAAACCTCAAAGCGACTCGCAGAGAAACCAGACTTGGTCGACCTGGATGATTCTGATGCAGAAGACGCAGCCGTCTCCTCCTCGGTGAAGGGTACTGCAGGCACATGTACGGGAAGGACTGATGTAATGATGATCAGCAGCGATTCTGATGACGGTGCACCGTATGTCCCTCTGGCGCAGAGACTCAAACAGAGACGAGACAATGTGATTAGCGCCTCCTCCGCCATCACTAATGGGAAAGATGCTGCGCAGCATTCGCCATCCAATCTGGCCGGTTTACAGCCCTCCTGCCAGAATGGGATTCCAGAGTCAGAGCCCCCGCTCAGCTTCCATCGGATGAGGACAGTGAGCCATGGGGCCTCAGTTGGCCCAGAGGAGGGGGCGGCTCTCCCTCAGCGATGGCTGCCTCCACAGCCTTTCTCCAGTGTAGAGAGCAGTGACACTTTCCCTGCCAAGAGGAAACCTGCCAAGCGGACGGTGGAGGAGATCCAGGCCTCCAGGGAAGAGGCTCTGAGGAGAAGACAGGCCAGGGAGCGACAGCAGAGGGACAAGGAGGTGCTCAGGCTGGAACAAGAGAGACAGAAAGCAGAGAGGAAAGCTCTGGCAGAGGCTGCCAAGGCCCTGAGGCCAGAGGAGTGTATCAAACACATGGTGGTGGCTGTAGACCCAGGTAAAGGAAAATATTTAATAACACTTGGCAACGTGCACAAGTGGATAACAACATGCGAGTCTCTAGATTTATTGGAGATAATTTTAGACTTCAAATAAAGCAAGTGTGTGTATTATCTTCATGCTTTGAAGGCATCATTTAAGCTATGAAATGGGTTTATCCTGGACATTATTGTGGTAACTGTGTTTGTGTTTGCAGCTCTCTTACAGCTGGAAGGAGGCGGGACTCTGCTGGCGTCGGTGCAGGCTCTGGGCTGCAGCTGTGCAATAGAGAAACAACCACTTCCACGCAGTGTCAGCTGGATGAGGAGGGCTCCCTGTGCACAGGTGATAACACACACACACACACACACACACACACACACACACACACAAACACTTGTGCTGGTCCTTGAGTGTGTGACGCTGGACCCATATTCACACACTAGCAGCTGAAAACGAGTCTCGAATTGTTATAGTTATGGTTATTCATGTTCGCCTTGTTGTGTGTGTTAATTTACTGAGAGCTTGTGACACTTGAACGACTCTGAAAGAGCTGTAGTGATAAATGTAGAAGGATGAAATGCCTCAACACGAGCAGTTAGAGGAGCAGGTTTGTGACAGGGCTGCTCGATTATGGCAAAAATCATAATCACGATTATTTTGGCTCACCTTTAGAGCCTCACATGGCCAAACACCCCAACACACTGCTGACCGTCTCCTCCCTCATACAACAAATGGGGCTCTTCCCTTTTCCCTGGCCATCCCTCGAACCTGCCATAATTTTGATTCATTGAGACAGGCTTGTGGTCAGTGTGTCTGAATACTTTTTTATTATTTATTTTTATGTGTGAAAGGTGCTAAATAAATAAACTTTTACTTACTTACTTACTTACGTGAAATATAACATCCAGTAATGTCACATTTGTTGTAATATCTGTCTGTAATTAATGAAAAAGAGGTTGAGAAAAAGAAGTTGTTTTATAATGATCATTAATTCAATAATAAATAAATAATAGATAAAATATCACTTTTCTTGATAATCATAAAGTGAGTGTGGCTCTCTCTCCTGTTCCCTGTGTCTCAGTCAGATGATGGCGTGTCTGTACCAGAGGCTCATGTTGTGATGCAGATGACGGTCGATGACTTCATCACTTTGATCCACAGCTACATTCAGGTGGGTGGAGCCACAGCTGCTGCTGCTGCTCGTGGTCACACTGTCACTACAACATCAGCAGAGTGACTGACCTGCTGCTTTATAATCACACTTCAATGATCCCAGTGAGGAAATGTGTAGATGTAGATAAAGATATATACTTTATTTTATTTTGTAATAACAATAGAGTGGAGATGAGAACAGAGCAGATGGAGGAATATTGAATGTAACACATGTGGTGGTGGTGGTCTGTCACACACGTCATTTTCTAATTATTTCCAAGTGCTCTTAAAAAAAACAAAAAAAACCGATGTAATTTGGTTGTAATTATAATTATAGGTAAAATAGAGAAAGTGTTCAATTAGAACATGCTATTAAGTGTTATTACAGTTGGATTACATTAGACTGTACAAGTGTTCCCCATTAACTGGAGTGTGTATAAACAGGAAATGTTCTAGGGAATTATTTAGAAGTGATGTATCCGTCACATCATCGAGGATCCGTCAGAGTTACAGTTACTGTCGTTCTACCACAGCAGGAAACACAAAGATCATTCTGCACGAAACAGACTCAGTTTAGAAATTGATCAGTTTAATAAGGACTGATGAAGCCTGATACTGAGCCTTTTGACATTGTGTTAGATATAAAGATTTAAAGCTCCATATTTTCTTCTTCTTCTGTGTTTTATTTGAAGTGTTGATCCATAAGAAGATATATTTGTGGTTTTAAAAACCAAAAACCATCTCAGTGTAGTTTTACATCTCCTCTCTCAGGCTTCTCTCTGGAGCTCTAGTAACAACAGGTCGGTGAGCCAATCAGAAGAGAGGAGGCTCTGAGCCTCTCTTCTGATTGGCTGACTGTTTTCTGAGTGATCCAGTAAAAATATAGCAGATTTCAGGTAAAAACACTCAGAGAAACCAAATCCTGCAAGGTTTGGATGGGGGGTTCAGGGGGGCGGGGCTTGGTGACTGCTTTGTTGTGACATCACAAAGTTCCAGAAGTCCTGACGGCTGGTTTTAAGGCTCAGTTTCTGAATACAGGCTGTGTGCATTTCTCTGTGGACTGAGGCTTTGATACTTTCACAGTATTAATATAGAAGCTAGACCTGATCTATAATCACACTACACATGGACACAGACCTTTACACTGGAGGAGCTTTAAGATTTAAGATGTATATAAAGATTTAATTCTCCCATCCTGCATTTTATACATGTCACAGAGCACGACAGGATGTTGACTGCTCATCTTTTAATTTGTCTCCCATTTGTACAAATCACATGTACAAAATTACAATATATGATAAAAATCAGAGGAAGATTAAAGCCTTTATGTATTTTTTGGCAATAGAAGACAGTCCAGGCTGAAATGTAATCTTGAAATGTGTTTTGTTGACAGCAGGTTTATATATTAATACCTATGACTGTAATCTCCCTCAGGAAGAGAGGCACGACAGGTCAGACTCTGGTCCCACGCTGACGTCCTGGATGCAGCAGCAGCAGAGGCTTCACCCTGGGAAGGTCCTCAGCCTGGTGGTCATCGACATGGAGAAATACTTCAGGTGGAGGGGGGGGGTCTGAGATTAGACCAGTCAGACACTGGGGGCAGCGATAACCTGCAGTCAGCTGGTTTGAATTCCTGTGAAGATGGGAAACGCTGCCCTGAAGGTGGACTGACTGATTGGATGGAGAAGTGTCTCACAGTCTGAATAAGTACAACAGTGTGAAGTAATAGCACTCAATGAAAAACAACACAGAATGGCACTAAGCCGACCTAAACACATCACACATCACTGTCAGCAGAGTCTGGCAGAACTCAGCTGGAAACCGACTGAAGAAAATGTGTGAAGAAGAGAGATGGAGCGAAGACCAGAGGTCCTGAGAGTTAACGACTAAGAGATAATAAACTTCTTTTCCTCAGATCGCAGAAGTCACAAAGCCAGAAGAGGTTTCGAGAGGCCGTCGCCAATGAGGAGCGGGGAGGAGGAAAAGCGAGGAAGAGGAGGAAGAATGGTGGAGCCGAGGCGCTGCCTGAAGTGTCACGAGTTGAAGTAGAAGAGGTGGGGTGGTCGGTGGATGAAGAACTTTCATAATTAGCGGAAGAAAAAGAAAATGAGAGAAGTTTTCTCTGTGATATAGAATACCTTCATTTTTCAATCTTAAATTCCAGTAATTTACCCACGACTAGTGATGTATCCATTAAAACTCCTTAATATATTATAATTCATTTAGTTACATTAATTTAATTTATAACTTCAAAGGATCTTAGTTTTTAAAATAAAGAGAAAATTCAGGCTGTTTGCTAAATTTTAAAGAGTATTTGCTCCCATTAAAAAAACCCTTAAACAGTGAAGAACAACTAATGTATTATAATCTATTATTTTATCCATAATTTGGAATAATTAAGCCCCAGGTCAATTTGCAGTTTAATTGAAGATGGTACAAAATAAGAGATACCTGTAATTTTATTTCTAACAAGAATAACACAGCCACCAGAACACACCTTAAACTGATAACAAATGGATTAGTCAAACATTTCAAATTAATGTGTGAAATGAGCTCTTAATTTGTTAATTAAGGGCTTTTAAAAAGTACGGCGTGTGTTTTCAGAGTAAAAGGATGAATTAAGGATATTTTATTGTTTTATATTGATTCACATTTGTCTTGTCCTATTACCCATCAGGCAGTGGTGCATCTCCAGCTACACACGGGGGTCTCGGTCCGCTTCTTGACGACCTGGAAGGACTTTTCGGATCACATCACCATGACAACCAAAGCGGTTGCAGAGGCGCCTTTCAAGTGAGTGAGCTCAGTTCTTCCCTCTTTACAAAACACTGTCACTCAGATCAAACAATAATGTGTGTGTGTGTGTGTGTGTGTGTGTGTGTGTGTGTGTGTGTGTGTGTGTGTGTGTGTGTTCAGGCGGGAGAGGGAGCAGACGGGCTTCTCCTTCTACCTGGAGAGTGAGTGGGCGGGGGGGCAGCGGGTGGATAAAGCCGGTAAGGGTCTGCTGCAGGTGTGGAAGAGACAGATCCAGCAGTTCAACAGAGTCAGTCCAGACATGGCGTCGGCCATCCTGGCAGCGTACCCGTCCCCTCAGCTGCTCAGGAAGGTAACGTCACCTCTGACACGTTAACCATACCTGACTCCCCCTCCGTCGTTAACGATACGTAACAAACGCTCCTCGTCAAGATGGTGGTCGGGACTTTTCTTCCCTTTTTACATTCCTTGCTTTTTCTGTTGATTGTATGATTTTTTTTAATTAATCATCTCTGCATTCAGAAGCACGACACGGTGTTGGGGCCAAATTCAGGGGAAAAAAGAAATATGAAATTATGAGAATAAAGTCAAAATATTTCAAGAATAAAATCGTAATATTAGGAGAATATTGTAAAATGTGTAAAATAGATTCAGTTTCTTCACAGTCTTTTCAATGTCCTGATGATGATGATGATGATGAGCCATAAGATGAAGAATCTCCTTATTAGTGAAACCTCTGCTAAAGTAGAACGTCACAGGATGCTCCACGTTATTCATTTCAAAGCTTCTGATGTTTGATGTTAAAATTACAACTGTATTCTCTAAATTTCAGATTTTTTTTCCTCTATGTGGCCTTAATACTTAAACTTATAAATACATCCCTATAGTTAACACATATTTATCACCTGGTATCTGGTATGAGATCAGGGTGTTAAGTGCAGCACAAGACAAATGACTCCTTCATGGAGCTTTAAAGATCAAAACAACAGAGACACATCTGCAAATTAATTAGAAAAGTTATTTTCTTTTTTCCTCTGTCTGCAGGCGTACAGTCTGTGCAAGTCCGACCATGAGAAGACCTCGCTGCTGTCTGACCTCCTGATCCGCAGAGGAGAGGGCGTGACCTCCACCACTCGCCGGGTCGGTCCAGAACTTTCCAAACGCCTCTTCCTCCTGATGAACGCCTGCGATCCTGAGCAGACGCTGGACTCCACCGTCTAAACTGAGAAACGGTCAGTTATTGATTGTTTCTGATCTATGATCTTTGACGTGGCAGTTCGTGTTCACAACATTGAATTCAATGATATGTTCCTGGGATTCTGTTTTTAAAATGTTTTTATATATTAAAGTTTTATTAAAACATAATTTTCGATCCGCCCATCACTTATCCAGGCACCAACCTCTGACGCTGAAACATTAAGCCGACACTGAAGTGACAAAACCTGCAGTTCCTCCAATGACCACTAGACTCTGGCTCCAACAGTGAGTCAATCCCCATAGACTCCCATGTTAAATTGTTTTTACAACTTTACAGCAGATATAAACATGTATGGGAGTTAGGGGCGGAGTCAGACACTGCCAAGATGGCGACGGCTTAGCAGCTCGCTCTGAGCTTCAGAAACCTGTGGGTGATGTCACAGAGGCGACGTCCATCTTTATTAACAGTCACTAATCCCTATACAGTTGGAAACAAGTGTCTAACTCAGGGCTCAAATTTCTGTGTTTGAATGTTTGAAATGTTTTATTTACAAATGCTAATGCTGCTAGCTCAACATAGCCTACATGAATTGTTGAATCTCTACCACTGAGTTGGGAAGAGCAAAGTTAGCATGGGAGCCATATTTAACAATGAAGGTTTGAAGTGGAGTCTTGCAGTTTATTTTTCATTTTCAGTCCTTTTCAGCGTCTTTCACAGCAGCTTGATCTCTGTGGCTCACCTCTAATCTGGTTTAATTAAGCATTATATGTTCAGCGCAGCACCTCAGCCCTCGTGTTTTGACTGCTGTCCAATTGAATTACATGAGCTTTCTGTGTCATTGGGCGCTCCCGTGTCTTCATCGCTACTGTGTGTGTTGGGCCTTGTTACGCCCGGCCCCTGTTTGTGTTTTCATGGCGTGTAGTGGCAAAAAAAAAAAACGCCGCCATGAATCTGCTCCACTTCACTTTGCATTGCCCACGGCTCATTTCCACTGCATTAGCAAAAATGGAACCTGACCAAGAAGTGATGAGAGCCTGGAACAGAGGAAGAGAGGGGAGAAAAGAGACGAATGGGTAACGAGCTGTTAAATGGGCTTAAGAGATGAGCAACATGCCTCACTCCAGGTCCTGCATGCAGAGAGACACAGAAAGGTTCAACAGTGCACGGTGACAGAGGAGGTTCACGAGGAGGAAGGGACTGGAACAAGAACTAAAACGATTAGAAGACGAGTTTTTTCACACTGAAAAATACACAGCTGTTTAGTCGCATCACAGACCCTCAGTATTGTAGCGGTCTTGAACGCACATTAGTTGAAATTTCTTCCCAGTGAGGATTTAGTTTTACACTGTGCAAAGCAGAAACAATAGAGATGAAAAGTAAATCTAATTAGAGCCATTCTAAACATATACTGGAAGCATTTCTAATGAGAAAAGAATAAAGAAATCAAACTTATTTTGCACTGATGGAATTATCACAACATAATGATAGTGTTTATTTTGTGGAGGACTTCTTAAACGCAAAAGGAAAAACTTCTAGGAGACATTTCCCCACATACGTTAAACTTGTACCGATCAATACTTTTATTGTGACCATATTGTTTTCGGGTCGTTGTCATGAACGCGATATCTCAGTAATGCTTTGGAGGAACTTCTTCAAATTTGGGCGCAAACATTCACTTTGACTCAAGGATGAACTGATTAGACTTTGGTGGTCAAAGGTCAAAGGTCAAGGTCACTGTGATCTCGCAAAATGCGTTTTTGGCGATAACTCACAAATTCATTCTCTAATTATGACGCAGTTTAACTCAAATGTCTCAAGGGATAAAATTAAGGGATAACATGTTATATGCAAAAGGTCAAAGGTCAACTTCACTGTGACATCATAATGTTCTGCAAAAACACTTCTGGTCATTATTCAACACTGTAACTCAGGAAGGAGAGACTGTGTCCATGTTTCCTGCAACTTGACTGATTGCTGGAGGAAACAGCCACGAGGAGGTGATTTTCACTTTTAGCTTCCAGCTCAGCTGTTATGGTTTACTCTCAGTGAACAACCTCAAATAAACCTCAGCACTAACTGGCAGGCAGACGAAGAAACTAAGTTGAAGTTTGAGATATTTGATGTTATATATAATTAAAAACAACAGATTACAACAGATTACAGTTGAAATATGGGCCCCACAGTACCACCACAAATCATTTCCAATTAAGACTGATTGCATGAACCTCAGTTCTGACCTGGGTCATCAGTGGAGTCTGGAACATACCACCAATAACAGAAGGTGCAGTAGAGGTCATTGTAGATGCTTATTTGACACAAGGATTATTTGTGGAAACTGGTGTTTCAGCGTGAAGGACACTGCAGGAAGTCAACAATGGTGTCCAAGAAGAAAACAGACTGGCACCAAACTGCAAGAATAAACTTTGCCAAAGAACATGAAGAAGAAGCCGGATGAATGTTGGCAACTCATTCTTTGGTCAGATGAAACCAAAATAAACTCGTTTGGATCAGATGGGGCCCAGCATGTTCGGTGTGGACCTGGCCAGAACCTCCACAGTGACTGCCCAGTGCCGACCATGAAGCAGGAGGTGGGAGTTTGCTGATAAAGAACTATGAACGTGAGTTTGCACCAAAATATGAAATGAAAAAATGACTCCCAAGAAGTCTGAAGAAGTTTTGGCCACAGGAGGAAGTTTCCAACATGGCGATGATGACAAACACACTTTGAAAATCAGATGCAAAAATCTGACAAAAAACAAGAATTGAATCTCACTACTGAAGGCTGTACTGACTTTTGTTGTAGTTTTTCTTAAATATGGACCTTTTATTATAGTTTAATAGGTAAAACATTTCTCTATTTTCTAATTAATAGTAGTCGTTCTTCTTTCTCTGGGTGAAATTGAATGAAATGGACTGAATTGAACCTTTAAAGGCAGAGTGAAGTTAAAGTGATTCTAATCAATTACACATCTGGTTAGTTAGCCGGTGTCGCATTTGTGCATCCAGTTATATAACATTACTTCCTTGTGGACGTTCGTCTTACTTTGTAGTTTGCCAAGATGTGTATGTTGGTGTGATGTTAGCTACAGTAGCAGGAGAGTTGTGAGTGTTGCTGTCTTCAGCTGGTCTCATCCTGTCTGCATGTTAGCTTAGCGGCAGCAACTATAGCAACAGTTATCTGTCTTGCTGTTTGTTCTATATCACGCCTGAAGGGTTTTTAAGTAAAAAAAACACACGTTTGCCAGCACAGGAGATTGTTTGGTTGGATGCATAATTTGAAATGCTATGCCAGGTAACGTTACCTTCCTTGTTAGCCTAGGTGCTAACCTGGAAAAACAATCTAAAAAACCAACTGTTGCTAGTTTTTATTCTGTTGTGTTTGTGTGTGTGCATGTCCGTTGTTTGATAACATTTTGTATTATACAGTTTAAGTATCCATAAGACGCTCTTGATACCAACATCGTGTCGTCGCCTTGGCAATGCGTCCATGAATTTGGGGGCGGAGCTTCTGAAGGGAGGGGTGTGTTTGTTTTGCTGTTGTGTTATATATCAATACAGTTCTCCAGAATCACTTACTCCATCTTTAAGGACCCCTCACAGTCGTCTCACCTGCCTCAGAGGACCGTGCACTTTAACACTGGTCGTTGGCCCAAAGCTGTTGTTACATTACATGATTCAGTAGCTTTTAGTCCTTGTAGTCATGCAGGAGGAGTCCTACTCTGTCTTCAGATACCCTGAGTTCGCGTCACACAGCTCGGCAATTACAGTGAAAGATACATGGCTTCGCTCTACCTCAGGACAGGCCTCTGGTTCCCTTCATTTCTTGTTTGCTTTGAGGTGGGGGAGACTTCAAGGATGCTAGTGGGATGGAGCAAAAACAAGAAAAGGGGTTGTGCGGGGTGAAAAATAAGAGATGTGTGTAAATATCTCATCCATGGCAAAGTTATTTCCCTCTGGCCCCTCCCTCTCTTTGACCTCCACTCGAAAGGAAAGAGGGTTTCATCTTTGGCATGCAGAAATATGAAGAGCGATGCTTCAGAGCAGCCCATCACTCTGTTTTTTTTTCTTCTAAATATCCACTTGAAGATTCTGTTTGATGCACATGACAACCTGTGAATGTGGCATTTATGTATGGCAACCCCACACTTAGTGATAAAACTGCACTTAGAGGATTTTAAAAGGTGCCATTTGAACCGTACACAGGGCCAAAGTGCTGCACTGTCATATGCTATCGTAGCTTTTTCCTTCCACCGAGAAAACAGGCTTGTAAAGGGATATTTTCATCAAATCAACATAGCATTTACAGAATATGAGGGTTATAAACTGTTTACACTTACCTGAAACTGATACCACCACATGCATCGTTTCTGAGCAGAGCTGTATAAAATCATCTGGGGGCCACGGGGCAAAAATGATCTCTGGTCCCCCACTGATACAATTAAAATGTTCTTAAGCATAAATAAGACAAATTCAGTTCTCGAAACCACTGGAAATTAGATGATTTTAACTTATTGAGAACATGCTTCTCATTTAAAATCTGAATACAAAAAGGGTTTCTCCCTTTGCAGTGTTGGGACTCAGCAGCACTCACTCCCTATGTTTTCAAATTTGACTCTTGCCGTCTGCATAGATAAATTATTGAATATTCAGCAAAACTGCTTTACATATAGCTTGAGGGCAGATAGGAACTAAATGAGTGTCCCAACTTAATGTCTTGCCATTGTATGCATGTGCACGCTATAAACTCACTCTCTAATAACGTGAAATGATGAAATTAATTTAATAGAGAACATTTATCTGGGGCTTCACTGTGAGAAGCAGTGGTGGGTGACCCATGTGCTCTCACTGGTCATTAATTAAAGCATAAACAGCAAAGTTGCTAATGCAGCCTACTGATACAGTTTGAACAGGCACTGCATGTCTGCAAACAATGTCTGTGTTTTATTTGAAGTGTTGATCAGTAAGAAGATATATTTGTGGTTTTAAGAACCAAAAACCATCTCAGTGTAGTTTACATCTCCTCTCTTCTGATTGGCTGACTGTTTTCTGAGTGATCCAATAAAAATATATCAGATTTCAGGTAAAAACACTGAGAGAAACCAAATCCTGCAAGGTTTGGATGGTGGGTCCAGGTGGGCGGGGATTGGTGACTGCTTTGTTGTGACATCACAAAGTTCCAGAAGTCCTGACGGCTGGTTTTAAGGCTCAGTTTCTGAATACAGGCTGTGTGCATTTCTCTGTGGACTGAGGCTTTGATACTTTCACAGTATTAATATAGAAGCTAGAGCTGATCTATAATCACACTACACATGGACACAGACCTTTACACTGGAGGAGCTTTACATACTAATTTATTTAGGAATGTGCACCTTATGATCACTCAATTAACTAAAATAATAAGGGCCTTAAAACTAGATTTTATCTCAGATCTGCCGCTTTAAGATTAAGCGACCATGCAGGTGTTACCATTAGGCCCCTGTCATTTCATTTTATATTGTGTTTTAGTGTCAACAAACTAATTTTCAATTTATCAAATCACCACAAACTGATTTCCTTTGATTGCCCTCAGGGCCTCACTTTGCTCTGCTGTAATCAAGCCTTGGTTCTGAAGATATTTAATCAGCAGAAGTATGTAAAGTCTAAAACAGTTTCACATTCAAACATGACCTGCATCATTATGTGTTGTTGTGCTTTGTTTGAATCATGTAGCCTATGTACAGTGTGTCTCTTTTCAGACCTCCAATCTAAACCACTGTGTGTGATTGAATGTTGCACAGCATAAAAACAAACCCACTAATTAGACAAAGGTGTGAATGAATCTACTCATAATCATGCCTAGATATACAGGAAACTGCAGTGAGTGAGTGGTTGTGTGAGTGATTGTATTCCGTCACTAGGGGGCAGACTTGTGCCACATACAGAACCCATTGGTTTGGTACAGAGTCAGATGGGGGAGATGGAAAAACATCAGCATCTGTCAGGATTTTGGAGGCTGGATAAATTATCAAGCAGGCACAAAATATATCCTGTAAACTAAAGGACACGGAAAGATAAATATGCACATGGAAAAAAACTGCAGCAGATTTTGATAAATGGCTCAGATAACTTTGGGAGGATTTCCTGTACAGGGTGTGTCAGTGTTTTATTTCTACATAGGATGTCAAATATCTCGAGGCGTGCCTCAGTCTGAGCCGTGGAGACCCTTGAGGAGGAGCTCATTCATGTTTAGAAGCTGCATTGTGGAATAAGGAGGATGTATCAGCATGGATTAATGTGAAATAGGTTCTTCAACCCCTCTCTGCCCCATTAAAAATGTATGGTCATGAAGTGTGATATACTGTGAAACTATCAAGGGGATTGGGCTTTTCTCAGGGCTTATACATGCACAGGGGGTCAGTGTGTTTGTGTGGCTGCTTTGTAAATGTGTAAATGTACTACGGGTACTACTACTATGAACCTGAAACAGGAAGTCTGTCACCTTTATTCTGTTATCATCTTCATGAATTCATTAATTCACTGACTACATTCATTCACCAACCTTGATATGCTGTACTATAATGTCACAGTTATGTCCCAGATGCTTGATACTTTCCCTGTGTGGATTCACCCTTTGATCCAAACCTTAAAGAGGAGATGAAGTAGCAAAATAAACACATATTTATAGTGTAAATGGATTATTCATGCATACCACAATAAGAACATCATAAAAGTACACCTTTTCTAAGAAAAAATACGAAACTGTATGCTTTTATGTTGTATTTTTATACTAGCGCGCCACAATCTTTGTTTTCATCAAGCATGGATGTTTACCAAGGCTAAACTTAGGTTAAAGCTCCACAGTAATTCTACATCTTGCTTAAAACTGCTCTGTGAAGCTTCAAGGCCTCTAGGCCTTATGGTTTAGTTTAATAGGCCTTTATAGTTCATTTTTTCGCTGGCGCCCATAAACCTCTCTAAAAGGAGAAACTGAGAGAAATGTGCTTTAACTTTTTAATGTGAAATAATAGAAAACATACTGAAGCATTTAGATTCCTAAGAATTCTTTTGGAACCATTCAAAATGGAGCTGATCGTTGTTTCCACACCTCTCAAAGCCTATTGGCCTTGGCTCTGAAGTGCCCATCCCCCTAGTTTGCTCTGATTGGTTAGGGTGAAAAACATAGAGAACACGTCTTTACGTCTTACGCTCGTTCACGCTCGCTGTCTTCCCCTGAAGTGAAATCTGCTCCGAGCTTTACATTTATTTTTGACAGAAAATGTCACTGTCTCCACATGCAGCTGCTGGAATGGTTAAAAATATATATCACTAACTTATCATGACTGTATCATATTCAGCGTCAGTCTGGACATAGAAACTATAGTGGAAGCTGTCAGTTTTATGTGATGTTGCTGGTGTGATGTCGATACGACATCAACAGGTCTTTCCTCTGTCTGTTTCTGCTGCAGACGTGTGCATGAATCTGTAGCTCAGTGTGTCCACTCCAACCCATTAACATGGCCGCCGAAACGAATCCAGTTTGGCAGGTCACTTAAAACATGACGTAAACAACTGATCAATTATTGATTCGCTAATCCATTAATCAATTGTTTTGGTTCCACAGGCATGTGTAGACAATCCTGTGATCGTCCTGTTCTTAAGAAGCAGATCATCTTGACTATCGGAGGCTTAAACAAAGGTGTGTTCAGACTTAACGTGAAGCGTCACAGTTAGGTGAAAATGTTTCATCTGGAACAAAAAATATTTTAAAAAGAGTGAAAGAGAAAAAACCAAGAAATCCTGGAACGTCCTGAAATCACTCAAGCAGTTACACAAAACACACACCAGCCACTCCCCACACAGTCAGCGCGTCCGTTGCTAGCTAGCTACTGTACAAGTGTAATGACAGAGTGTTTATGTCAAGTAAATATAAACCTCATGCAGATTCTTGTTGTGTGAACACAGCTCAGGAAGCTACAGCACAGTGGTGAGATAAATAGCATGCTAATGCTAACTTTAGGTCATGAAATGTAAAATAGCAGGGAAAACATTTTTTGTGTTGAAAAGCATCGATCAAGTCTGTAGTCAGAGGCAGCTACATCATTCCTCCGCCTCTGCTCCGTCATGAGCAGAGTACTAACATCCACAGCGTTAGCTTTAAACACAATAGGACCAGGACTACTGGAAAGACGTGGTGGAAGTTGCCCTCAGGCACTTATCAGAGCTCAGCTTATACCCCTTAAATCACAGTCTTAACAGCACGCAGCGGGGAAATCTTAAATCTGCCCTTGGAACGGCACGTCTGTTAGCAAGAGACCTGGAGCTACAAACTACACCCATCAAATTTTCATTGATCTTCCATCTCGCAAATCAGAGTGGTCGTCTTTTCGCCGTCCTCATCAGCATGCGGTCAGATGCTGGTGCGCCCGTTTATTCCACGCAGCTACAGAAATCACAATGTGATGGAGAAACAGAAGTTTTTAGCTCATCAGAAAATACACAAACAGAGATTCTCTCAGGGTTTCGGGCAAATCCCCGAAGAGGCAAACCAGACACCCAACCCCCACCCACCCCACCCCTGCACTTTCTGCAGCCTCAGCACCAACACTCAGTATTCACTCCGCACCGGTAACGGCGGTGGCTGGGGCGCTCCCGCAGGGCGCTCTTTTTTTTTATTAACATTCTGCTCTGCTGCCGTCCCGGTTGCTTGATCCACAGAAACAAATTGGGAATAGCCTTTGATACAGGGGTTGAAAACACTCCCAGGGAGTTCACAGAGACACAAGAAGCGCCATTTCCTAATCGCACACAGGCAGGCGCACACAAATAAATGGAAATAAGTACAAAGATGCACACATTTTACATGCACGCCACCAGCTGAGGAGGGATGCTCACACCCGTCAATTTACAGCTGTCACACTGGTTGTTATATGTCAACCCCTGGCTTGCCTTCAGCAGAGTGCCATTCAAAGAGCTCAAGTCAAATCAGTCACGGCGACTCCTTGGACGTGAAGTGGGCCGCTCCCCACAGTCCTTGAGATGCATGGCAGAGAGTGACAGGCCCTCGAAGTGATGTTTAAGGCCTTCTTTCTATCTGACTGCCAGCAGCGTCATGTCTGGCTGTACTGATGCCGGACGCTGTCCTCTCTTTGTGCAGCTACACAGCGCAGACCACATGAGGAAGACAGGCCTCTTCTTCCTCATGGGGAGATAAGCAGACAGCAGAAAAGAAAGACAGGTAGACAGAGAGAGCGAGAGAGAGAGAGCGAGAGAGAACGAGAGAGAGAGAGAGAGAGGGAAGGTGGGCAGTTGGTGGAGGAGGGAGAGTGTCATTCATCATTGCCTCTTTCCTGCTGGTCTGCCTCCTTCCCCAGTGAGCCTCTGTAAACTGAACCACAGAAAGATAAAGCGTTGAAAAAAAAAGATCACACACACACACACACAGACAAACACACACACAGACACACACGAGGGTACGGGAACACACAGGACAAACACAGGAGGGCACAAACACACAGTGGGGTAAGGGATCGATGCCCTGTGCAGGATGTGCAGTTTGAAGGACCTGGTTGAAAATATGTAAAAATAAGCTTCTCATCTTCATCACTTAGAATGTATATTTACATATATTTATAAGTATATTAACCTATTAACACAACAGAATAAGCTTTTGGGAGTTTCTCCAAAAATGTAGATTTCTATATCTATTATATTGTTGTAAAGCTGCCTGGCTGCTTGTTGTATTAATTAAATCAGTTCAAGGATAAAATAAACAAAACTGTTTTTGCTCCCCAGACTCCAATAATATAATATAATATAATATAATATAATATAATATAATATAATATTTGCTCCAATGTTGATTTTTCATTTTTGCACTTATATTTCTCCATGTCTTATTGCTGTCTTGCAGTGGTTGTGTATTCTTTTTTGTGTGTTTGTGTGTTTTTAATATGTGCCTGTTTAATTGCCCCCTTTGGAGAAATAAAGTTTATTGAATTGAAATGAAGTGACACACAGGCCAATGAGGAGCCCACGTTTGTATATCTGTGGGTTTGTGGGCCAGAGAGGAAAAGCAATAAGCTAAAATAGGCTAAAACTCACCATCTAATGGGGCCTGATTGATCATCATTATTATTCCATTCATTACTATGAGCAACATCGCTGACAATACACTGCCGTTTGATGTATATAATATAAAAGTATTGATTAAGGAGCTTTAAAGATTGGAACTTATAAAGGTATACAGCACTTAAACTATCACACCTCTCCCTCTGTTTCCTGTCTGTGTTTAGCTTTTGTGATTGAGAACCAGGAGCCGAGGAGTCAATGATTCCTGTCCAGCACTTTCGCACAAGATTTCCGCTTCATATAAACTTGAATAAATGGTATTGAATGCAACCTTGGCCCCTGGTGTTGCTCTCTATCAGCACTACCTCAGCTCCTATTTACTCCCTCCTGTCTACCCCATTACCCATGATGGAGCGAAAGATCCATCACTCCAACTGGCTGCTTCATTCAGCCATCAGCCAATGAACGCTGGTAAATAATACACACACTAAAAAAGTCAAGTTAAGAATCAGTTTGGGAATTGATATAACTCAACTCATATGTTGACTGATTGCAGGATAATGAGGTGATTATCAGATACAGACTTTGAAGCAGCTCCCATTAAGTTGGGTAATGTTGCTCTTGTCCCTGAGGATTTTACTTGCTAATTTTTGCTCCATTAAAAAAATAACAATGAGATGCACGACATCTGAAATTCCTCAAACAGGGAGAAGAATTTCTTTTGCTCACAAATAATGCCTTTAGCCACCGAGCCGCACGGGAGCGTGAAAAGAAAAAAAAACGGCAAGTCATTTTCCCCTGCCAGGATTGGCTGAGTGCTGTGTGTAACAAGAGAGACTGATGTGGGCTGTCAGATAAATTCAGGCTTCAGTGCCACTTTCGAAATTACCCTGATAGAAAAGAGATGGTGGTCTGGTGTTGAGAGGCAACCTCAGCTCAGGTGTGACTGAAGTGAGTCTTTTACTCCAAAGATTCCTGCTTCCTTAACTCCTCAGGCTCCTCATGGCCAGGCAGCCGGAGGAGCTCATTTTAAAGTCAAACTGACATTAAATTCATTTTATATAAGAAACCAGAAGCTAGTTTCTTTTTTTTTTCTTCTTTTAACCTGTGTAGAAAATTGTAATTACCAAAATGATATGTAGGTTTAGTGTTCTCCAAGGGGTGTGGGTCTTTGGTATCAGCTGGTACAGTCATTTTATTGATACAGGTTGTTAGCTGTTCATTAGTCCCATCTGTGATTTAAAGCAGCTGTAATCAATACAATCAATATAATCACAATTTGACAATATGAAAGGGGTAATTTGTAGTGAGGAATCTGATCCAGGTTGAAACAGATATGAATGCAGTGAATGCACCATGGGGTGATGTAGACAGCTAATGCTAACTGGAATGCTAACTAGACCCTGTATAACCTTTGTATAATACAGGATGATCACAACACTGATGACTCAGCAGGTGTTAAAATAACATGAACGAAAAGTAACAAAGTCCAGTTGGAATAAGTTCTTGTGTTAGCAAGCATGGCTAACTAGCTTCCACTTTACGAGCAGAGGCTAGTTAGCCTAGCTTGCTAACTTCTACTTTTTGATTGGAAACAAACTTGACAGCAGGGTGAGTCCTCTCAAATTCTGAGTGTTGTAAAGGAACCAAGCATCAACCAACACACATACGCCAAAACATGCAGTTCCTCTAATGACCACTAGAGTGTGGCTCCAACAGTGAGTCAGTCCCCATAGACTCCCATGTTAAAATGTCCAACTTTACAGCAGAAATAAATATGTTTACAGCCTGGTACAAAAACTGTTTTTCTCTCTAGAGCTAATTTCCTCCTTCATGACACCTGTTTATATAACTCACCTGTTTACATTTTATTAAGGACTAAAGTTATGGAGAAATGAGGGTGTGGCTACTTTGAGTGACAGGTGGGTGCTGTCACAGTCCTCTAGCTGTCTGCTCTGTGTCACCTCAGCTAATTCAAGTCACTGAACGTGACCTATCGGCCATGGCTGGGGTGTTGGTATGGAGGATTTTTATGCAAATATCAGACAAATAATTTGACTTGTTGTGCAGTTAATTAACTAACAGAATGTGAGGAAAATATTAGCATTAATTAACAGGTATCGTTGTCTGCGCTCACCATACCTGGCTCATTGGCTTAGCCTGTTAACTAGCTAATTAGCCAGCAAATGAATTACCCTTGGGTTAGCCTTCGATCAACACGCCCAGCTGTGCTAACAATGCTAGCGGGAGTGTATTCTTACCACAGTTATTAAACTGGCTCCACACACACCCCACCTCTTTGCCCACGTTTGGAGTAGCAGGTAGTTAGGGGTGGAGTCAGACACTGCCAAGATGCAGCTCAGTCTGAGCTTCAAAATGGCTCTAAAAACATATTTTATCAACATATACAGGGTTATGACATGTTGTACTCAGTGGTGCACCATGGGGGACGCCAGCCCACAAAGGTCACTCAACCTTCGTCTTGTAAACGCCCCCTCTGTAGCTTCTAGTGTTGATGGTTCCACAAATATGTCCAGAATGGTTTTATCCTCTTTTGGAAAAACATGCACAATAGATCATTTACAGTTTACAATATATTTCCTCTCTTACAAATGAAGTGAATTCAAGTTTCTGTTCGACTTTTAAAAATTGCAACACTTGTATTAAATCAGCTGCTGTCGAACTGTAAGATTTAAATAAATAAGCTGAATTATCAAGTTTAAGAGAGTTACTGACTTGCTTACAATCTAATTTGTTTTTTAAGCAATGTAAATGAGCCCATCCATCAGCAAAATGCAAAAGACTGAGACTGTCTACAGTCAGGAGTGGCATAACAATGTTTAATTTTCTAGCTCTCTTCTCTCACAGCAGAAATGCCTCTATGTGTTTTTTTTTTGTCACTTCAGAACACTGAATTTTGATAGGAACTCAGATGTGTATCTGTGTATCTTTGTATGGACATGTCATGCTTTTGTGTCACAGATATCCTGTTGCCATGACTACCTCCTCAACACCACTATCTTACTATCCTGTGAGAGTGGCGCTGGAGCTGATGCGTGATTCGTGTTTTGGTAATCAGTGTCCCTTCACTGAATTATTTTTCTCTATATTAGGATCCTGATTCGTTTGGCGTCTCCCCCTGAGATTCACGTGGAAACACCAAGATCTCCTTAACAAATAAACCCCATAATATTCTATAATATCCGTATAATATTCCTACAACTTCGACTTAATGTGTCCCCGTGGTACAGTAGACTCCTTATTGAGCCGGTTTTATCATTCCTTACAGCACCCCCATGATATCAATTTGAACACTCCTTTAGGACATGCAATGCAGCTGATAATTTTGCAGTGATAAGTGCATGATATCCTTCTATCAGTTAGCACCAGACACTATAGTTATTATACATCATGAGGGCTCTCAGACAAAAGGTAAATCAAGTGAACAGCGGTGGAATAGTTTGCTGTGAGATGCACCGGAGCAGATAAGGAATCGTTGAAGGTCTAAATCTCTATTAACTGCCAGCTTCCGCAGCAGCGCCGGGATGAAGTATAGATGGTGATGAAGTTTACACACCTGACAAGTGATGACAAGGTTATCATGACTCGGGCCAACACGCGTCCCGGCTGTGTTAATCTCACAGGCATTGTGATCCCATCGTGTGTCTTCGACATGGATAGTTTATGATACGGAGCTCGACTGTATATAACATCAGGTGCAGAGGGCTTATCTGAATACCACAGCTTCCACCGCTTATCTGTGAAACCTCGGCGCCCACTTTATGTCTTCTATAATGTTACCACTACAGCCGCTCTGTGGGATTTACTGTAAGTGCCTGAAGTGGAGCTCTTCATGAAAGCCACTGCACAGCAGGAGTGTGCGTCTCGGAAAACAGCAACAATTTTGTTATTGTCTTCCAAAACAACCCATAGGAGTGTTTCCTGATCCTGAGCCCCCGTTGGAAGGATGACATGATATTATCTGTTACAAAAACTAATTATGTGGCTGCCGATCTCCAGTGCATACTAATGCTCTTTTGGAAATTTAAATTTGCTAGCTGACATCCAGACACACACATCCTACTGTGATGTTGCTCTGTTACTACAAGCTACAGGCTAACGATTGCTTTTATATGATGGACGTAGTTATCTAGTGACCCCTAATACTCAGAGTGTGAAGTAAAAAGTGCTTTTTGAGGTGAGATTGAAAGTGTGAACAGGGAAGTGCAGGGACCGGTGACATGCATTCTTTATTTCAGGTGCGTCTGCTCTTTAACTGGTGCCGCGTCACACTGCTGCCACAGTTTATTACATTTACATTTACACATCTGACACAGCAGAAGAAGAAGCAGAAGAACTCTACAGGTGTGTAGGTGAGATCAAAATGAAGGCCAAGTTTGAATATCAGTGCTGAGGACTCATGTTATAATGTAGTGTTAGGACAGCATGTGTTCCTGGGGCTTTTGTCTTTCCCTACCACGTCTCCCCTGTAGCTCCACCCAGGCTGTTCCTGATTACTCCTCCATGAGATGCACCTGGGGAGGAAGGGTTTAAAAGCTCTGGTGCCAGCATCAGAAGAGGCAAAGGCTTCTAGTCTAGTTGCTGTTGTCATTGTTGTTGTTTCCTGATTTGGTTTCTTTCGTGGACTTAATTTAGTGGTTGTTTTGTATATTTATGTTAAATGAAGTCTGTGGACTTTGTTGTTTTAGAGGTGTCCTGTGAGTCTGATGTGGGTCACTGCTGGAGTGTTGTGCGCGCCTTACAGCCACCCAGAGGTCGGGGCGTAACAGTAGTAATGACTACTGAGTCCTTATGTTTGGTCTGTAGTTCAGTACAGTTCACTGTGTGACCTTTATGCAAAAATGAGCCTGATGGTCATTTTCATTCTCTGCCTGACGCTCAGACTGTCTGTTCCCACCACTGAGCCTGTGTGGGGTTAAGTTTAAACAGCTCTTGACTCACCTCACCTCGACTGTACGTTATAATATAAAGATGTGTCTACAGGGAGTCAATCACAACATTAATAACAGGTGAAACTTTGAGTGAAGGAACCCTGCTCTCAGCCCTTTTTATACATAATACGACCACAGTCTCAGCAGCCTGTATCAGCCAGAACATTTATGTAGCTAATTGTTCTCATTCCCCCCGTGCACAGAAAAAAAGAAGGTTATGAAGCTAAAGCATCTCTTCCAATTACTGCTGAGCTTTCCTAAATTCCACCGCTTCATGCCGTGTTCAAATTTCACCCTTCAATTGACTTAATACCCGTGACTCAATACCCTTACTCTAATTTAATACTAAAAAGAGCTTTTGACCTACGTACTTGTGGCTCTCATTATTCTGACTGGCTCCATTTATCTTGTCGTAGGGGCTGTTAACTGCAGCAGGATGACAAAATGGCATCAGCAAAATGCCACTAAGCATTTTTGAACTAGATGTACATTGATTGGTTTTGTAATTAGCACCCAATGATTTGATGCTGCCCGACAGGAAAGCCATCATCGTGTACACCATATATCAGCATTACAGATGGAGTCGTTTCTGATTGTGATCACAACTAACGACCTACCTCACTTCCAGATCCATCTACCTGCGTTTTGTTGTTGTAACTTTCATTTTATTCACATTGTGCCTGATGAGCTAAAATAACTTCAGATGTCACCGTCTCTCCTCGAGTGCCAAGTCCTGCAGTGAGGACTCATTCCAGCAGGAAGCATTAGTCTGAACATTACAGGGTTGCAGCAACAGGGAAGCAGCTTTGCTCAAATTAGTTTGATACACGATGCAAAATAAAATGAAATTTTTACCACTGCCATCTGGAGGCAAATTTACACACATGGCCATAAAAGACATAAAAATATTTAAAAATTATACTGTGAGACGGGGATTAGGCTTGGCGTTTTGGTGTTTATGTGCTAATGTTTCATTTTCTCTTAAAACACGTTTCCTGCTAGTTCTGCAGCGTTTTAACAACATCAGCTGACTTCCTCCTTTGCTCCATCTTAATTTCCACGGCCACTAGACGTCTTTGTTACCTCAATATAGATATACGTCGTTTTAGGGCAGTTGGTGAAAGGACTGATTATGTTAGCACGTTAGCAAACAATTGCTTATTGCATTGTAGACACAGCAACATTAGCTTTTATTTTTAGTTGTGTTTCTGGCTACCTGATTCTGCTAGCTCTGTTTTGGTCTCCAGGTTTGGGCCGTAAAACCAAAACAATGAGCTGAAAGACACTAAAATGCTCCATAGAGCTGAGGGAAACTTCAGAAGTTGGATGATAATTTTCTTTTTTTCAGATTACACTGTTTTTGACCCACTTTTCAATTAATAATATGTATCAGACAACAGCCTAAAGTTTCATTTTAGCCATTATGAACTTGAAAATGTTTTTTAGATAAATCTGCTGCTGGTGATGTTATTTTCACCAACTCACCTCTAACTTTGTTATTTGGTGCTGGGAACCTAAAAGAGGCTAAAAATCTCTGTAGAGCTGCAGAGGTGGATGGTAATTCTCTGTGACTACAACCAACCCCTTTACACACAGTCATTTAACACATTGTTGATATAAACATTTATCACTGGCGGAGCTTTAATATTTCAGTTCAGTACATTTTGGCAATCTCTATTGTTTGCTTACAGTCCAATCAGGAGACACTAGTTTACAGTTTCAAAGCTTTATTGATTCTGATGCTGGTGTTGGTGGGGAGGGATGACACAAAGCTCCTGTCAATCAACCTTAACTATTCCTGCACACATGTCACATTAAAAGCAGGATTGGATTCTGTCCTTTGAGCTGCTGGAAGGCTTTTATTGTGAAACATCTTTGCAGGAATAGTTGAGTTTCATTGGCAGTAACAAATCATATAGTGGAAGCAACTTGAAAAAAAAAAATTGAACGACAACATTATTTTCGATAATAAAAAAAACAGATTAAACAGGTGAATTTGATTATGATGGAATTAGAGCATCAACATTGTACAAAATTAAAATTAGACTATTGATAAATGGGAATTGATCAGAAAACAATAAGGCTTCTTACTAAAATATGATAAAAACAAACTTTAAGCATCAGCACTTCTGGAAAAGGAAGTTGACTCAGGGACTTTTATTTTTACTAGTCAAGTGTTGGGAGCACTTACAAAGCTGAAAGCTCGTTCAGAGAGCATTAAACTTTAGTGCAGTGAAACATCATATTAGTGTGATAACATGTTATTACAATTTGTCCTTTAAAACTGGCACCGCAGGGCCAGCTCTTTGTAAATGGACCCCTGATAGTAGTTTTACTGCCAACATGTTTTTGCGTTTTGTCAATACAGACCAAATTCAATTAAAGAAAAACATAAGCTAACTGTAGAGAACTTTCACAATCTGAAGTGGATGAAGATATTAGGAAAACACAAGTTTGATGAAGCCTGTTTGTATTTAGCGAATGTGATGCTGCCTCCAAACAAACCGACCAAACCTCGTCCTGTGAATGTTTATTAGTCTTTGCGTGGATCAATTTCCCAGATGATTGGTGCCTGGATGTGCAGCTGTTTGAGGATCAGGTCTCTGAGACGAACACGCTGATGAATTATTTCAGGGTCTGCTGGAGGGATGGTGGGGACAAGCTTAGACGGGACAGGAGGTGTGTGTGTGTGTTTGTGTGTGTGTGTTTGTGGTTGTGGTTGTGGTTGTGTGTGCATTAGAGAAGGTTTACTTGAACAGTATGGAAATATTTTTGACTTTTATAAGTGTCTTATAAGATAATAGAGAGTTTGAATAGACTCAGGATCTCTAAAATGGCCAATAAAGTGTCAGAATTAACACTGGCCAGACAAGGAAACACCCAGGAAAAAGACCGGCTCATTGGACAGACTGATTCATGTCATCAGTGACATCACAAAATGTTTGTAAAGAGAACCCATTACTTCCATTAGGCTACTGACAGTGTTAAGTGACCTAACACTGATATGTCTCCTGGGTAAAGCACGTGTCCGAATTAACATGAATTAGGTGTCCAGCTCTTTAAAAGTTCTGTAAACATTGCCACTAGATGCCATACTACGGCTAATGCAGACAGTTAGCATGGTAGCGATAGCAACATTTGCCAAACACATTCATAATATTGGTAATAGCATGTTAGCTAACGTTATCATGTCTACTGTAGCCGTCACTAATAACAACTGACATGTAACATTTTAAACCACCAGGAAATTCTGGAAGGTCACTTTCACCTGAACGCTGATTACAACACACACAGAGGTGGTGTGACTTTGTTCTCTGCTCAGGACGCCTTTACTACACTATAGGTGTTTGCAGTTATATTATTATTTAAAATCTTATTTACAGAACCTTTAAGTAATCTATTTAGTATTACGCAACAAATATTTTAATGAAAATTGGTCTAACTTCTGCGTCTGAAAGGCCCAAGGTGTGAAATGCAAAATGAATGCCTTGTTTCCAGAGTGACCACACTGCCTCCTAGCGACCATGGACAGTTAGGTCTCTAACTCCTAACTGTATGGTTAGGCCTATTACTTGAGTAAGATTGTATTTTGTTATATTGTTAATTAAATTATTTATTATTTAACTGTATAGAAATCCATCCTGAAAATTAATCAGTCCTTTATCATTCTGCATATGTGCTGCAGTATGATTATTGTTGGAGGTATGTGATCTTCTGTGCGTAAATTAATTGAATCCTCCAAGAACAAGCAAAGGTTCCAGATCAGTTCCTCTCCCATTCCTTGAAACAAAGGAATGAATATTCATTAGAGGTGAAATCATAATTCAGGCGTGAAAGGTCGTTTTTCCCCGCCTATAATACACACCTAGACCAGCTGATTGACAAAACGTTTGACCGCCTTTGTTACACACTTCCTCTTCGCTTCTTTATTTAGGAAAGTCCTGCAAGCATATCTTGAAAGAGGGATGGTACTCTTCGTAACCTGAGAGAGGTAGCTGACGATTATAAGTTGTTCTGTTGGCTTCTTCCTGGCATCAAACATCAAAGATTGTGATGAGACCCCATGTACTCTAATTACAGCTCAGCTTTCAGCCACCCAGAGCAAGTGCATGGTATAATTATGAAGTTAAAAAATACTGCCAAAGGACATGATTTAATTACAAGCAGCTTCATGAAGGAAAATATTGATTACCTTATTGATCATCTGACTCATGTTTTTGGCTTATCTTTGCAATCTAGTGTTATCCCACATGTATTTAATTACCCAAGTTATACTACTCTGTAAATCAGGTGATCCTCATAGATTTGGCAATTATCGTTCAATATTGATATTAGCATGTTTTTTTCATCAATTTACAACCACCAATAAGGTTTTTGGATGAAATATTCAACTTAACTAACATTGTTTCAGCTTGTTCATAATATTTCTTCTGCTTTATATGATAGAAAAAAAATGTACTTGGTGTCTTTTTAGATTTGACCAAAACATCTGATACAACCAAACTTAATAGATATGGCGTTTAGATTTAGGATGTTGCACTCAACTGGTTATATATTAATGTTTGAGTATGTATCACAAATAATAAAGGACCGAGAATAGAACCATGCGGTACCCCAAAAATATTTAATATTTTTAGCTTCTTATATATGCAACCATCAATGGATATAAAGTGTTCTCTACCATTTAAATAGTTAATAAGCCGTTTGAGAGCTCATTTTTTAAACAGGCTACTGTCGTAGATCAAGACATCAATTAAAAAAAATGTTTAAATCAAATTTAGAGGTCCCCAATTCTGGAAATCATTGAATATGACACTAAAATATTCTTTGCCAGCTTCTAGGACACAATTTCTTATTTTATATTTCATCTTGAACCTCTGATAAGAGGCTTCTTCTTTGCTTTCACATATGCTCTTATTCTAGGTTTTTCTTTTCCTTTCTTTTTTTTAATTTTTTTTTTTTTATTAATGCTAGAGTTAGGGTTAGGGGCTTGTGTGTTTTTTACTGTCTTGTGAATATATTGCATTCTTAATATTGTGCAACCTAAACTAAACTACACTAAGCTAAAAACAATCAGCTCCTACCGACAGGCACATTTTTGAAGGAATAAGATGTGATGTGGACTCGCTGCACCTTATCTAACTGAACAATTGGAAGTTTGCAAACACAGTTGAAATGTCTGTCTCAGAAGGACTTGTCTCTTAATTACTCATTTGATGCTGGTGTCACCAAGCCCACTGGGCGCGCTTTATCTTTGACAGAGAAGGTGTGTGAAGGATGGTCCTCCTTCACATGCAGTATCAAAGCAGACTGTCTTCTGCGTGATAGTACTGAGCAAAGACACTTAAATTATTCAAAAATAGCAGGAGAGGGGCTTCTCTAAAATCTCCCGCTGTGCAAGCTCTGTAAAATCACTTAAAAATGGAACAACACAACGGGAGCCGGCTGAAAGAAAAGGATAAAAAAAGAAATGGTATAGCCCTGCATACAGTTATCTGGACTGCAGACCTGGCCAAGGTAACCATGATAATCTTGTTAATGTATTTTTCTTGAGGCAAAACTTGAGTGAATGAGAAAAACACAGCTCTGACCATCAATAAATTCATCTTTCTCAACTACAAAACACCTAATGCTGCAATCCCTCACTGTCTCTGACTCTGAAGCCCTGAGGTTCTCTCTACTCCCAACATTTCTGGACTTATTATGGAGAAAATAAAAGCTTATATTCTTTTAGAAGAACAGCACAAATTGAATTCCCTCTTTTAAAAACTAAAAACTTGAAATTAACTAGTTTGCATGTGCTGTCTGAAGAGAAAGGTGTTTAAAGCTGCTCCAAATGGCCCCACTTGAAGGCAGGGGAAAAGCCTGACATCAAACTTCAAATAGGGATTATGGACACAGGTTTGAACGGTCGTTCCTCAAAGGCATCCATCGCTCGTGCAACACAAAAGGTGACAGAAGTTGTGTGAAGAATTAAAAACAGAGAGCTTGAGAGAGAAGTTTAAAACCTGCACAACCAACCCGGATTGTTGGTGTCTGTAAGAGACAGACTGTCAGATGCAGCACCACCAATTACTGTAGAGGTGTTTGTGTGTGTGTGTTCGTGTGTGTTTGTGTGTGTGTGTGTGCTGGTGGTGGTTTTAAACCCCTGTTAAATGATCCAGCGAGCACTTAGTTTGAAGCTTACTGACGTTGTAATAGCACTTAGGCACAGCACACAGCAGTGTTCTGAGCTAAATGCTAACATCAGCATGGCAACATGGTCACATTGACAGGCTGATGTTAAGCAGGTAATATTTATCATGTTTACATCTTTAATATAGCATACTTACACTTGTTAATTTGCACTAAACGCAAAGTACAAATGAGGCGGATAGGAGTCAAGGTGGCACAAGAGGAAGTGGCGGTGAAACTTTCAGGAAGATATTTCTGCCTGGACCAAAGTGACCGAACAACTGATCAACATTTCCATCCTCAGAGCCGAAGTGCTATCACAGCTCATAGACATCAATGAACTATCAGGAGTCTAAAGCCATGCTAGCAACTCAGTGAGAATATACTGTAGATACTGTGGTGATTTGTGCTAAATGCTAACTGGTAAGGATTTGCTAAGATGCTAATGCTAGCAGGTAGAATGTTTACTGTCTTAATTTAAAAACTAACATTTGCTAATTAGCACTAATGTCATTAGCTTCACACATATTTAGTCATGAACCAAAGCATTAGACAAATTGAGACTTTAACCTGATGATGGTGATGATGGCGGTCACCAGAGTTATGAGATTTTAATTGTTTTAATAACTCATTGACTGTGTCTTTTTGGATGTTTGACCCCTTCACACAGTAAACCTCGAACTGATTCTTTGTTTCACAATTAGCAACAGTAACGAGGGTTAAAATCATATGATCTGCTTTTAACATTTCAATCCCATTCCTACAGGGTAAGGCAAAAGAGAGACAAACAGTCACAGCTCTCATCACTCCAAAGCTTTGGGTATAACCTACGAATGTTTCACAGATAAATGAGAATGTCAGAAATCCCATAATGTGATTTCCGCCCCCATCTCCCTTCCCTCTCCAGAGGACAGATTTTTAACTGTAACAAAGATTTCAGCTTGACATTGTTGTAGCTCAGACTCTGTGGATCCACAGGCACATCATCATGACATAAAAAAAGAGTTTCCCTCTTTTAATCCTGCAATGCCATTAAAGTCAGACGCAGATCCCCCACACACCAGTCAACATTCAGGGGCTTTTACAGAGCTCTGTAAAAGATTACAGAGCTTTATGGTTTACTGTTGTCTTTGCCATTACTGTCCATTAAGCTGTCCAATTGCCCCTCACTCCTGGACTCCAGGTCTGCGACACAATGATGGACGGACTCTCACCAGAACCGCTCACAACTTCTGCCTCACCATAGACAACTCCACTGTCTCACTGTCAACCTCTCCTTCGAACGCCACATCAATCAAATCACCAAAAGTCTTTTCTTGCATCTAAAAACAAAACATCTCTGTCTCCGTCCATCACTGCACCGATCTGTCCATGTTCAAATCACTACAGAGGGCACTGTATTAAGTGGTAAAGTAACGGTAACGTGGTGTAATACAGTGCACTCCGTAGGTGCGCTTGTGCGTATGAATACGGTAGTTCACCGGTTGAATAAATGTAGTGCCAAAGGAAAGTGCTGTTTTCACAGGAAGATAAACTGCTGCAAATATTCTACATCATTTAAACGGATATTGGATTGTTTCGGTGGGCGTTTAAAAACACGTTTTTTTCTCGTGGCCCACAGCAACACATCGCTCTGCCACTCTGTCAGGTGCTGCCGGTCGGCTCTCCTAACTGGGAGCGTGCTGATCATGACCTACTGTAGGTAATGTACCGACTATATATGACTACCTCAACAACCCCACGTCAAAACACCTGAACTGCCCCTTTAAACCACCTGAATCTAATCAGTTCCTCCTCGAGTCCAACGTTTTTACCAAATTTGAGGAAATTCCCTGGAGCCTTCACGTTATCAAGGCCAAAACCATGTTTTATGAGGGCACCATGACCTTGACCTTTGATGTTTGACCTTTGACCACCAAAACAGAAGGAAAAGGAAGTCACTCCCGGGAGCCCCCACTTTTCATTGGCTCACAAATCTGGGGTGTTTGGCGGGAGGTCTGCAGTGGGACCTCTCTCATTTTGGCAGATAACTATATCATATTGTTTTAATAAGGTATTGTATATAAGGCCTTAACCGAGGAGGATCCTTCTCTGTGCACAGGCTGGACACTTGGATAATTCTAATTTCACACTCCTTCTTCAGCCTGCTGCTGCTGAATTATAGTGAGGAATTAAATAGAATACCTTGGGGAATGGCGAGTCTTAGTATGGGGATATTATTGAAGGAATGCCTGCTGAGAAACTACATATTTAAATAAAGCCCGTGGCAAGCTGTGCCCATTTCCAGCAAATCCGACCCTGATGTTCGGCTCATCGGAAGTGGTGTGGACGAGGTTGTCCAAGTGTGCTCCGGGCTATGCTTTATTCACATCTCTGTGACCTTGGGACTGGGAGATCCATTAAATTGTGATTAGTTTTGATGTTATTCTGCTGACTCAACTAGAGGTGCGTGCCGGTATCCCTCTCAGAGGAGAAGCCTCATAAACTCAATTCAGCTTATCACTGTGTCAATATCACCAGAATTATGAATAGTAATAAAAAAACAGCCCGTGCAGGGGAGGAGGTGGTAACATATTTATGGACTCGTTGCTCCTGCGCACACACACACACATCTGAACGTATGCTCTGTCTCTCACACACCAGTCACTTCAGGTTATAAGAGGACGTGGGAAAAGACATTCGCTTTGTGTCTCCTGTCCAGACTGATGATTGGAGTGGAGGATTAAGTGGAAGCTCCAATCAGGAATGAACATGAAGCTAAGCTAGCCTCTAACCTGACTGCTACACAGTCAAGATGACCGGGTGGAGGTCGTGTCGCAGTGCCGTCTGGACATGACGAGACCTGCTGAAATACCGTGGTCGTGTCAGATGAATCCTCTTCTAATTCAGCAAAGAGACCAGTAACTCATCAACACTGGAGGTTTTCAGACAGTTCAACATGTTTCAAAGCAGAACAGATTTCCATATTCTGTTTTCATTCTACATTCAAGGACACTTAAAGCAGATCTTTGTAACTCTGGAAGAAGAAATAACTGTCTTTCTCTTACAAATGAAAAATGATCTCATGAGGAATCAAACACACCCCTGCTCAGTTCCGTTCACTCGGTACTCATATGTCTTGCTGCACTGATCTCGTATTGTTTAGAAAATTGTTTAAATCAGGCTCCAAACTGTGACTCCCAGTCTGCTGTCAACAGTCTCCAATATCTCAAAGATACCTCTCATTTTTAATCAACCAATCACACCATGTAACCAATCCGGCTTTAGACTGTAGCAGACCAAAAGCAGCCACACGGTGCAGACGAGAGGCATCATACGTCAATAATGATACACGCATCCATACACGCTTCCGACACACACTGCGAATCCTCGACGTTTCACCTAACATCACCACCGGAAGACTGTCCCGTCCACGAGCGCAGCACCTGTTGGAAGTGCTGAACAAATCAGAGACGTGGACGGTGACTCGGGTCTGGAGCAGGGCTGTACTCGGTGCCACAGTCAGGTTACGTGCGTCAAGAAAAGGATAACTTTAAGAAAAAAGGCAGTAAATGTTGAAAAGTTGGAATAATACATGACACTTGGAAAATTCTCCCTTTTGCATAATGTTGACCTTCACCTTTTTGCAAAAGTAAAACCTCCTATAGTTTGTCTGAAGTGCAAGACTGTGTGAGAGAAACTTTGTCCGTTAAGGAGCCACCGAGGAGCGGTGAAAAAGAACATGGGAGAGAGAGGGAGAAAGACAGAGAGATGTAGAAGTTGGGGACTTGAAGACATTTTGTGTTTGTACATCTGAATCCTGGCTGGATGCCCTGTTGTCTGCCTTTCATAAAAGAATTTGCTGACAAAGAGGGAAATGTGGGGAGAGTGTCTGCTCCTCCTCGTAAAAATATACAGTATATTTTTGCTCCATATTTTGATTCCACCTGTCTACTGCTGTAGGTGAAGTTGTAGCCTTCAAAGTGAGAAATATTCAAAGCTGGATTATTTTGACACGATGGTGGAATACAAACTTCAGAAGAGAAGGTTACAACAACGCAGCAGCCCCCCCCCCCAACAAATGATTTCCTCATACTGTAAAAAGCTTTTACCATTTTCATCAAAAGTCAGCAGATTGAAAGTAGGACATCAATATCCTTCTAAATGCCCAGATGTCAGATACTCCGTCGCATACCTACACCCATGAAATCAATTACCTAAGCTGGGACGAGATAACATTTGAAGGATGCTGCATACAGTACGCTTGTTATCAGGAGGCTGCAGTTGAATCCAATCAGAGCGCTTGAGTGTGAAACCCATCCCAAACCGAGCATTATTTATCCTGGCATGACACAATGGCTGCGTCTGTGGCTAAACCCACCGTAACCTCAGCTCTGAGCCGGGGAGGGGAGAGAGGGGAGGCAGAGGAGGCTCCGTTCAGGTGGAATAACACTGAGATTTACTGTGTAAGCCACACTACACTCAGACTGCCTCCAGTGTTTTTACACCAACAGTCAGAGTGCAGATTAAACAATGAGAATCAGAGAGGTCAACTATTTCTCCAGGGTGAAGGAAACCCAGTACAACACAGGCGTGTGCTTCAGTGAACTGAGGTGTTGGGCACAATGTATTTTGACATTGTTCAATGACGCAACAGGTAAAACTCCTGAGTGAGAAGTGAGTATTATAAAAACTAATGTTAGAGGTAAAAGACTAAACAACCCACACCAAAAGAAATAACACTGATGTCAAAACGTGTCTCTGAAACAACTAATCCTCCATCGTCTCGCTGCTCATGACTGAGCACCAGTGTTTGTAACATTAGATCATACATGACATTTTATATTGGTGATGAAATGACAAGCTAACACTGGAAATGAAAGGGTGAGCTATCAGCTAGCTAACATTAGTTAGTTAAACAGTAACTTAAGGCTAAAGCTAGAAACTAGCTAACATTAGTTAGCTAAACTGTAACTTAAAACTAAAGTGAAACTAGCTAGCATTAGCGTTTATCTGACACAATGTAAGGCAGGAAGATGAGACATTAGAAATGGTACTGTCCACTTCAGGGGTACCAAAAGATTCCTCCAGGCATTAATATGAGAAATATTATATACAATCATGTAATATAATATACAATTACAGGTAAGAAGATTATATAAATAATTCAACTCCCCCCCAAACTGTTGTTTCTACCTCTTTTGAGGGGGTCCAAGTCAGTCCCAAAATTCAAACCCTGCCAACAGTCAAAGAGAAATATGCACAAAGAAATAGAGATGAAGCCACACTGACACGCAGCGAACCTGATAAACCTTTTCTGTGGTTGTCACCTCAGCTGTCTCTGTCTTTTCTGCTTCAGAGAACACGCGCACAAACAATAAGCAGAACCAAAGCACGACATCACCTCGTTTCCCTGGTGAGGGAGGGAAACAAAAAATGGTGTGAACTTTTTAATGTGCGAAACAGTTTTGCCAGTTATTCAGTCCTGGCTGCGACGTGTCTGTCTCACTTCTAGATGAATCCTCGGCTCCCACACACACACACACACACACACACACACTCAAAAGCACATCCAACTCTGCAAGCTGATGGAGTTCTCACTGAACTCACATGACTTTCTCCAAAACTACAGAGGGAGGAGGAGGACGAAGAGGAAGAGGAGGAGGGGGGAGCGTTACTGCAACACAACCCAAAAATCCAGGGCATAGTCTCAATCCAATTCAGTTCAAAAAACTTTATTTTCCTTTTTCTGTCTGGACCGTCATGCGCTGCAGATAACTGGATGCACTGCAGACAGTACATATGGAGAGGATAAGAAAAGGCCAACAAAGGACTAGACAGCTCTATGAATATAGGAACAGACTGAAAGGCCTGCCTCAAAAAAAAGAGAAAAAAAAGAAAAACAAACTCAGAAATACTTGACAGGAAGGCTCAAATTCACAGCATCAGCACAGCCTCTTGAATTAGTTCTGAGACGACAAATCCAATATAACAGTGCTGAGGCAGACTGGATGTCAGGGGATACGCTAAGCTGATCATCTCCCAATCTCGCTATTTGGAAATTAATTTTGTGTCTTAAGTGCAGTGTTGTGTGTCGGAACAGCGGAGTGCTTCACAACATGATGTGGCAGCACAGGCAGCGTTCAGCTGCTGCTTTGATGAAGAGTGTAAAGGAGCTGCAGCTCACTGAATCTGACTGGGTGCTTTTCATTGTAATAATGTTTTTCCTCCTTAAGAAAAGTACAACATCCTGCAAAGTGGCAGCTGCTGTTACTATTAACGTTACTTAAAAGATTGTTGCAGTTTATCACAGATTTAAAAAAAAAATCATCAGGAATAACATTCCCTGCACTGTAAAAAAAAATCATTAAAAAACCGTCAAATGACTGGCAGCAGCAGCTGCCAAACTAAAACCGTAAAACTAAAATAAAATATCCTAATTCAAATAAAGTGTAAAAACAATAAATTTACAGAAAGTTTCATTAATATTTCTACAGAGAAAAACTTCTTTTACAGATTTCTCCTAATTTATTTTGATCAAACACCTTCAATAAAGTGAATCCACTCAAGTTTCAGATCTTTCCTAAATTATTATGATCAAACACGTTCAATACAGTGATGCCACTAGTAGTTCTGCAGAGAAAAACTGTTATTTTACAGATTTTATCTAACTGATTGATCTGTCCAACAGCCATCTCTTGTTTTCTTTCCCACCAGGGAGTTTCTCTAGGATGAGGTGTGATTCAGGCAGTTGATGTTCTTACAGCTGCTTTCACACCACTGCTGTGTTTGTTCTAAACTCACACACAAATATTAACATGTGAAACCTTTCTCTCTCTCTCTCTCTCTCTCTCTCTCCCTCCAGGTGACAAAGAAGCTGCTGCTGCTTCTGAAACGGTTGCCTGGGTTACCAATGTTGGTGTGTTGGTTTTCCAGGATGGCGGCCGGATTGATGACGCCACATCTTAGAGGTGGACCCCCAGAGGAGCCTGTTGTCTCATTGAGGCGTAGCGGTCCGAGCTGGAGGGGAAGCACAGGATGCTCAGCCTGACTGTTGCCAAGGTGATCCAGAGGATCTCCTGGGAGGAGTGGAGGCTCCACTGTTGGAGGAGGACACGTGGGGCAGAGGAGACGTCCTCCTCATCCAGGATCTCCACGTCACCCTGGACGTCTCTTTGCTGGATTCTCTCTGCATCCAGGACATATGGAGACACAGAGGAGCCACCAGCTGCATTCAGGACCCAGCAGGTGCAGCTGTACAGAGACTGGTAGACTGACAAAGGGCGGGGTCAGCCTTCTGGTTTCCACCTTCACCACTTCATCCCAGGTACATGCGTGTGTCTCAGAGCTTGTGATTAAGTATATTGTTTATTATCATTTCATGCAAACGTAAAATAAATTTTTGATCCAAAACCTTTTTCCTCAAGCCAGTGCCAAGTACTTCCCAGCTCCTGGCAACACCTGCCAGACAGAGCGGGAGGAAGAGCGAGGTGTCTTCCCTCCCAGAGACCAGGAGAGGCAGCCCAGGTGACAGTTCAAAGACTGTGGAGGAGTGGAGGGAAGAGATGAAGAGAAGACAGGACAACGTTCTCTATCTTCATTTATAAAATATATAATATTCACAGATCATTTCTGTCATTTTACAGACTTTTGTTCACAATTTAAAAAAAACAGGAAATTACTGTTAGAAAGTTATTTTCCGAAAAATTCAGATTTTTTTTTACAGTGTGACGACAGGACTCGTTTGAGATGATTCATCTCTAAGAAAGTGAAATCCTGTGAGGAGAAGTCAGGAGAACTAACGCTGCAGATGTAAAGGTAACGTCCTTATTCCCACAGAAGATCCACACAGAAGCAATAAGAGATGTTAACATATTGTACAAACATCCTCCTTCTACTTTGATCTTCTTCTTTGGTAAAATATGAGGTGACTGGAGTCAAAACGAGGTACATTGTCATTCATTCATGTTACCATTAAATACACTTGTACACTGCTTGAACTGTCAATCAAACTATTGTTTCCAAGGTCAAAAATGAACTTTAATATTTTAGGCCTAAGATGTTATACATATGATATATACATAAATATATATGAAGCTCAGCGTAAGTTCAATCAGGAAGATCTTTATGCCTCATTCATTCACAGTTCTCTCTCCCTCTCTCACCCCATTTATTGTAATCAACAGCAAATCACGTTGCCGCCCTCTTCTGCTGTCAGCTGTCATTTCACTGAGTATTGCTGTAAAAACCGGTTAACTGGTTAAAAACTAGATTTTAATTGGAGAGTGTCGGCTAATTGTTTTGTGTATTTGTAAATGTATTCCTATTGAGTTTCTGTAGCAAGTAGTTATTTGTTGGTCACATGTCCCGCATGTTTGTATTTTGTAATCTGGATTATTTTCCTCCCAGATCAACATAGTGGCCAAATCAATAATTAGTCTTGTACCCATCACATTAACAATCAGGGTTAGCCGTCAAACCAGCTTTCTGATGGTCTGTGTGAACAGGGATGGACTCAAATTGACTGTTAATACACACTGAAAAACCTCCAACCAAAGATGTTCATACATGTTGTGAATTAGCTCTGGTTCAGGACTATTATTATTAAAAATGAGCTGAGCTGACCACCAGAGATTCTGACGTGTTATAGAAACAGTCAGAGAGGAAGAGGCAACCTGTGCAGCTTTGGAGGCCACGGACGGCCCCTGAGTCCTCTCTTGTCTATTCACAGCCTTCCCTACCTCCATCCATCCAGGGACACGGCTCCACAGCCTCTTCCTCCTCTCATCCCCTCTATTTCCTGTTTTCATCTCGGCCTCAGCTCCCCACAGACAAGAGGAAGAAAATGAAAGTAGGTAAAGGTGCTCTCTGCCTCCCGCTCTCCCCGCCTGCATATTTCATTGGATTTATTCTAGTTGTCTGGCCTCGTCTGTCCCTGTCCTACTGCTGCTGCTGTTACCAGAGGGGCACGCGTGGCCCGTACCCACATGTGCAAACGCTGTAACCACGCATGCACTTTGACACACTTGCATGTCATGCCCATATGCCACTGTCTGATGCATATACACATTTCCCCACATGCATTTTTCCATCTCCTTCACTCTTTGACTCTCTTTTGGGAAAATACCTTTAGAGTAGCTTGAATAATTCTCTTTGTGCAACACGAGGCTCTTCGCTCTCAGAAAGGTTAAAGAAACTTCTCTCTGAAACCTGGTCCCTGGAGCCCTCAGACTCTCAATGAAAGAATTTACATCCTATCACTGCACCGCCTCATAAAAGTGGAGCTTGCAGACCAGTCTGTATGAAGCGAGGTTGTGTCATATGGGCCTGTGTGAAAGTTATCTCAAAATATCTGACAGAGGTGAAGCCCAAACCTGCTCTAATCAGTGTTTTTGACTATAATGAGAGAGGGTCGCTCGCAGTGGTGCTACTCGGCCTTTTAGCCTCTCTAGGGTCATTGTGTTGGTTTCACAGTCTGTACTCTTACTCTTCTGGTTCACTCGCTGCTTTCCAATTGGATCGATTGGTTCTGATAAACCCACGTGTGCAACCTACTCAAACTCAAATAGGAGAGATTAGTGCTAGCTAGTAAACATGGCAGACCATTTAGCAGTTAGAGAGCTTCCTTGGGAGTTGGTAGAGACCAAAACAGAGAGAAAAGTGAATGTAGAGTGTGAATGTTGGATTTACATTTATTCACTGTAATGAATGCTAATGTTGCTGCTGTTTGCTTGTGTGTGTAAATCTGGTTTTGCTAACACAGAGAAATGCACACAGCCTGTATTCAGAAACTGAGCCTTAAAACCAGCCGTCAGGACTTCTGGAACTTTGTGATGTCACAACAAAGCAGTCACCAAGCCCCGCCCACCTGGACCCACCATCCAAACCTTGCAGGATTTGGTTTCTCTGAGTGTTTTTACCTGAAATCTGACATATTTTTATTGGATCACTCAGAAAACAGCCAGCCAATCAGAAGAGAGGCTCAGAGCCTCCTCTCTTCTGATTGGCTGACTGACCTGTTGTTACTAGAGCTGCAGAAAGAAGCCTGAGAGAGGAGATGTAAAACTACACTGAGATGAAACCACAAATATATCTTCTGATGGATCAACACTTCAAATAAAAAACTGGAAAACAGTGAAATATAGGACCATTAAAATACTTAAACCTCTAACTTTTCTGCCCGCACAAATTTCACACAGTCCTTGTAGAATTGCAGTATTTAATAGGTTGAGCCGAGTCACTAAGCTGTGATTTGCAAATGTGCTCAGTTTAATTGTTACTGAACTTTTGTATCCTACTGAGAAGAATATTATCTCTACTTAGCATAAATCACAATCACAGATGTTGCCGTAATGACTGCTCACTTCTGGTGTCACTCAGTCATAGCATGTTAGAGAGGTGACAAAATCTTAACAGTGGGAAAAAACACTCAGTAATATTAGAGGTTAAAATGTCTGTGAAGCTCTCACATTTTCTAATTTGCAATTCAGTCAATTAGAAAGGCAGTTTAAATAATACGTTTTTTTTCCCCAAAGATGGATTCAAATGTCAGATTAGTTTAATCAGTCTCAGCTAATAGATTTCACCTTACACATAAACTGATGTGAGTTGTTTTGCTATCTACACTGTATAAAATTATAACATGTATATTTCTGTCTTCTCACCTCATGAGAGAAACTTTAACGCCTGATTTAAACAGCGACTTTACAACCTGCTTCTTTAGCTGAGATTGGGTGAAGACTCAAATTGCTTCACACTGGAGCTGAAAAAATGCCAATGGTGTCACTGGCATAAGCAGCAGAAAGTGTCTCGTTGCAAACTGAGAAGAGGATATGAATAAAAGATGGCCGAGCACAGCCGGGAGCTCTCCATTATTAAAGTCAGTTTCTACATCAAGGAACATGGAAGCTTAAAGTATTTGTGTGTTTGTGCGCATGTGCGTACCTGATTGTCACACAGCTGCTTAAATATGGAACCACAAAGTGTTCAGTATTACATAATTTAAAAATATATGAAATATACAAATGAACCATCAATTGAAGTAAAATTATTGTTTCATTTCATAGTAACTGAATTTTCATTTTTATTTTGCATTAGATTTTTTTTTAAATTCCAAAGTCTGTTTTAGTTCATACTGGCATTTGCCCCAATAACATTTCACATAGAGTTTTATTTGATGAAACTCCTCTCTTAAACTAGCAAGAGTTAGCTCCTGTTCGTTAGAACAACAAAAATGCTAAAATTATTCCCTAGTTAGCAAAACTAACTTTTGGCTGCGTATGTGTCGGGGATCTTGGGCCGAGTCTGGGCCATACACATCCACATCTGGGCTGATTCCACACGTCATCCTCCAGAGCTGGTTCACACGCAGAGAGATTTTCAGTTTGTGTCCCAGCATTGGTCCAGATGTGGATGTAGCGTCTGACAAGTCATTCTGTATGTGGGCCGGACTTGGGCCTAGTAACCGCGCGTATATTGGGCCAGCAGAAGTTCTCACCTTTCGCTACCGTGGTCTTAATCAACCAACAAGTACTTGGTGCTGTAAATAAACACAGAACACAGACGGAGGAGGTGAAGCAGCTCACTCTGAGCCTCAGACACCTGTGGGTGATGTCATAGAGACGATGTCCATCATTATTTATGTACTGGCTTCCCTGCTTTAATCACATTAAAGGTTATTTTCTGAAGCCTGACCGTTGACAGTCACACATGTGCACAGATGTGTCGGTACGTGCAGTTGCAGGATTGGAGACATGCATGACTGAGTTGTACTAATCACACGCACTCTGTGTGTGTGTGGTGTGGTGTGTATGTGTGTGTTATGTGTATGTGTTGTGTGTGTGTGTGTGTGTGTGTGTGTGTGTGTGTGTGTGTGTGTGTGTGTGTGTGTGTGTGTGTGTGTGTGTGTGTGTGTGTGTGTGTGTGTGTGTGTGTGCCTGGAGTTGTGAATGTGTTTGTACGTGACTCTGGCCACAGGGAGCAGCTTTGCCTTCTGTTCTTCAGCTTTATTGATGCCACTGAACTGAATCTGTTACGTGTAAACTCATGCAAGGCCCAACAACGTTTAATCAGTACATCATGATTTCCACAGGTGAATTACAAGACGAGGGCAGATTAATATATTCAGGATGTGTCACGTTATGCACTTTTATCGTCTGCAGCCTAGCCATGGGCTAGCTTTTAATTAGCTTCCCAGAGACATGTAAACATCATCTCGCATATACAGTGAGCAAACATCAGAGGAAGGAGAGGAAACAGGGGGTGGGGGCGGGGGAGTGAAGAGGAGCACGCCCTCCGTAACACAATGCTAAAATGTATGATTCCCCGTCCCCGAGCTCTGCACCGAGTCCCACTGAGGGGGTAATTGAAATGATGGTGAGAGAGGACCACAGTGCAGCTCCCGCTAACGCCAGATGTGACGCTGACAGTGTGACGATTCCACTTGCCACATATAATCAAAGTCAGCCTGATGTGCAGTGAGTGGATAAAGTCATTTTCAGACACTTGAAATGCACAGGAGTGAAATGGAAATGGCGAGTGCAAAAGATACTGCCTGAATAAACGGAGTATTTCACAGTGGGTGTGTGCGGTCTCTGCGCTGATGGATCTCTCTGGACAAACTTGTGTGTTTGCTTAGTGTAAGTGTTTGCGATTGACCCTCAACCTTTCATTCTCACACTGTCTGCTTCCTTGTTCTCTGCTCCACGTTCCTGCCTCATTTTTAATATTTCACAACACATTTGAAACTTCTGCTTACTCATCTGCTGCGTGGGTTCACAGAAACATCAGTTTGCTTTTAACAAATCAGGCCGGGAATGGAGAAGCCATAGGCTGAGTGATAATGAACACAAAGAGAAAAGATGAGAGAAAAGTTTTTCTAAATGTTGATTTTACTAATGTTCTATTGTTTTACTCAGTTTGTGTCGTTAATTTTTGTCTTTTAAAAATGCAAATCTCCTAATTTGTTCAAACAAAGCTCGGTCATGCAATTTTGTCTGTAAAGACCGACCCACAGGGTTAAAGAGAGGCTTTTTGTGGGGAGGGGTAAGTCGTAACTGAGTCTAGTGGTGACAGTGGAAGTCATAAAAACTTAATTTGATCAGCGGTGGATGAGGTGCTTACATACTTTACTTAAGGAAACCAGAAGAACAATGTGGAAATACACCATCACTGTAGATATCATCAACAAATGTGCTTAAGTATCAAAAGTTAAAGTACTTTAAATATAGTGTAAAGGTAGATGTCCATGTGTTGTTTGATTATAAAGCAGGTCTAGGTTCTATGTTAATACTAGAACACCATCTTATCTCTTCCATGGGCATGGATTCATAAATCAAAACTCTGTATGATGAATGACAGGTTTAACCACTCTCCCCTGCTAAGACACACCCTCTCTGTTTCCCATTTCTCTGGGAGTCCAGCTGCTCACCTGAGTTACCTCGTCTGTCCCGATTCAACCTTACCGCTCGCTCAGTGGGTTTGAGTCAGTATATATCCGTCTCATCATCTACCCCCCCCCACCTTTAATGGTCTTTGGAGCAATATCCTAATGGACTTCACCTCTATATGTATGTGTGTCTACAGTGTCTACAGTTAGGCAATTTGCTGTAATAACCTAATGGACTCGCCACAGGATTACGGTTGGTTGTTTAGGACAATCAGTAGATTACAGCAATTAATAGATTGGAAGTGATGGGGAGAGTCAGCAAGGTGGGATAATCTGAGGACACAACAAGGTTTTATTTTAGGACAATGACGCAAAAATGGTAAGGGTTTATACCAAAATAACAAACTTGCCCACCTTTTAATCTGAAGTAGGACAGCAGTGTTTTTGTCAAAAGCTTTTCCACCATCAAATAGAGCTGATGGATGCTTAAAAATAGGGACATTAAAGGATCACAACATATTGTACAGGTTTTTCAGAAACTTGAAAATACAAAAACCTTTCACACCTCTCGCAGGATGTTCAGTCCATAGGCCATAAAGAAATTTTGCTACATCAAGCTGAGACCCAGCCCACGTTTACCACGCTACATGACTCCCTGCTGCGAGGACCTGTGGGACCATGGCTGTTCCACAGCAGCTTTATGTAAATCCTCACCTCCATGACAAGATACGAAAATGAAGCACTGCCCTTAGGTAGTTTGTTGGTGGATGGAAGGAACGGGTTCTCATGTCTGTTGCTTCCTCACAGTGGGAGCGTTTTCCTGATTCATGTTCATTGCAGCTACATATTGGACATCATGTTGGATAAGATGTTTTATACATCTTTCAAGGTGGAAAACATAGGTTTTGATTGTGAAACTTAAGAGTTTGTGCCCCCTGATTTAGACTCACTCATTTCCAATGTTCCAATTTCATCAGCAATATAAATGTCATATTATCTAATTTTAGCAAACACTGGTGCTCAGTCGTGAGTTTATTATTCATGTTAATAGTCTCTGTGTGTCTGTGGTGGTTTCGTTAAGTCTTTTACCTTTTTGATATTAGCTTTTATATTAGCCATCCTCTGTTTTCGCTCAGGAATTTACCTGTTTCACCTGTTGGGTTGGTGAAAAATATTAAAATCCATGTGTGCCGCCATGTGCTACACTTGTAAGGGAAATACTTTTTGCTGCTTTTCGACAGCTTTAGTTACACAAGCCAGATACTGCAACATTCACTAAATCAAGCTGTAACTACAGGCCTGCCCTGTACTGGGTTCCCTTTCTCCCTGGAGGAAAAGTTAACCCCTTCAATTGTCACTGTATAATTTGCATGACCCAAGACAATCAAACAAAGACGGTTCTGCAAATCCATGATCTGCATCCAATGCCAGCATTTTTTAAATTGTTGATTCCTACAATATCTGCAGGAGTAATGACAGCTGCTTTATGCATAAGGAAAATATGGTTATAGTTATAGGTCAGTGATAAAAAACCATGAATAAGAGTTTCTCAGTTAAAAGAGGAGTGTGTTACAGCTTTTGTCCATGTAAATGGTCTCAAAGTCGCAAGGCTCAAGGTACACGCCAAAGGGAGGTCCTCTGTCAGGGCAAAAACCTCTTCTCTCATTTGCATGAAATGTCTTGTTGGGAGTCCGGGTCTTGTTTTCTAGACCTATTTAAATGTCAGTACGTCCCTCAGTGCCACCCCACCTGCAGGCTGGTGGAAAGGTAATCCGTGAGGCTCCTGCACCTGAGTATCTTTAACGCCACAAAGGTGATGACGTTTTCCCCTCTGGCGCACCAATGGGAGGCCACTGTGCGACAGGCACGTTACTATATGCTGCTATTATTACTAGAAATACTGGGAACTGGTGAATTTATCATTTTCATTTAATGTTTAATTAGAAAGGTTGTACAAGTAAGGGAAGTACATTTAATAAAGGAAGACGGGAGTGAGCTGTATTAAAGGGAAGATAATCGCCTCACACTGAAAGATGTAAAGCAAATGTGTCTGCAAGGTAGCACTGATAATTTCATTGGTCAACACCATACCTCGCCTACTTTTGGTCGGGGAATTTGGACAGAAAAATAATCTGAGAGCGAGAGCAGAAATCTGAGAGCAGACAGTTTACAAGGGCACAGAAACAGCTTGAATACAAGTAGAAGGGCTTAAGCTGTGCAAGCAACAGTATATCTGAGATATATCTGAGACTATTTGAGTGCGAGAGAAAGGTTTTGAGGGGGAGCACACAAAATTGTGTTCTCCAATTGAAAGACCATTCTCAATAAAGGCAGGACTAAACCTCCTTAACCTAGGTCTTCACTGTTGTTAAGATTCAAACTAATTTATGACCAAAACGTAAGTTATTTTTCTTAACTGGTAGCCGACTATTAACCCTCAACACCATTAAGGTGATTTCCTATTCACCAACAACAACTGATTGATTTTTTTGCTAGCTAGCTTTCCAGCTATGCTGAATTAGCCCCTGTGTGTATTGCACACTGTATGTCAGACACACTGCAGACAGCTGTGTCATTTTATCTCATCTGTTCGCCAAGGCTTTGTGAAATATAAAGTTAATAGAAATCGTCCAACTGCTAACAGACAACTAACACAAACTGCAGAATGTATCTAAACCTTAACACACACGGGGACCAGCGTTTTTATTCATCTTAAACTCTCCTCATTTTTCATCGTCATCTGTGGGTAATGAAGGACTCCTGGACTGAATAATTCTGCTGGTCAGCTGTATGCCTCCTGTCCTTTAGAGGACATCTTTAAAGACTTGCAAATGAAGTACAATCTTGGGGCAAATATGTCTGCTCAGAATGATAGCCATGCAGACCATTCATACCACAGGGGGCATTTCATAGGCATGGCATTTAGAATATGTTTGATGTGGCTTGCTTTAATTTTACTATGATTTATGACACACACAACACACACACACACACACACACACACACACACACACACACACACACACACACACACACACACACACACACACTATGGGGGGTGAAAAGGGACACTAAGGATGAGACGCATGAACATACGCTCGTGTGATTATTTACCTAAAGTCTGTAAAGTGTGTCTGTGTGTGATTAGTACATCTCAGCCATGCAGATGCACAAAGTTTTATTTTGTGTCCATAATTCTGTATAATATACAGAGTACGCCCCCTAGTGTTCAACACAACCATATTAGCCTAATGACGATACTCAAATTCCCTGTTAAACTAGCTGAACTAGTGTCTTTTGTTGATTTGACTGTGAGTCAATAGTCCAGGAACTGCATTGAAGAAATAGCTTGATAGCTAATTTGTTTTTATGCTAACTTCCTGTGGTGCACAATGCGTACGATCTGAAATCTGCCAGGAATGTGCAAATTTTCCAACGTACTGGTGGTAAACTCCGAACTGAAGAAACAGACACATCAGCAACGACACATGGAGTTGAAACAGCCGACCAGTCTTTAGAAATTACTGCGAGTGAATGATGATAAGAAATCATTAAGAAAGGGTCAGACCTACAGCCACAGACTTCCTCCACCTGAGTCAAACTCACAGCAGAGACATAAAACATACACTCACATTGGTTTTTCTCATCTTGTAAAAGTCATCTCTCTGTAGTAGTAAACAGTCTTTCATTTAGTTTGAGAAGTGGCAGTGATTTGAGGCTGAGGATGGATGTATGTATGGATGGATGGCTGGAGGAGGTTCTACTGAAAAGGAATAAAAAAAAAAACCCAGAAGAAATGAACATGAACAAGTTCATTTTAACCTTCGTGAACTGAACTTTGAGCGGGCTCTTGTGAAGAATGAACTAAAGCAGCACCGACTGTAAGTGTCAGACAACATTATGGCTGAGTGAATTCCTTTTTGTTTGACCAGAAAACGGCCATTTTATCTTATCTGTGTTCAAAGCCACCAGACTCCACTGACAGAAACAGTCATTTTACCTCACAGAACACGAAGACGAGTCAAAACAAACTTAGTCGAAACAGATGAAAGAGACGTCTGGTTACTAGAGATCGTCAGGCTGTTTTCCAACTGTCTGTTTTAGCAAAAGTAGCATCTCATGTTTTAGGATTATTGCTAAAATACTGTCAGTCCAATATAATGATATAAACAGTTGAACCAAATCATAATTGTAGTAGCTAGGCAACAGAATAAAAACTTTTTTCATGGTTCATTTTCAACCCTTTCATTTCTGAAGCAAATTAGAATTAGAAGAGAATAATTATTAAATGAAAGCGATTAAATATAACATTTAATATGTGCTGATATGTTTGGCCTCGTGTGAAGGCCTAACAGACTCTGAGGGTTTTCCTCCGCGAAACATGTACACATGAAAACAAAGATCCATGAATGATGAAAACAGCCCGTTCATGTGTCCACGTTTAAATAAACAGCTGGGTTATTGGTTGAAGAGGTTAGATAAAGACTGACTGGTAAGAGTCACATGTGCACTGAGTTGTACTAATCACACACACACACACACACACACACACACACACACACACACACACACACACACACACACACCAGCTGCTCTGATCTTCCCAGGCTATCACTGCAACAACAGGCGTGGCGTTCTGGGCGCTCATCCCTCTTTCGCCCGTATTCTCATGTAATATCCATGTTGTTGAGCCCAGCAGATAAAGGTGTGTTTGATCCATGCTTCCCCGTCTCAGATGAGTACACACACTCACGTACTATACACACACCCTCCCACCTTGATGGGAACCACCACCCTTATTACATCTCCCCGCCTGAATATATTATCCCGGCCCTCTGCCTTCGCCTCAGTGTGACAGGGACAGATTGAGCCGGCCTCTGATAGCTGCAGTAGCTACTGTTATGGGAAATGGAGCTGCACAGTTACATTTACTCATTCTATTACTTTGATTGATCTTCTGGGCGACCAGGGAGCTATTTTATGGTTAGGCTGCGATGTGTCTTTCGGAGTAATGCAGAGAAAGATTGAGGACGGGTATTAAAAATGCTTAAAAAGTGCAGAAGTTTGTTATCAAACACTGCAGACTTTGCAGCCAATGTCGAGGCAGGAGGCCTCAGCATGCCTCGTCTTATAGGTCCATAAAGGTCGTATTGATGCTGTTATGTTAACTGTAAAAAGCTAAACAAAGGGAACAGTCACACCTAAAGAAACATGGCTTGCAGTGGTGTGTGGTTGGTGTAAACAAGGTGCATGTTCACACTGTTCACACATCCAGTCCCTTTTATATGAGCGGATAATTGTGACTTACATAGAGTTACAGAATATAGAAGAACCTTATTCCCACTAAGTGCTTCAACAGTCATCTTCCCTGCCAACAACAAACCAAGCAATAAACAATAACAGTAGGTAGGATAATTGGATTGGTAAAGTGATGCAATAATGGTATGAAAGTCTTTCAGCAGCAGTGATGAAGCCTGGTTCTGTTCTTCCTATTTCTTTATTAAAGCTGAAACCAGCAGTTTATGCTGTTTCTATTACCCATGACTACTGGACAAACGTAACCACGTTCGTAACCATGACAACAGAGATAGAACAAACGACCTGTGTCATTGTTCAGGTCGGACGACGTGTTGGAGTTTATCACAGGACAATGAAAACATCATTGTCAAAGCTAAAAGGTAAAAGTAAACCGAACACCAGTGAATTTGTTTCAACATGATCTTCTTTTATCTGAAGAGCTGCATGTTTTATCATCTGTCACAGAGAAGCTGCATTGTGTTTGAATCCCTCATCTTCCATTAGCTGTTTGTTCCACCTGCAAACACCTGTGACACCCCCGACTGTGTCGATCACCTCTGCTGTTTATGAGAATCAGTTGCTGCTAAAACCTGAAGCGTTTACGCGCTACTCGCGTTTCACTGTCCGCTGAATGTGAAGACCTTTAAAAAAAGATTAAAATTCACCCCTCGCTGTGGTTTGAACCGACTTCATCAGGATTCTCAGCCAGAGACAGAGCAATGATGCAGGACGGCAGAGCACTGGGAGCATACTCATGAAATAAAAAATGAAATAATTTAATAAAAGCAAGCTCTGATTTCACCTTCAAAAAAAAAAAAACCCATAAAAGCTGTGTTGCTATGGATAAGAGGTTGGAAGCCGAGGAAATCAAAGACAAAGTACAAACTGGCGAAAGCCTTGGAGCTCGTCTTCACCTTTGCAGCGAGAGATCCACTCAAGGCAACTTCATTTTCATCCCCGCCGAGTTCTGCTGTTGTATAATACATCTCTAGTTACTTAGTAACCGAAGCTAAAGGTGCAACTTTGCAAATGAATAATGATGAAAGAAAAGTACAGTGTTTGTACCGTTGCCAAGGTACCAGGTGTATAAACATAACAGCTCATACATAAATGCTTAGGTTGGAATTAAAAAAACCTTTTATGTTAATTCACCACACAAACTTCTAGTTACTCCATTTTAATACAACCTTTCCTCACACTGGGATTAATCACAGCTTGAAATCTACGCTTCAATAACAGATGACATAAATAAAGACTGCAGCCGTCTTTCAGGTCAAGTTCATTCAATAGCGCCATTAGGATTCAGCCTGGATAAACTCTGCAGCGCTGCGACCGGCCTGTAGGTCAGTTCACCCTCGGACAGGAGGCGACGAACACACAAAACCTTTTCAGAAATAATACACGACACTGTTGCCCGTCTGTAAATGAAAAGCGTCTTTGGGTAAAGCTCGGTCTCTGTTGCGTAAACGCTCTGTAATGGCTTTATTAAAACACGACAGCACTTTTAGTTCTGGACTGAGGAGTAATAAAGAGCAGGTGGACAACATGTATCCATGAAGAAGAGTGTTGTAGTTGTGGACATCACTATATTTTCAATCAGAGCCTTAAAGGTTCCTAAAAATAAAACAGCAGCAAACAACTTGTTTCTGTCGAGATGTGAAATCCCTTCACAAGGATGAACTGATTAGATTTTGGTGGTCAAAGGTCAAAGGTCAAGGTCGCTGTGACCTCACAAAACACTTTTTTTTCTTTTACTTTCTTGTCCTCTTTTTTTATGCCCCACAAGGGACGAGGTGACATTTCCATAGACTGAGCCAGATACATAAATCTCATGTACTGGCTGTTTCTCTGAGGTTATGGCCGCCAATAAGTAACAGAATATTGCAGAGCAGCAAAGCCAAAGAAACGTTTAAGGTCCTGTTTAAGGTCTGACAAGTTAATTTTACACTGTAAAATGTCCCATTTCAAACATGTTTTGGTTAAAATTCAGTTATAAAAATATTTAAAGAAACCTCATTAAAATATTTGTTTATGTCAGCTTCAAAATACACTGTACTTAAAGCTGGCTCGGTCACAGCGTTTCCTTATTAATCTGATTCTATTTTCTTTGTGCCTAATAATAACAATAATAGTAATTATTAAGTAACCTGGTAATTATAGTGCTCTTCAGAAGGTGGAACAATACGTGCATTCAATTTCTCTCTGTGCATATTTAACCTTGTGCTGCATTCAAGGTCTACACACCTACCAACAGTGTTTTACTGTCGCATCAGTCCTGACCACTTCCTGAACATTACACTTCCTGGAAAAAAATAAATATAATCCAGCCAGCCATTTCCTCTGAAAAGCATTTAACTAAACAGCAGCATTATAAAAACATCATTTTAAGAGTAATGGTTGGAAGTGAGCTACAGCAGCGGACACACAGTGTTTCCATCTCAGTGGGGCTTTGTGCCTGAAAATTTTTTATCCTCCTCTGTCACTATTTGGCCCTGTGGTGCCTCACCATAACTGAACTATTGTAAAGTAGAAAGACAGACGGTCGGGATCGAGATCAAACAGCAGCAGAGCCATTGTGTTGTTAAGAATTATGGGAATTTGTGTTTGTATTTCCTGCCTGTTTAGATTAAAAAAGCACACGGCATGATGCAGAGCTGGTACTTGGAAAGCTGCTTTGAATAATAGATATTCAAGGATTACAACCAAACAAATGAGTAATTTAATGTAAGTTTATGTGCCTCTTTCAAGGACATCACTGCTGAGTGAAGTGCTGCTCCGTCTATCACAAAATGATGGACGTGGTGCGACAGCGCTGTTTAAAGCGAAGAAAAAGAGGTGACACTTGATTTGTCAAAACTGATTCTGATACAAAATCCCACCACATTTCCAGCTGTGAAGCAGATGTGCACCAGAAAATCAGTCTCTGTGTCCTCCGTGGAGCCGTCCCTGTGACGGTATTTAGCGCTGCGCTGCACTGACTCATGAATGTGGAACCATAAATAGGAAGTAGGTCATGATGTGTAAATACATTAAAGACTCGTTATGAGGTTTTATTATCAAAATGTTCCCACACCCACTTTCGATTTTTATCATTTATTCCATTTTTATGCCTTGGAGAGCTGGAGGCAGATTGTTTTCAGGTCGTCCGTCTCATTCTCGTGGACATGAGATCTCAGTCAAATTTGGCACAAACATTCACTAGGACTCAAACATGAACTGGTGGTGGTTAAAGGTCAAAGGTCAAGGTCAGTGTGACCTCACAAAAAAAGACTTCACACAACAATTATGACAAAATTTGGCACAAATATTTTATATGACTGGATAAACAGGGATGTAACCCGGAACTAGTGGCGGAGGGATACAACCACGAGGCGGTAATCTTAGTTTATATAGTCTGTTCACATGGAAAATGGAATGAAATTATAGGAGATATTCACAATGTAGATTGCAGTAATGTTGCTTTTCAGGTATAATTAATGCAAAATCACCAGCTGAATATAAAATGCCCAGGTGTTCTGTCAGTTGGCATTTGTCACCAGTTACACTGCAAAAAGCAGGAAATCACCAAATGAAGAAGAAGGAGGGAATGAAACAGATTCTAGAGGTGAACTAAATAACTTAAGAGTAATTCTGTATTTTGATAGTTATATGTATTTATGGAATAATTGTATGTAAATAAGGCAAAATGAGGTAAAATAATCAGATGGGAGGGTCTGTTTGTGGTGACTTCATTCTGTTAAATTCCTGACACACCTCACTGTGCATGCATTGTTAATTTCAAACATCTGCAGGAAGTGTTTTATTTATGGCAACTTAACAGCTCTCAGAAAATGGCAGACAAGTAGAAAAGACTGGAATTAATTAGTGAAACACAACAGTGCTGGTGTGAAAAACAGAAGCTGGGAGCAGCAGATTGGAGAGTGTGACATGATTCTGTTGTTGTGCTTCATAAGTTCAGGATAATGCACATTCCTATAGCAAAAAAGCACTGCTGCTCTCAGCTTCCATGTCTGACAGGAAACACAGAGCTGACAGGAAACTCACTAATTGATTGTTGTTAAAGTTCCTCTCCAGACTTGTTTTCAACTCTGTGAAAATCCTCTGCTGTGATTGATATTTATTTTTCACACATAAAAACTCTCTGAAGCTCATCTACTCTCACTTCCTGATTGAGAAATCTGGATCAGGCCTTAAGCCCCGCCCACCACCTGCTGGCTCCAGGTGGACAGGTGAAAGAGCAGAGAGCATCAAGATGGTGAGAGGAGGAAACATCAGAGAGACTCAGCCACATGTTTGAGCCTCAGTCAGACCCAGACTCAGAGGAGGAGTCTGAGACCAGAACCAGAGACTAGCAGACGGATCAGAACCGTTAGCACAGTAGGTAACAGCAGCGTTAGCATCTTTTATTTGTTTATATTGTTTGTTAGCTTGTAACTGGCAATGGCTGACACAGTGTTAGCGGTTGTGCTAATGCTAACTGTCTCTCTCTATACTGACAAGGTGTCAGGTGTATTTAGCCCCACCCCTCGTCCCCTGCTTCCAGCTCAAGTTTTGGATTTTTTTTTCACTTTTATGTTGTAAAATTAAGTTAAACAAAATATTAATGAGGATACATGGATTAAAACATGTCTGGAGAGGAAGCTTAAGTGTCACAATAAGCAATAAACAAACTCAAGCTCAATTAATTTAAGCTCAATTAAACCAGTGATGACTATGTGAAGAGAAGACGGCACCAAACAAGTCCTCTGCATCTAAAAGACACAGCTGACCTGGTTGGGTCAGGACGAGGCCACAGCTGTAAACCTTATAATCACACATAGAGGACCTACTACTCCTGACAAGCACTTAGCTACATAATTGATTGACTTATCCAGAGACGGTTGGTCAGCAGACAAGCAGCCACATGAAGCAGACGTGGGTCAGGCCAGCATGTAGCAGATGCACAAGTCATGTACTGCTCTGCACTGTCACATTAAAAATAAACTAGTGGCACTATGTGTCCATTTGGAATTCACTGCAAACCAAGGCACTACAAAACAGTGCATGCCTGCGTGAGAGGTAGCCGACTGTTACTTCAACTTTAATGTTGAAACCAATTTGTAAAACAGCTCTACAAGAACCTGGAGAACAATTAAACTCAAGAAGTGTTTTTTTCTTATCTTTGAATAACATGAATAACAATTAACATATTCATTTTAATATCCTACTGCCTCTCAGCCCTCACAGTTTACATCACTGATCAGGATCCAGGTGAACGGTCTGAGTTTACAGCTGCCTGGCAGAGGTGGCGAATGAAAGCAAGGGGGATGAGGAGAGGAGGAGGAACTGGTTGAAATCCCAGAGAGGTCTGTCAGATGAGAGCGATGTAACACATCTGGCCTGTCGGCTGCTCCCAGGTCTTTAATATTCACAGGAGCTCCCAGGAATCCGCTGTAAAAAACCCACAATGAATAATTGATGTGGTGTGGTGCCACAGAGCTCCTTCCTTCTGTTAATTGGATTTGAAGAAAAAAAAAGAACAGAGAAACAGGTAATAAAATAAACTAGAATTACCGCCTCACGGCTGTATGCCTCCACCAACCAGCCCATTTGCAGTTTACATCCATGTCTGTCCAGACTCATGTATGTCGTGAACACTTTGATGGAATTCAGTAAACGGTAATACGTGTATTTTCAGAATGTTATGATGTCACAGTGAAGTTCACCTTTGACCGTTTGGATATAATTAGCGTATGAATTCTTGTGTTTTGTGAAGTCACCATGACCTTGACCTTTGACCTTTGACCACCAAAATCTGAGGCCAGGTGAATGTTTGGGCCAAAGTTGAAGAAATTTCAATAAGGTGTTCTTTATATTGCGTACATGACAACGGGTTGGATGGATAACCTGAAAAAAGAATGTCTACACATTGATGAGAATAAAAAGAGATTATTATGTTGCTGTTGAAGTATGGTCGGTATGGCCTTAATTATTCATTCTTTTAAAGACATGCTATCCAGTTAATGTCCTTTAATGAAATGGAAATAAAATTTAAATCTTGAGATCATGTTGCCAATGTGTCTGTAACTGCTCCAGTTGAACTGTTCATGTAGCCTTGTGGGAGATGAAGCCATCTGTCCTGGTTTGGAAAAAGAAATGTCCATGTTTGCCATACATAGTATAGTAAAGCATAAAAGTTTTATGATGTAGTAAGGCATAAAAATCATCAGAGTATGCACAGTCTTAAAAAAGTGATAGTATATTAAGGCATAAAAAATGAATATATAAAAAATGTAATAATATAGTACGTCATAAAAAAACATCATAGTATAGTAAGGCATAAAAAGGTAAGGCATTAGAGTCTCCGGTGAAAGAAATGTACATGTCTTTAAAACAACAGTATATGAAGGAATAAAAACGACATAGAAACGACATAAAATAGTAAGGTATGAAAAATGTCATAAGAAAAACAGTATACGAAGGAATGAAAACAATAAAGCAGAGTAAGGCATAAAAAACATAATGAAAACAACATAGTTTAAAAAGGCATGAAAACGTGATAAAAACGTCATAGTATAGTGAGGCATAATAATGTAATAAAAATGACATAGTACAGTAAGGCATAAGAAGCATAAAAATGTCGTAAAAATAGTAAGGTATGAAAAGTCATAAAAACATCATAGTATAGTAAGGCATAAAAACGTCAACGTTTATAATAGGGTATAATATGCATAAAAACGACATAGTATAGTAAGGCATGAAAAGTCATAAAAATGACATAGTGTATAATATGGTAACGCATAAAAAATGTCATAAAAACAACATAATACAGTAAGGCATAAAAATGTCTTTAAAACAACAGTATATGAAGGAATAAAAACGACATAAAAATGAAATAATATAGTAAGGTATAAAAAGTCATAAAAACAACATAATATAGTAGGGCATAAAAAGGCATAAAAAGTCATACTATAGTGAGGCATAAAAAAACCTTGGTAGAGTGAGGCATGAAAGGCAAAAAAAACGGTATACTAAGGAATAAAAACGACATAGAATAGTAAAGCATAAAAACGACATATTGTAGTAGGGCATAAAAACAACATAGTATAGTAATGCATAAAAATGACATAGTAGGGTATAAGAGTAATAAAAATGTCATCGAATAATAAAGTATGAAAAGTCATGAAAACATCATAGTATAGTAAGGCATAAAAAGTCATAAAAACGACATAGTATAGTAGGGAATAAAAACGTAATAGTATAGTAAGGCATAAAAAGTCATAAAAACGTCATAGTATAGTAGGGAATAAAAACTTATAAAAACGACATTGTATAGTAAGGCATAAAAAGTCACACTATTGCAAGGCATAAAAACGACATAGTATAGTAGGGAATAAAAACGTCATAGTATAGTAAGGTATAAAAAGTCATAAAAACAACATAGTATAATAAGGCACAAAAAGTCATAAAAACGTCATAGTATAGTAAGGCATAAAAGGTCATACTATTGTAAGGCATAAAAACGACATAGTATAATAAGGCACAAAAAGTCAGAAAAATGTCATTGTATATTAAGGCATGAAAGGTCATGAAAACGACATCGTATAGTAGGGAATAAAACTGTCATAGTATAGTAAGGAATAAAAAGTCATAAAAATGACATAGTATAATAAGGCACAAAAAGACATAAAAACGTCATAGTATAGTAAGGCATAAAAGGTCATACTATTGTTAGGCATAAAAACGACATAGTATAATAAGGCACAAAAAGACATAAAAACGTCATAGTATAGTAAGGCATAAAAGGTCATACTATTGTTAGGCATAAAAACGACATAGTATATTAAGGCATAGAAAGTCATAAAAACATCATAGTATAGTAGGGAATAAAAACGTCATAGTATAATGAGGCACAAAAAGTCATAAAAACGAAATAGTATAATAAGGCACAAAAAGTCATAAAAACGTCATAGTATAGTAGGGAATAAAAACGTCATAGTATAGTAAGGCATAAAAAGTCATAAAAACGACATAGTATAGTAAGGCATAAAAAGTCATAAAAACGACATAGTATAGTAAGGCATAAAAAGTCATAAAAATGACATAGTATAGTAAGACATAAAAATTCATAAAAACGTCATAGTATAGTAAGGCACAAAAAGTCATAAAAACACAGTTGTATAGTAAGGCATAAAAGGTCATACTATTGTAAGGCATAAAAACGACATAGTATAGTGAGGCATAAAAAGTCATAAAAACGTCATAGTATAGTAAGGCATAAAAAGTCATAAAAACGTCATAGTATAGTAAGGCATAAAAAGTCATAAAAACGTCATAGTATAGTAAGGCATAAAAAGTCATAAAAACGTCATAGTATAGTAAGGCATAAAAAGTCATAAAAACGTCATAGTATAGTAAGGCATAAAAAGTCATAAAAATGTCATAGTATAGTAAGGCATTAAAAGTCATAAAAGCGACATAGTATAATAAGACACGAAAAGTCACAAAAACTTCATAGTATAGTAGGTAATAAAAAGTCATAAAAACTACATAGTATAGTAAGGCATAAAAGGTCATACTATTGTAAGGCATAAAAACGACATAGTATAGTAGGGAATAAAAACTTCATAGTATAGTAGGGAATAAAAAGTCATAAAAACGACATAGTATAGTAAGGCATTAAAGGTCATACTATTGTAAGGCATAAAAACAACATAGTGTAATAAGGCATAAAAAGTCATAAAAACGTCATAGTATAGAAAGGCATAAAAAGTCATAAAAAGGACATAGTATAATAAGGCACAAAAAGTCATAAAAACATCATAGTATAGTAAGGCACAAAAAGTCATAAAAACGTCATAGTATAATAAGGCATAAAAAGTCATAAAAACGTCATAGTATAGAAAGGCATAAAAAGTCATAAAAAGGACATAGTATAATAAGGCACAAAAAGTCATAAAAACGTCATAGTATAGTAGGGAATAAAAACGTCATAGTATAGTAAGGCATAAAAAGTCATAAAAACAACAGCATAGTAAGGCATAAAAAGTCAAAAAAACGACATAGTATAATAAGGCATAAAAATTCATAAAAACATCATAGTATAGTAGGGCATAAAAACGTCATAGTATAGTAAGGCATAAAAAGTCATAAAAACGTCATAGTATAGTAGGGAATAAAAACGTCATAGTATAGTAAGGCATAAAAAGTCATAAAAACGACATAGTATAGTAGGGAATAAAAACGTCATAGTATAGTAAGGCATAAAAAGTCATAAAAACAACATAGTATAGTAAGGCATAAAAAGTCATAAAAGCGACATAGTATAGTAAGGTATAAAAAGTCAAAAAAATGACATAGTATAGTAAGACATAAAAATTCATAAAAACGTCATAGGCACGTAAGGCACAAAAAGTCATAAAAACACCATAGTATAGTAAGGCATAAAAAGTCATAAAAACAACATAGTATAGTACGGCAAAAAAAAGTCATAAAAACGACATAGTACAGTAGAGAATAAAAACGTCATAGTATAGTAAGGCATAAAAAGTCATAAAAACGACATAGTATAATAAGGCACAAAAAGTCATAAAAACGTCATAGTATAGTAGGGAATAAAAACGTCATAGTATAGTAAGGCATAAAAACTCATAAAAACGACATAGTATAGTAAGGCATAAAAAGTCCTAACAATGACATAGTATAGAAAGGAATAAAAATTCATAAAAACGTGATAGTATAGTAAGGCACAAAAAGTCATAAAAACACCATAGTATAGTAAGGCATAAAAGGTCATATTATTGTAAGGCATAAAAATGACATGGTATATTGAGGCATAAAAAGTCATAAAAACAACATAGTATAGCAAGGCATAAAAGGTCATACTATTGTAAGGCATAAAAACGGCATAGTATAGTAAGGCATAAAAAGTCATAGTATAGTAGGGAATAAAAACGTCATAGTATAGTAAGCAATAAAAAGTCATAAAAACGACATAGTATAGTAAGGCATAAAAAGTCATAAAAACGACATAGTATAGTAGAGAATAAAAACGTCATAGTATAGTACGGCATAAAAACTCATAAAAACGACATAGTATAGTAAGGCATAAAAAGTCCTAACAATGACATAGTATAGAAAGGAATAAAAATTCATAAAAACGTGATAGTATAGTAAGGCACAAAAAGTCATAAAAACACCATAGTATAGTAAGGCATAAAAGGTCATATTATTGTAAGGCATAAAAATGACATGGTATATTGAGGCATAAAAAGTCATAAAAACAACATAGTATAGCAAGGCATAAAAGGTCATACTATTGTAAGGCATAAAAACGGCATAGTATAGTAAGGCATAAAAAGTCATAAAAACGACATAGTATAGTAGAGAATAAAAACATCATAGTATAGTACGGCATTAAAAATTCCTAAAAACGTGATAGTATAGTAATGCACAAAAAGTCAGAAAAACACCATAATATAGTAAGGCATAAAAGGTCATACTATTGTAAGGCATAAAAACGGCATAGTATAGTAAGGCATAAAAAGTCATAGTATAGTAAGGCATAAAAAGTCATAAAAACGTCATAGTATAGTAGGGAATAAAAACGTCATAGTATAGACATAGTATAGTCGAGAATAAAAACATCATAGTATAGTGAGGCATAAAAAGTCATAAAAACAACATAGTATAGTAAGGCATAAAAAGTCATAAAAATGACAGTATAATAAGGCATAAAAATTCATAAAAACGTCACAGTATAGTAAGGCATGAAAAGTCATAAAAACAACATAGTATACTGAGGCATAAAAGGTCATACTATTGTAAGGCATAAAAACGGCATAGTATAGTAAGGCATAAAAAGTCATAAAAACGTCATAGTATAGTAGGGAATTAAAACGACATATATAGTAAGGCATAAAAAGTCATAAAAACGACAGTATAACAAGGCACAAAAAGTCATAAAAACGTCATAGTATAGTGGGGAATAAAAAGTCATAAAAACGACATTGTATAAGAAGGCACAAAAAGTCATAAAAACGTCATAGTATAGTAAGACATAAAAGCTCATACTATTGGAAGGCATAAAAACGTCATAAAAACCACATAGTATAGTAAGGCATAAAAAGTCATAAAAATGACATAGTATAATAAGGCAT
>NW_019174323.1:18648892-18713892 GCF_002260705.1 Seriola dumerili
AATAGTATAGGTAGAGAACTAAAAACTCAGAATAAAAAGGTATAGTATGTAAGGCATAAAAAGTCATAAAAACTCAAGCTATTAGTAAGGCATGAAAAAGTCATAAAAAGTCATAGTAGTAGTAAGGCAAAAAAGTCATAAAAACTCATAGTATAGTAGGGAATAAAACTTATCATAGTATAGTAAGCCATTAAAAAGTCATAAAAATGACATAGTATAGTAGAGAATAAACATCATGAGGTATAGTGAGGCATAAAAAGTCATAAAAACGTCATAGTATAGTAAGGCATAAAAAGTCATAAAAACGTCCATAGGTATAGTGAGGGAATAAAAAACGTCATAGTATAGTAAGCCATAAAACATAATAAACGACATAGATATCAGGTATATGGCATAAAAAGTCATAAAGAAAAACGTCATTGTATAGTGGGGATAAAAACATTCATAGTATAGTAAGGCATAAAAAGTCATAAAAAACGAACATAGTATTAGTAAGGCATAAAAAGTCATAAAAATGACAGTATAATATAGGCATAAAAATTCATAAAAACTCACATATAGATAAGGCATGAAAAGTCATAAAAAACACATAGATAGTAAGCATAAAGGTCATACTATTGTAAGCATAAAAACGGCCATAGTATAGTAAGCATAAAAAGTCATAAAAACGACATAGTATAACAAGCACAAAAAGGTCATAGAAAACGTCAATAAGTATAGTAAAGACATAAAAGCTCATGACTATTGGAAAGGCATAAAAAACGTTCATAAATCCACATAGTATAGTAAGCGCATAAAAAAGTCATAAAAATGATCATAGTATAATAACATCAAATTCATAAAAACAACATAGTAAGAAGTCATAAAAGGTCATACTATTGGTAAGCAAAAAAGTCATAAAACAATAGATATAGTAAGCATAAAAAGTCATAAAAACGACATAGTAAAGTAGAGAATAAAACGTCATAGTATAGTAAAGGCATAAAAATTTCATAAAAACGAAATAGTATAGTAAGGCATAAAAAACGTCCATAAAAATGACATAGTATAGTAAGGCATAAAAATTCATAAAACGTGATAGTATAGTTAAGCGACAAAAGTCATGAAAAACACCATAGTATTTAGTAAGGCATAAAAAGGTCATACTATTGTAAGGCATAAAAAAACGGCATAGTATAGTAAGGCATAAAAAGTCATTGTATAGTAAGGCATAAAAATTCATAAAAACGTCATAGTATAGTCAGGAATAAAAAACATCATAGTTATCAGTAAGCCATAAAAGTCATAAAAACAACATAGTATAGTAGAGAATAAAAACATCATAGTATAGTGAGGGCATAAAAAGTCCATAAAAAACGTCAGTAGTATGTATAGTTAAGTGAATTAAAAAGTCATAAAAACGAACATAGTATAAGTAAGGCACAAAAAGTCATAAAAACGTCATAAGTATAGTAGAGGAATATAATAACGTCTATTGTATAGTAAGGCATAAAAAGTCATAAAAACAACATAGTATAGTAAGGCATAAAAAGTCATAAAAATGACATAGTATAATAAGGCATAAAAATTCATAAAAACCTCATAGTATAGTAGGGAATAAAAACATCATAGTATAGTACGCCATAAAAAGTCATAAAAACGACATAGTATAGTAGAGAATAAAAACATCAAAGTATAGTGAGGCATAAAAAGTCATAAAAACATCATAGTATAGTAAGGCATAAAAAGTCATAAAAACGACATAGTATAATAAGGCACGAAAAGTCATAAAAACGTCATAGTATAGTAGGGAATTTAAACGTCATAGTATAGTAAGGCATAAAAAGTCATAAAAACAACATAGTATAGTAAGGCATAAAAAGTCATAAAAATGACATAGTATAATAAGGCATAAAAATTCATAAAAACGTCATAGTATAGTAGGGAATAAAAACGTCATAGTATAGTAAGGCATGAAAAGTCATAAAAACAACATAATATTGTAAGGCATAAAAATTCATAAAAACGACATAGTATAGTAAGGCATAAAAGGTCATACTATTGTAAGGCATAAAAACGACATAGTATAGAGAGGCATAAAAAGTCATAAAAACGTCATAGTATAGTAGGGAATAAAAACGACATATATAGTAAGGCATAAAAAGTCATAAAAACGACATAGTATAGTAGAGAATAAAAACGTCATAGTATAGTACGGCATAAAAAGTCATAAAAACGACATAGTATAGTAAGGCATAAAAAGTCCTAAGAATGACATAGTATAGTAAGGCATAAAAATTCATAAAAACGTGATAGTATAGTAAGAAACAAAAAGTCATAAAAACACCATAGTATAGTAAGGCATAAAAGGTCATACTATTGTAAGGCATAAAAACGACATGGTATAGTGAGGCATAAAAAGTCATAAAAACAACATAGTATAGCAAGGCATAAAAAGTCATAAAAACCATGTAGTACAGTAAGGCATAAAGGGTCATACTATTGTAAGGCATAAAAATGGCATAGTATAGTAAGGCATAAAAAGTCATAGTATAGTAAGGCATAAAAAGTCATAAAAACGTCATAGTATAGTAGGGAATAAAAACGTCATAGTATAGTAAGCCATAAAAAGTCATAAAAACGACATAGTATAGTAAGGCATAAAAAGTCATAAAAACGTCATAGTATAGTAGGGAATAAAAACATCATAGTATAGTAAGCCATAAAAAGTCATAAAAATGACATAGTATAGTAGAGAATAAAAACATCATAGTATAGTAAGGCATAAAAAGTCATAAAAATGACATAGTATAATAAGGCACAAAAAGTCATAAAAACGTCATAGTATAGTAGGGAATATAAACGTAATAGTATAGTAAGGCATAAAAAGTCATAAAAACAACATAGTATAGTAAGGCATAGAAAGTCATAAAAGTGACATAGTATAATAAGGCACAAAAATTCATAAAAACGTCATAGTATAGTAGGGAATAAAGACGTCATAGTATAGTAAGGCATGAAAAGTCATAAAAACAACATAGTATAGTAAGGCATAAAAAGTCATAAAAACGTCATAGTATAGTAAGGCATGAAAAGTCATAAAAACGTCATAGTATAGTAGGGAATAAAGACGTCATAGTATAGTAAGGCATGAAAAGTCATAAAAACGTCATAGTATAGTAGGGAATAAAGACGTCATAGTATAGTAAGGCATGAAAAGTCATAAAAACGTCATAGTATAGTAGGGAATAAAGACGTCATAGTATAGTAAGGCATGAAAAGTCATAAAAACGTCATAGTATAGTAGGGAATAAAGACGTCATAGTATAGTAAGGCATGAAAAGTCATAAAAACGTCATAGTATAGTAGGGAATAAAGACGTCATAGTATAGTAAGGCATGAAAAGTCATAAAAACGTCATAGTATAGTAGGGAATAAAGACGTCATAGTATAGTAAGGCATGAAAAGTCATAAAAACGTCATAGTATAGTAGGGAATAAAGACGTCATAGTATAGTAAGGCATGAAAAGTCATAAAAACGTCATAGTATAGTAGGGAATAAAGACGTCATAGTATAGTAAGGCATGAAAAGTCATAAAAACGTCATAGTATAGTAGGGAATAAAGACGTCATAGTATAGTAAGGCATGAAAAGTCATAAAAACGTCATAGTATAGTAGGGAATAAAGACGTCATAGTATAGTAAGGCATGAAAAGTCATAAAAACGTCATAGTATAGTAAGGAATAAAAAGTCATAAAAACACAATAGTATAGTAAGGCATAAAAGGTCATACTACTGTAAGGCATAAAAACGACATAGTATAGTCAGGCATAAAAAGTCGTAAAAACGTCATAAAAACGTCATAGTATAGGAAGGCATAAAAAGTCATAAAAACGTCATAGTATAGTAGGGAATAAAAACGTCATAGTATAGTAAGGAATAAAAACGTCATAGTATAGTAAGGCATAAAAGGTCATACTATTGTAAGGCATTAAAACATCATAGTATAATAAGGCATAAAAGGTCATACTATTGCAAGGCACAAAAACATCATAGTATAATAAGGCACAAAAAGTCATAAAAACGTCATAATATAGTAAGGCATAAAAAGTCATCAAAACGTCATAGTATAGGAAAGCATAAAAAGTCATAAAAACGTCATAGTATAGTAAGGCATAAAAGGTCATACTATTGCAAGGCACAAAAACATCATAGTATAATAAGGCACAAAAAGTCATAAAAACGTCATAGTATAGTAAGGCATAAAAAGTCATATAAATGACAGTATAATAAGGCACAAAAAGTCCTAAAAACGTCATAGTATAGTTAGGAATACAAACGTCATAGTATAGTAAGGCATAAAAAGTCATATAAACAACGGTATAATAAGGCACAAAAAGTCATAAAAACGTCATAGTATATTAAGGCATAAAAAGTCATATAAACGAGAGCATAATAAGGCACAAAAAGTCATAAAAACGTCATAGTATAATAAGGCATAAAAAGTCATATAAACAACAGTATACTAAGGTACAAAAAGTCATAAAAACACCATAGTATAGTAGGGAAGAAAAACTTCATAGTATAGTAAGGCATAAAAAGTCATATAAACGACAGTATAATAAGGCACAAAAAGTCATTAAAATGTCACAGTATAATAAGGCACAAAAAATCATAAAAACGACATAGCATAGTAAGGTATAAAAAATGTCATGAAACCCTAACCCTAACCCTAACCCATAAAAGGTTATAATATAGTAATTCATAAAAGGCATAAAATCGACATAGTATAGTAAGGTATAAAAAATGTCATGAAAACGATAGTATAGCAATGCATAAAAAAGTGAGGCATTAGAGTTTCCAATTAAAGAAATGTGCATGTCTCAGGAACATGCAAAGCTCAAACAGCCTGGGATTCGAACCTGAACCTCCTCAAAAGAGGCAATAGTTCCAACCACTGGACTATTGCTTCTTCTCAGACTGCAATCATTGTATGGTAACACATCAAAAACTGAAACTATAGTCAGGCATAGAAACATCATAGTTTATTAAAGCATGAAAACATTATAATGTAGTAAGGCATAGAAATAGTCAAAGAATAGCAAGGCATAAAAAACATCATAACAACGACATAGTAGGCCAAAGCATACAAAACATCATGAAAACAAGATATTATAGGAAGGCATAAAAAATGTCATAAAAACAACATAGTATAGTAAGACATAGAAATGGTATAAAAAATGTCATGAAAACAACATAGTACAGTAATGTATAGAAACGTCATAGTATATTATATATTAAGGCACAAAAAATTTCATAAAAACGACACAGCATAGCAAGACATAAAAACATCATTAAAACAACATAGTATAGCAAGGCAAAACAAATGTCATGAAAACGATGGTAAAGCAAAGCATAAAAAGGTAAGGCATTAGTGTTTCCAATTAAAGAAATATCCATGTACTGAGGGAGGAACGTGCAAAGCTCACACAGAATGGCCTCAAGCCTGGGATTCGAACCCTGAACCTCCTCAACAAGAGGCAACAGTTGTAACCGATGGACTATTGTGTCTCCTCAAAAAGCAGTCATTGTATAGTAACACATAAAAAACTCAAACTATAGTGAGGCGTAGAAACATCATAGTTTGGTAAAGCATAAAAAAGGTTATAATGTAGTAAAGCATAGAAATAGGCAAAGAATAGCAAGTCATGAAAACGACATAGTAGGGCAATGCATAAAAAAACATCATGAAAACAACATAGTATAGCAAGGCATAAAAAATGTCAGACAAGTAGTAGTAAAGCAGAAACGTCAAAAAAACTACATTTTCACGAATTTTCTTTGACAGAAATTAAACTCATACTTTGACATATCCACCATTTTATGTTTACTCCTGCTTGTAACCTGACTGCTAGCCCATTGAAGACAGAAGCCATGGTTAGCTAGCTATTTAACGCTAGCTAGCTTAAATAACATCAGTTGACATTGTTCTGGTGACGTTAGGTACCACTGTGATATTCTCACGTGACGTGAGCCTTCACATAGCCCCCACCCTTTCAGTCAAAGAATAAATTATTTGACCTCTATCTTTAAAATAAAAAGTGCTCTGAGAAGGCATTACTTGGCCTCTATATTGTTATGACTTTGCATGTGCACTCAATTTGACACTCATCTTCACTAACACCCCAACAGTTATCTCAGGTTATTTCAGAGCAACTCAGTTTCCAAGAAGTGTCCGTATAAAAGCAAAACACACCTTCAGGTATGCAACAACGGTCGATGAACCCGTCCGCTTTCAGCAAAAGGTTTTAAATCCAAACAGCACACAGGAGATGTGCATTTTCTGTGTAGCTGCAGGCTACAGCCATTTAAACAGCAAAGAGAGGGCAGCCCATCTGTTGGCTAATAAAAGCAGGTTAAAGCAAGCAGCAGAGAGAGAGAGAGAGAGGGAGAAAGGTCATAATATAGGCAGCAGTCCTTCATGTTTCACTGCCCCACTGCAGCCTTTATTCCTTTGGTTACTCGCAGGCCAACGACACTCGCTGAGCTTTTAAAACAGCCGTACACATTGGAGGAAATTTATGGAACGCAGCAACAGAATAGGCTTGTTTCAGAGATCTAAAGGCTGTTATCTGTGTGTGTGGTTGTGTGTGTGTGTGTGTGTGTGTGTGTGTGTGTGTGTGTGTGTGTGTGTGTGTGTGTGCAAGAGCCAGAAGAGAGTTCAATAACCCATTACATGTGTTTCACACGCAGGTTTGAAGGACAAACCTCAAATGTGTTATTAGTTCGTGCTGTATTTTCCTCCACAAGCCCAGTGACAAAGTCCAGTGTTTCATTATAGGTGCATGTGGTGTTGGTGTGGACGTCCAGCACACCACTGATGCACACAAATGTGACACTGAAAGTATCCAGCGCCTGTGGTGACAGAGGAAAAGAAAAATCTGGATCTGATATGCTCATTAACTCTTTTCCTGAAGCCCATATCGATGCCTGAATGATGCAATATAACACATACATAATGCATTATGTTATTATGAGAGCTGCTTTAAGCCCAGTGCTGTAATAAAATACACATAGGACATTGTAAGTGCTTAATAAGGTCACATATCCCATTGGATTTAATGGCTTTTCTGCCCATTTTGCATCAAAGTTTGTGAGGAGTTATCAGCATCAAAGTGGACTGTGTGGCTATAATGTGTGGAGCTTGTGGCTTTGAAGTATGGGCGCTGGTACTGTTATCTATAGAATATTTATTATGACATTGTGTCATTTTAAAGCTGCACTAGTCAATATTTCTATATTAACCATGAGTCATATTGTTTGTTATGTGAAAGCGGACGCTTGTAGTGACAAACCTGCAGAGGATCATCGTGTCCCGGCAGGTCTGCAGAGCTGTTTAGTGTTTTACAAACATGACTCTAAATAAATACTAATCTTACTCTGTGTTTGCTGGATGTGTAACAAAACAACTCTTTGCAAATCTTAGATATCAGTTACAAACAAATTTATTTCAGTAAATAAGCTAGCATAGCCTAGCATAGTATGTCTAACTTTACAGCAGAAATAAACATGTTTACAGCTAGGGTTCGCTAATGTTAGCTGGTTTCTAACTTTAACCTTAGCTGGGAGTTAGGGGCGGAGTCAGACACTGCCAAGATGGCGATGGTGTAGCAGCTCACTCTGAGCTTCAAAAACTGCTCTTCAGAAACCTGTGGGTGGTAATCTATGCTGGAAACAGGGGAAAAACAGCTAGCATTGCTCTGTCCAAAGCTCACCTATCGACACTTCTAAGGCTCAATAATTAGCATGTTGTATCTCATTTATTAAAAAGAAAGTGACATGATGCTGGACACCTGGCGACCTCACTGTGGCAACCAGACTCTAGACAGCTGCACATGCTCACTGGAAGAAGTTGTTTCCCAAGGAATAATTACAGCACACAACTCCACTAACACCCTGTCCTGGCTACAGCTCCACACTTAACACATGATATGAGAGTGATATTGATCCTCTCATCTCACACACTTGGTGTGTGTGTGTGTGTGTGTGTTTGCATGTCCTGTGTCTTTATTAGAGATGTGTGCCTGTTTGTCACCACTTAATATCTGTCTCTCTCTTTTAATGTGGGCTCTGTAAATACACTGGCTGGACCACCCTTGTTTTATTGGATATCAATACATCTCTAGTTTACATGAAGCACTCATTAAGTTCTTATAGAAGAAAGCATCACAAGGACTCCAGGACGCCCCCTTGTTTCTGTTTTTTAATAAATAATAAAAGTTTCTCTTTGAAAAATAATAACAAAACAGTGATGAAGCAGACAAACAGTCTACTTCTGAAATTCACACATTAAATTGAAAACTGTAAGAGGTCTGATTGATCCTGCAGATGGACAATCCTGTGAAGAGGACTTTGAAAATGTAATTTAACTACTTCAAAATAAAAGTCCTTGCCCACCATCTTAATGTCGACCTTAAAAAGATCTGGATAATTTGGAAAATAGAGAAAATGATTTATTTGCTGTTGAATACGTGTCCGTATCTTGTATTTTAATATTTATCTAACTAAAATCAATTAATACTGACACCAGATCAGACGCTGCAAGGACATGAAGAGGTTTAACTCACCGGTAACCAAGCAACCATCATAAAGAATTCACTTTAATGTTGATAATGATTCTTCTGTGGTCCTAAAAATTTGTGTCCCACCTGATTACATAGGTGGTGTCACATCACAGCCAGGCAGCTGCACCACAACACAACTCAGGACGCTCAAATGAAGAGCACAGTGTGTGTCATGACGTTGTCCTGGAGGCCTGAATAGGACCCAGGTCGAAGAGGGAGTTGGAATAAAATGAAAAGTGAAATGAATTAGCCTCCAGTGAGACAGTGTGAGTCCAGGCTGAGTAATGCTGTGTTGCTGTCAGAGGTGTAGACACCTCAGAGGAGGATGGAGCTCTGGAATCAGTAGATTATGTAGATCATCATCATCATTCTGAGTGGGACAATTTCTACAATCATAGCTTCAATATCATCCTCTTCTAAACAGTATCGCAGTTCACTGGTAAGTAATTTCAACATGCCTGATATCTAATTATACAAGTAAGTTTTGAAATGAAAAACTTCTAAACAGAAGATATTTATCTTGTTAAGTATTGTTCTGCACATGTGCATAATGTATAAGCACTTTTTCTAAGTGATAGCAGCTGTCTGGATCCTGGTCCTCTTGGTCATAAAGAACGGTTTTCTCTGAGGTTTTACTTCAGCTTTACGGCCGAGGATAAACAAACACTGCACCTGAGGAATGTAGTAATAAGTTAGTGATGTTTTAACCCTAATAACAACCCTGGCTCCTGGAAATTACTGCAACAGCAGATATTGTTTTGTAGGAAAGGGAGAATGAAGCACTGCATTCATTAGTAGCAGGTTTGGGTGAATGGATGGTGCACAAAGAGACCAGGGTTCACATCCACACGCCCGTCTGTGGTTCAGGCAACAAAAGCATAAAGGAAATAAACATGTTGTGTCTGAAGTCACTGACAGCCAAAGCTGGAGCGGCGTGGCCTTGTCAACACGATATCTCTCACCTCAAATGAATCTCCTCAAATTTTGCAAAAACTTTCTCTTGGACTAAAGGATGAACTGATTAAACTTTGGTGGTCAAAGGTCAAAGGTCACGGTGTACTCAGAAAACACTTTTTAGCCATTACTCGAGACGTCACACAGCAAAATTTCAACAAAATTTCAAACAGATGGTTCATATTTTCTGTGACTCTGGATAAACAGGGATGTAACCTGAAACTGGTCTGAGTGGCGGAGGGATACGACCACGAGGAGGTGGTTCTAGTTTTTGTATTAATGTAGACCAGTTGTGTTGTGGGTGCCTACATGTTACCATAACATCTCAATAATGCTGCAGTCTCTACAGATGGATATCGTACTACAAGATCAACATATGTAGTGTGTGACAAATACCTCAGAAATTAAAACCCTGTCACGACTGTGTTTTCTACAAAACACATTTGCTGTTGCAGTTTAGTTGTGTATAACATATATAATATCACATCAACACGGGGGAGATGAATTGGTGGAGGTGGGCGTGGTCAAGCTAGAACTGAAATATGGAGAGGACAGAAATAAGATTTTGAAAAGTGAGCACGCACCCAGCCGACTGTGGCGTTCCGTCTTTTCTGTCTCTCTTCCTCAATAAGTGAGAGTTATAAAAAAAATAACTTTGTGTAATTGATATCAAACGCACTTGTTTCCCAGGGGTTTGACTCCAGTGTCGCCCTCATTGAATCAGAGAGAAAAGTTTCTCTCTTCTGCAGCACGGCTGATTGAAAGCCCCACTGCTGCACACATCTGGACAGGTGTGTCTCAGGAGTCAACACACATATGGAGATTTGCACATTTTCGATTTGGCTCAGCAGCTGTTCCGCTCCACTCCGGCTCCCTGCATGCCACCGCCTTATTATGCTCTTATTAATGTAATGTCATTAAATGTCCCCCCCCGAACATCTGAGTGCAGCAATTTATACACACCTCATAACATTCATTCCTTTTGGCAGGGCCAGATAGCGGTCGAGTCCGGCGAGATCTACGGTGCAGTCACGAGTGTAGAACTGATTATTTGTAGGGGATGTGGTGGAGTGGGGGGGTGGGAGGGGTGGGGGGATTGGGGGTGAGAGGGGGGGTTTGGGAGGGCTGGGGCATTGAATCATTTGGTGTATTTATTATCCGTCCTCCAGCTTTGGCTCAATCCTGCGTCTCCTACATCAGGTAGAATAATGGCCTCCATAACCTTGGGCACTGGTGGCCTCTGAGAACCCCCCCCAAAGCCCCCCCCCCCCCCCCTGCTATCTTTTCATTACAGATCTGTAAAAAAAAAAAAAAAGGGCACAGATCAGATAGCAAACAGAAAAAGTACCTGTGCACACGCACTCCCACATGCTTGGAGGCAGTATTTCTCTGCACATCAGGGCTACAAGAAGAGGCATCCTCAATTGATTGGGAGATAATGAAGGAGGGCGGGAGAGAGGGATCGATGCAGCGGGACCCTGTCGACAGAAACAGACGACACAGGGCTGGGTGCTTCACCTAACACAAGGCCAGTCTGGATTCAGAGGCTATCATGATCTGGACTCGCTTCTGCGTCTGCAGCTTGGGCTCTCTTCAGTTTACAACCAAAGAACAAGTTACTGCACGCTGCAGGTTTACAACCTCTCTACCTGCTTTTATTTCAGTTACGACCTACGTGCAAAATATCACAAAATAACCTTGACAAGTGCTGCAGCTTTACATTTTCACAGCTTGCAGTAGTTTTGGTGTTGGACTGGTGGTGGTATAAAACAGCCCAGTCACTTCAGCATCCTGATGGTGAAGAGAGGTTGTTATTTATACCTGTATAGCCTGAGAGACGCATGCAATGTAAGATGGAGGCCATCTTAGACAACACCACCCACCCTCTGCAGGACAGAGAAGCAGCTACAGCTGCAAACGTCTCATCTCACTGCAGAACAGAGAGGTTCCCGCTGGAGGGGATAAATAAAGTATCTACCTATCTATCTATCTATCTATCTATCTATCTATACATATGTACACAGAGCAACGCAGTAGCTACAGGCTGTAAACTTTATAAACCGAACCACGATACTGTGATGGAAGTCGAGGGTTAGCTCCACCACACCCAGCATCACAACCCTGGAGAGTGTTTTCTTTCTCTGACTGTGAGGAAATCTAGATGACAGATGATAGATACTTGATAAAGCTCAGGTGTTTCCTGGATTAACCTGATGTTTTCACGTCCTACATGATGAACAGACGTGAGGTTTTTCATCGACATATGAGAGATACGGCGTAATGAAGAAAACACATCGGTAAAGATGTTGAGTATAAAAACAAAACCTATAGAAAAGAAACAGCATGAAGCAATGAGCCACAAACAGAAGATGGACTATCCTGACTTGGATACTTGGTGGGGCGTCGCGTAGCTCAGTGGGTGACGCAGGCGCCTCATATATAGAGGCTCCAGTCCTCGCTGCAGCTGGCCCCCGGCTCGACTCCCGCTTCAGACGGCCCTTTCCTGCGTGTCATTCCCTCTCTCTGCCTCCCCATTTCCTGTCTCTCTACTGTCCCGTCCATTAAAGGCACAAAATGCCCAAAAAAAAAAAAAAAAAAAAAAAAAAGATACTTGATGAACCACAGAACAGTGGTTTCCATGGAGGATGGATTTTTATTATTTATCAGTATAAACGCAGGTTTTCTTTTACCCAGCTGGTTCTGGTCTCACTTCAGCTCATTATTGTGTCACATGTCGTTCCCTGCTGTTGTGTACCTGCTCAGGTAGAGGACACTGAGGATGGTTGTAACACTTGTTCAATCAGAAATCACCTGTTTTCACTCTGCACATGCTCCGTTTAGTCTTCATTCCACCTGTGAGGAAGTAGCTCCGTGTCAGTAATATCAGTCTGCTCTGTTCAACTCTTCAAACTTAAACCATATTTATCGTGTCTATGTAGATGTTGTTCATGCAAGTTGTCAGTGCTAATGTTTTAGCTGTTAAAACACACACACACACACACACACGGTAAAAAGTTTAGTTTTTTTAAATGCTAGTATTGATGTCTTACTGATTTCATCCTTTTAATGTAATTTTTTTTACTTATTTTAATCATTTATTTATTTAATTGATTATTTCTGTAATTTAACATTAATATCTTTAATGCTATACAAATAAAGTTTATTATTATTATTATTATTATTTAAGTCTTGAATAAAAAGCTTCAGTATGAAGGTTTTGTCATTACTGTGGGGTGACCTGTAATATTTCACCTACAACATTAAATAAACACGTGTAACTGGTTTTAACACATTTTGAACGCGCTGGCTTAAAAGACACAGACACAAATGTCAAACATGTTACAACCATCCCCGGTTTCATCGGCTCGACCTCAGATAACCACCTGGTAAACCCGCTGTGAGGACCCGCCGTGAGGACCCGGTGACGCTCTCCCTCCGCTCCCTGTAGAGAATCCGCCGCTGGACTGAGGCCATGTTGTTCGGTGTGTACCTCCATCAGCACAGGAGGTTCCTCTCCTCTCTGTCCCCTGATGACTGCTGATGTGATTTAAAAGACTATGACAAGTCACGGTAACCCCCGACAGAGCGTCCTCTGTGCTCGGCTGATAAGCTTCGGCGGTATCACGGAAACAAAGCAGAGAAAGCCTCAGTGAGGAGAACGCCACCGCGAGCGCCCTCCCCGTTATTGAGCATGCTCTCTGAGGGGGTGATATTGACATATCAACACATTTAATATTGGAACGGTACAAAACAGGTACAGGTACAATAAGTTAGATCCTCCTATAGTGAAGCATTTTCCAAAGTGAACTTTCCAGACACATTTATTGGGCTGATAACATTACTCAAACACAGTGTATGACCATTGTAAACAATAAAACAGAAAAAAGGCATCAGTTCGAACCGAGAACTGCTCCAGAATTCAAAGTGCGCCAAGCTTTTTAAAATTCTCAACTTCTTCTTCTTCTTTTTTAAAATCCTCTTTAATATATCTTTTGAATGTTTAATTCATTACTTTTCTTAACATATTAATTTTTCTGCAGTTATTGATAATTATAATATGTACAAACGAGGCCAAGACACTGGTTGCTCTGAGAGGCCGTTAAGAAAGCCTGTAAATATCTGACTCGTCTCCCGTGACGTGACTCCGGGGTTTGGGGACAATGACAAGGTAAGGCTGTGTTCCCTCTGTTGGTTTTGCTGATTGCATGCCTTGTTGGTGACTGTTAATGAAACGTCCGTGTGAGACTTGTTGACCACTTGGTCTTGGTGGGAGGGGGCGGGGCGGAGGGGCGGGGCGGCGGGAGGGGGGGGGGGGGGGGGGCAGTGACTCAAGTCCTTGGATTTTCCCACTGATCGCAACATCTTTATGTACAAAGGCTTTAAAGTCCCAACGTTGTCCTGTGGGTCGGGAAGCTTTCAAATAAACGCTTCCACATGGTTTTTATTTTTTTGTTTGTTTTTTTTAATTGTTTCCAAGTGTCTTTTTTTTTTTTTGTTTTCTCCCAAAAAAAGTATTGGTATCAAAATGTCCGTATAGATATAGTTGTGCAGTGGGGGAAAGGACTCGTGTTAGATGTGTCAGATCAAGGGTTCACACAGTTCAGCATGTATGAAAAGAAGAGTCTCTCTGCTCCTTCGCTCGGATAATGTCTTGGTGTTGTTTGTCTTTTTACAATGCCATGAAGTAATCTTAGATGAGATGCAGCCTTAAAGCCCGGGTTCACATCCTTCCCTTCTCCATCCTCCTTCCTCCTTCCTTCTCCTCCTCCCGCTCTCTATCTCTGACACTCGTCTCCATGCTCATCCAAGGGAGGCTTACTTTAGCAACCACTCGTTCACTGGAAGAGAGGAGAAGGACAGGAGTGAGAATACTGATTTATATATGCAGTGCTCCTCCACAGCTCAACTATTCTCCAGCATATTCACCCCCACACACACACACACACCCCCACACACACACACACACACCATATTTCATCTTATAGCGATAACATACAATTTAAAAACGAATGGCTCTCGGGTGAATGGAATGAATGTGCATGGGTATGTGGTGGTAGGTGATTGGGGAGGGTGGGAGAGAGAGGAGGTTGATGGGTGGGGGGGTGCCATTATGTTTTGAGTGGCAGCCTTGACAGAAATTTATAAAAAAAATAAAAAATAAAAAAAGGGCGCGTGAATAAACATTGTAATTTGATAAAGAAGAGTCTCGCGCTCATGAGAAAGAAGGAATTTAAACATGTTTCCTCTCATCAGGTGATCAGAGTAAAACAAACACACACACACATACACACACACACACACACTCTCACACACACACACACACACACACACACACACACACACACACACACACTGCCCTGATTCCACATTCAGTTACCCCGGTGATCACCTCTCCTGGGGGGGAGGGGAGGGGTGCGTGTTGTTGCTCGCACTTTAAAAGGTTGACCTTACACAAATCACCAAAGAGACCTATTTCCCCTTTTAATGGAGAGCACCGCTACCTACCCGCCCCCTCTCCCCCCCCCCCCACTTCAACACGAAGGCCTTTAAATCTCCAAACAACTAAACAAACAGTTCTGCTTTTGTTTTTTTGTTTTGCTCCGAGTCTCTGGAGTTTGTTTGTTTGGCGATCAGGAGGGTGCGAGGAGGATGAGGGATGTTTTCCCAGAAGCCTCCAATCTTTTACAAAGTTTATAATAAAACTTCAACTTGGTGTCATTTCCCCTCGGGCGCTCTGACTGGACGGGCAGATCAATGGAGCTGTTTTAGCTACTGGAGAAACATCGCCGTTTGTAGGTCGTGGCCCGATGACGAGAGAAGAAAGTTAGACTGAAGCAGAAGAGGAGGAGGTGACGGCAGGTGAAGAGGAAGAGAGACAGGAGATGAAATGAGCAGAGGTGCATTTAATATTTCTACAGCTTCAGTTTATGATCAGAATTATTAAAACTCTTTTTGTTTTATATTTTCTTCCCTGATGTTTCCGGGGACAGATTAATCTCAGAGTAAATGTTCTCCTGCTCAGAGTAGTGAAGACATTTACTTGATGTAGGAGCAGGAAGAGCAGACCATTGGTGCCTCTTCTTATGTGGCGGGAAACATGATTCAGGCTCATGTTTTCCCCCAAAGGATTTACAAATGGTGTGAAAAAATCGTGCATGTAGCTGCTGTGCATGTCCCCTGAATATAGACTCAAGATGGGGCGGATGTTTACAAGGTCTGGCTCCGCCCCTGGTTCAAATCTCCCCACGACTGCTGCACAGAATACGAATTTCATCATTTCAGCACGAGGGGGGGTGGAGCGGGTGGAGTAGAGCGAAAAGAGAAAGAACCGGAGAGAGATAGAAACAGAAAAGACAATCATGATGTGTGTCGGCCACAGTACAGCAAACCCTGAGCAAAACATGACAAAAATAAGAGGATGAGACGCGGGAACTGGTGCTGCCTCTCGCCTTCCACAGTATTTACACTTCAGGGGTGAGATTCAACATTGTGTGCAGCAGATATATTGGCTGAGACAAGAGTGGAGGAGATGACAAACAGACTGCAGCGACACCTCCCAGGTTGCACTGAGCTGTGACAAGCCAGTTTTCAGCCAGTTCAGTCAGTCAGAGCCAAACAGGTGTTCTGCCTGTCCTGCCATCTGACTCCGTCTCTTCAACGCATCAATCTGCAGTCTGTTTTTTCAGCCCGGTCCCGGCTCAACGCTCACATTTGATATTAAGTTTATTAATTATGATGGCGAGACCAGATCAAGCAATAATCCCCTGGACTTTAAGTGGATGTCGTTTCTAAAACAAATTAAAATCAGGGGCATTCAGGAGCAACGTTCCCCTGAAGCTGAGAGTTCAGTGAATAATGAAACGTCGCAGCCACTGACCAAAAACTACATCTTGTCAGTTGCTGGTCAGAAGTTCAAGTAGCTGCAGGGATTCGCTAAACGTCTGCGTTTAATAAATTAACACCTCTAAAGAGAGGAGAGGCTAAAGCCTCTCGTGCCGTGCATTTCCATTCATATTATATCACTGATATAACAATGACAATTAATAATATTACACCTGCAGACCTGTTGTATTAGACCGCATTACTCTTAGCCAGGTGTTATATAGATGTTTTATCACATTATGGTTATCTTTGTACTTTTATCCATCTACATTTTTACAAAAGTAATTTTACTTGAACTCTTTCCCCTGGTGACTGATTTAGTTTTGACTGACTGATCATCTTTAGTTGCCATGTGCCTTTATTTTGGAGCTCCACAGCACTTTACACTGAAACTCAGTAGTAACAAGCTAACGAGGAGGAGCTATACTCTCGTTGGTATTACTATGATATTAGCTCACTATGTTCTGGTCATGGTATTTGCATGGTGAATGTCAGAGATGGAGGCGGAGTGATAACGTGGCAGCGGCGGGAACCAGGACGTGTTTGTACCTCGGTACTGCAGCTTCTGGGCCCTGTTGTTGGGGCAGTCTTTCCCCTGCATGCTGAAGTTGATGTTGGTGCGGATGCAGCGGTTGTTGAGCGGCTGGACCGGGCGAACGTTGTCGCTCATGCTGAGGAAGATCTGAGACGGCTGGTTCTGGCTCAGCAGGCGCAGGGAGTGCATCTGAGATGGAGACAGAGACGGGGAGGAACAGAGGAAGAAAAGAAGCCATTGAGAAGAAAAGTTGGCAAAAGCATCATGGAAATGTGAGCCAGGCATTTCTGATCCACTGCATTATTTTCCAGGCAGACGGTACAGAGGATTAGACAGAGGGAGAGCTGAGAAAGTTTCGGTGCCGGGCTGAACAATACTTCAACTCCACGGCAGAGAAATTCCTCAGCTGACACAGACAATCCTCACTGAATTCTGGGAGTGTTGTGTCTCAGGTGTGGGTCGGCAGCTGAGGCTCACCTGCATACGTGTGAGGTACACCGGCTTGTTCATCAGGATCCACGTGGCCGTCTCAAAGCACGGAGGGATGGTCATCGAACCGTCGTATGTGATGAAACTATTCGTCTCCGGGTAAATCTCCTCTATGTTCAGGCCGGTCAGCAGGTAGGCGTCGTCTGCAGGACGAGAGCAACTCGGGTCAAGTATGGAAGTTGGAATCAGCAGGAACAAAAAGCAGTGAATCAGTCATCAGATTACTAAAAGGATTATCTTCAAGCAACGAGGGATTTCTCGTTATTGGACTGTTCTGATTTGAAGGATCTTTACAGACCTGAAGAGACATGAAGTGAAACAACAACAGAAACACTGTCACTGTCACACTGCACACACAGCACCACGCTCATGAATGCACCTGATTTTTAAATCCTTCAGATGTTCAAAACATTTGTTACAGAAAATCTAAACTCATTGAAAGGGAGGCAATCACCTTAGCAACTCAAACCCACAGAGAATGATCACCTGACCCTGCAGCTCCCCTCTGGTTTACAGACAAAGTTAGCAACTAACTGGTTGAACATAGTTGAACATTTTGCAGCCGCTCCCTCAGGAGTCGGTGGAGACGACATCAGAGCTAAAAGGAGAGGGATTATCAGACATATTCAAACTGCAGATGGATGTTAATGTTGCTCTGTGTCTGCTGGGTCTGTGAAGAGGCTCAACATTCACCGTATCAATTCTGCAAAGTGTCAATAAGTCAATATTGCACAATCAGGGTGAGAGTCAGGAGGCAGAGCAGGTTGTCCACCAATCAGAAGGTCGGTGGTTTGATTCCCGGCTCCTCCAGCTCCTCTGCCGTTACGTGTGTGTGTTAAAGGAGCACTGTGTCTGAATGTGTGTGTCTGCTGAGAGACTCTTGGCCCAACTGGAAATCAACACGGGTTTCAGTCGGTATCGATTTGGAAAATTCTTCTGCAGATTTGTCTTGAGAGAAATGCTGTGATTACCTGAATGACTGACGTTCTTGGATGGTGAATGGATGAATCTTAACATAGTGGACAGAACTACCCCCCAGTCTGTGTCTGCTCCAATGAAATGAAAGAGAGTAAAGCGTACTGGCAAATAAAGAGTCACGTCAGAGATAAAGTTCCTGCGTCTCGGCACTAAACACTGGGTTTGTTCTCCACTCATCTCACACTAACCTCAAGTTGCTTCTCATTTCACATTTAGTGCTTTTTAGTGTAAATGACAAAACCTCTTTCATCCAAACTGTCTCCACTGTCAGGACACTAATTACACAGACTGCAACTCTCCCTCTCTCTCTCCCTCCCTCTCTCTCTCCCTCCCTCTCCCTCTCTCTCTCTCTCTCCCTCCCTCTCCCTCTCCCTCTCTCTCTCTCTCTCCCTCCCTCTCCCTCTCCCTCTCTCTCTCTCTCTCCCTCCCTCTCCCTCTCCCTCTCTCTCTCTCTCTCCCTCCCTCTCCCTCTCCCTCTCTCTCTCTCTCTCCCTCCCTCTCCCTCTCCCTCTCTCTCTCTCTCTCCCTCCCTCTCCCTCTCCCTCTCTCTCTCTCTCTCCCTCCCTCTCCCTCTCCCTCTCTCTCTCTCTCTCCCTCCCTCTCCCTCTCCCTCTCTCTCTCTCTCTCCCTCCCTCTCCCTCTCCCTCTCTCTCTCTCTCTCCCTCCCTCTCCCTCTCCCTCTCTCTCTCTCTCTCCCTCCCTCTCCCTCTCCCTCTCTCTCTCTCTCTCCCTCCCTCTCCCTCTCCCTCTCTCTCTCTCTCTCCCTCCCTCTCCCTCTCCCTCTCTCTCTCTCTCTCCCTCCCTCTCCCTCTCCCTCTCTCTCTCTCTCTCCCTCCCTCTCCCTCTCCCTCTCTCTCTCTCTCTCCCTCCCTCTCCCTCTCCCTCTCTCTCTCTCTCTCCCTCCCTCTCCCTCTCCCTCTCTCTCTCTCTCTCCCTCCCTCTCCCTCTCCCTCTCTCTCTCTCTCTCCCTCCCTCTCCCTCTCCCTCTCTCTCTCTCTCTCCCTCCCTCTCCCTCTCCCTCTCTCTCTCTCTCTCCCTCCCTCTCCCTCTCCCTCTCTCTCTCTCTCTCCCTCCCTCTCCCTCTCCCTCTCTCTCTCTCTCTCCCTCCCTCTCCCTCTCCCTCTCTCTCTCTCTCTCCCTCCCTCTCCCTCTCCCTCTCTCTCTCTCTCTCCCTCCCTCTCCCTCTCTCTCTCTCCCTCTCTCCCTCCCTCTCTCCCTCCCTCTCTCTCCACACTCCAGTAGCATGCTCTCAGTGACTCGTCATCTGTCGGGCCTCTGCTGACAGGTGGACTGTGCGTTTTGATGAGTCACTGTGGTGGACCGCTGCAGCTTTAATGCTAATTCTGGTGCTAGTTCTGCATCGCTGTTACAAACTGCCTTTTGTAAACAGCGTTCCTCAAAAGGATATTAATTTATTAAAAAACAAGCATGACTGGATTAATTTGAGAAAATCTCCATAAAAAGCTTCTGTGATCCTGGATGTGCTGTTACCACTCCACCTACAGCGGAGGAAGAGCAGATCCATCACTCATCCTTCAAATTATACTCTCTAGATGGTGTATGTGTGTGTGTGTGTGTGTGTGTGTGTGTGTGTGTGTGTGTGTGTGTGTGTGTGTGTGTGCACAGGAAAAAAGTGCGCTAGGCTAGCAGAGAGGGAAATGCTTAAGGACTCATAAGCATGTGCGGTGGTGGCGTGTACCTGCATGTGCACGTGTGTGACGCTGTATCTGAGGCAATTTCGAAAGCTGTCAAAATCCATGGACCTGGAGGAAACCCCCCTCCCCCCTCCCCCACCCCCATGCTTGCCTCCCCCTCCCCACCTGCCCCCTCGCCTGCAGCCTCTTGCTCTGCTCGGTGCCACTGAGACTCCTCCCAGTCACAAGGGGTCAGTGTGTTTATCCAGCCACTTACTGCTCCCCCCCATTAATCCAATTATTTGTCTCTTTTTTCAAGCTAGCCCCGGGCGATCTCTGTGCCGCTGCCGCCTCTCCAGCATGGCAGGCTGGCAGAGGGAAACCTCTGGAGAGCAGCTGTCGACTGCTGCATAACATGCTTCCTCACCAACAGCCATCCTCCAACTATCAAGAGTTCTCATCATCCCCTTCCTGCAGCATCCCTCCAATTACCACTCTGAGATGAAATAATGATAATGAGATCCAAAAACTCAAGTATTTATGTAAAAAATAAACACTTTGATAAACCCCTTCCTCAAACAGCACTTGTCCAATCATAGCTACGCAACCAGAACGAGGCAAGCTTTGGATTTCTGGATGTTCAAGCAGTCTGTATGGGACTGCGGTATACGAGAGATGTAGTATGTAGAAATATATATAACTAAAATAAAGATATATGAACAGTAAGGTCATAAAGAGTTTGGAAAACATTGTTTTTTTATTTTCTTTTTCAAAACCAAACAGGAACAAAAGTGTAAAGAACAGATTAAACTGTGTGTTTGTCTGCTCTACCATAAGCTACAAACGTTAGCATGTCTAGCAGCTAACTACCTACAGTAGTAACCTGTTACTGTCCAGGGTCAGCTGCTTCAGTCATTTGTAACGTCAGAGGTTTAAATCTACAGAGGGCCTCAACTTTCAGAGAAATACTAATAAAGCATTTCTTAAATTTGTTATTCATAACTAAGTTTAAAAATAGGAATGAATGAATTTGTTTACAAATTTAATTATAACTAAAGTATTTAATTATTTGATATTTCTAATGGGTAATAAAAAGAGGAATTATAAAAAGAATTTACAAATGAAAAATGTATCCATCAATAAATAACTCAAATTAAAAAGGTGTTCACAAAAACCAACATAAAACATTATTTAAAAATACATCAGTGATTTCATAAATAAATAATGGAATTTAAAAATGCAGTTTAAAAGGAGAAATAAACAACTGGATTCACAAATTGAATTTAGAATACAGATTTTAATCAGGCATTTAAAAGGCTAATTTCCTTCCCCATTTGCATTTCCATTTCCTCGCCGCTTTTTCTGTTTCCTATTAGCAACTCGATTTGCTTGGTCATTTAGCTTCTCCTTTTAGCCTCTGCATTTAGCCTTTCCATGACACTTTGGGCCTTGTGCTGGTAAAACAATGCTAATTAGTCATGGGACGTAACAAGCTCTCTGATTGGCAATCACCTGTGGGAAGGAGACGATCAGGGTATCTCCACTGGTGGACACTCTCCCTTTCACTGGCAATGTCCCTTTAAAATTCTCGTTATATCAAGGTTTGACATTTGAAGAGACTGAAAGCCAAAACTAAAATGTCCTGGCACAGGCAATAAACATATCTTCATAAAAGGGCTTTTCTTGGCGCCTAAACAGTGTTGGAAAAGATATATATAAGGCTATACAATATAAGGCTCTCTAACTAATCAGAGAGCTGGTTACATCCCGTGGATAATTAGCATCATTTTATCTTGTTTTACCAGCACAAGGCCCAAAGTGTCATGGAGAGGGTAATAGGAGAAGCTAAATGAATAAGCAATAGAATAGCTAACAGGAAAAAGAAAAACAGAAGGAAAATGGAAACGAGAATGGAAAGGGAAATTACCCTTTTAAATGCCTGATTCAAATCTGTGTTCTTAATTAAATTTATTTATATTTTAAAACTGTTTCTTCAAATAGAGTTTCATTATGAATTCATTAATGTATTTTATTTTTTATTTTTGTAAATCCCCTTTTAATTTGAACTATTTATTGATGGATTGTTATTTCATTTTTAAATTCTTTTTATAAGTCCTGTTTTTCAAATGATTAATTACTTTGTAATTTAGTCTATTCATTTATAATAAACACATATGTAAACACATTTATTTATAACTACTGTTATTGTACAATTACTTATTAATTAATGAAATGCTTTCTTACTATTTCCGTGACACTTGTGGTCCTCCATAAAAACTGTTTTAGTTTTACAGAATAATAAAGCTTGAATAACTTCTGCTTTGCTCGTTCAGGTGTGTAAAGCTAAGCAGCAGTTTTCCTTAATTATAATACTAGGGTGAGTTAATTAACTTAACACTGCAGCACAACAACAATATTGTTTATTTGTTTCTTCTACAAGGACCATCAACAGGTGAGGATGCTCTCTGTTTACCTGGGACAACTCGTTCTCCTTGTTAACAAACTGTTGTTAACCTCCACCCTCCCTCTCCAGCCCACAGCCACGACGCTGTCCGTGGTGCTGAAGTGCTCATGGATTTATACAAACTCCTCCCTCCTGATATTAAATTGTCTCTGAAGCAAATATTTGCAAAAATCACATGTGCATGTGCCCACATGTGATTCTGCACATGTGAAATTCATGTGTTTTTTCTGTAGGCGAAGAGCTCTCTGCCATTTTAAGAGACGTATTGCAGCAATATTCAGAGCCACCTCAGTTTCCTGAAGCAGTGAAGAAGCCGCTGTTAAAGTTAAATGTTGCCTAGCGATGTTTTATTTAAACTACAACGCCAGCACGTTGAAATGTATACACGCGCCGTAGCCGTCACTTCAACCGTCGCTGCTTTAAGCCCCTAATTATATTACTGCACAGCCACTTACTTTTATACGTTATTCTTGTGATGGTGTCTCTGTTCAGCATTCGGTTCAGGAATGAGTTCGACGTCTCAGCAATCTGGATCAAAAGACAGAAAGAAAGAGAGAAAGAGGTTGAGGTTAGAGGACTGACCATGTAATGAAACGACAGCCTGTTCAAAATTAAACTACACTTTATCTATTGAGCCCAGCACTTGAAAGGATAACGCCAGTGTATTTTTTTTCATCTATCACCTTTAAAGCCAATGAAATGTCTAAACCCACTGATGTATTTTGCTCAGTCAGAAGCTCCTACACTCTCTTCTGCTGCTGCTTTGCCTTCTGGAAAACAAAGGCTCCCACTGTTTTTAAGAAACCATTAAAAACAGCTCACAGGCACACTCTGCTGCCACCACAAAACATAATCCATCTCTTTTAAATAGCCAATACACTGTATTTTTGTCCTAACAGAATCTATTGTGGATTTTGCTTGAATGTGAGAACGTTAAGCTCCGTATTGCCTCTCCCCTGCAGGACACAGTAATGTAACAGTACATGGGAACAATTATCTGCACATTAAATTCATATTTCAGAGACTTACATGAGAAGACTGACATCATGTTCATGTTGTATGCTACATATGTAGCTGGAGTCCGGATATGGTTAGCATAGCTAAATAGTTTAAGCACGTAACAACAAATTTTTGTTTTCATTTCTCATTTTCGTAAAAACAAGATATAACATGTCAGTTAATGAGGTTACAGGTATGAGTGTGGATATTTTTTAACTTTAGCTTCCAGTCTTTACGCTAAGCTAATCCCATCCATCTCTGTGCTAACATGACATCAGTCCAGTTCTTCTGATCTAATGCTCAAAAGGAAAATGAATAAGCAAGAAGGGCAGCATGTTTTGATAAACATGATATATCACAGTCGTTACTGTGTGTTTCTATAACTAAAGAGACATTTCATCAGTACTGAGCTCATAACTCACTGAAGCTGTAATTTGCAGATGTAACTGGTAACTGTTACTAGTCATTTATCTGCTTTCAGTGAAAACATTGTGACTGTGCTGTATAAACAACTGAAGCATGTTTGTTTCACAGTGTGGGGCCACTTCAAGATGTGTAGTTTTATTTACTACTTACTACTGAACTGTCTTTGTCTGCAGATACTCATCTAAAGTGTCAGTATCTGCTGCGAGCACCATTCGCCTCGTGACACATCTCTGTACAGAGTCGATCAGGTTGTTGACTGTGTGTCGAAAGTTGCTGGATATTGGATACGCAAGCGTCCAGGAATTGTGTACATCATGCTGCAACATGGGGCCGTGGTGGCAGATGGGTAATGAGCCTCAGGATCTCGTGTTTCTTTTGTGTGCTTAGAGAAAGCCTTTGAAGTCATGATGAATGTGGGTAAAAACAAAAGTGTTTATTCATATTATTTATATTTTTGTTCAGAACACAAGAATTCTGTTAGAAAAATATTGTAGTTTTTATGGCGCCCTTGCAAAAGCAATATCAGGGAGTGTGTGTGGTATAAATGAGGCCAATCATTTCTATATTTTCTGAGGTTATTGTACCTTATTGGCAGGAAACACATGAACACATAAATAATATATGTAGAGTCAACACTCCTTTTAGATGCGATACTATATTAAAGGGCGGAATATCAATGGTAAGAAACTGATGTATAATATAAAAGCTGTCACAAGGAAGCACCACTGATGAATGGATAGAGTTTGTCATCTTCCTTCAAAGTCAGATTCTGGTGAGAAAATCGACTGAAACTTGACCCGTAACTTGCACCTCTGCAACAAAAAGCAGGCGAGCCCCTTTTAATTCCTGACTCCACTCCGCTTGACTAACTCCATTGTTCGGCCAAGTCCGAGGAGCACGGATCGGTTCCCGCTACTCCGAGACGTGCTCTCTTAATAGTGTGAAGGAGGCACCTCACACTCGGTGCCCTTCTCTCTCCCCTCTGCCCCTCACTCGTGCTCTGTGGACTTCACAACTCTAACTGTCGAGATGTCTCTGGGCCAAGTGATTAAAAAGAGATGTGGTTGTCCTCCCCCCTCCTCCTCCCCTCCCCTCCCTTCCCCTCCCTGCAACTGAAATTACTTTGCCTTTACCAGACACTCCAAGCTGCTCACTAGTTTTCCTACTTTCTGTCTCTCTCATTTTCATCGTCTTTCCTGGAAAAGCACCTGAGGGGATTCAGTCATGCCGTCTCTTCTGCTTCAGGAATGTCCTCACACGAGGGAGGAGCGAGGTACAGACTCAGCAGCATATGGCCGAGTGTCGATCAGACACACGATAACCACGAGACACATCTTGAAGCTCCACATGTTCCTCGCCGTTACATCAATCAACACTTAGTGCAACAAATGGAGCATTAGTGAGAGTAATGTTTTCACAGAGGTCCCAGCGTAGCTCCACTCACCCTCAGTGGCGCCTCCCGGCCCGGCCCGGCCCGGCCCGGCGTTCTGAGTCACGGCGATGAGATCGGAAATTTGAGGAGGTATTGGAAAGCGTGAGTCAGTGAAAGGTGAGAAACAAAGAGCCGCTGCTCTGAGAGAGATGTGGCTAATTACCACCTGTCTGCTCGGCGCTACTACTGAAGAGGCTGACCTCGTGAAACACGCTCAAGACAGTGGGAGACATTAGCGATGAAGAAGGAGGAGAAGAAGAAGGGAACAGTTGGAGTGCAGGTGGGTGGGTGTGTGAGTGGGTGGCAGGTGAACAGACGTGTGTGAGCGTGACTTTTTTTTTTGTGGCTCATCTCTTTGGATATTGAAACTTTTTTTTTTTGACATGTAGGCATTAACAAAATTGTCTTTCCCGGACTTTTACTGAAGGTCGTGCTGCAGTATTTATCGAAAGCTTAACAAAAATAGATCAACATGGTGCTGTGAAATGATGGGACCCTTTTTAATATAATTCTATAAATCTTAAAACCGCATCAGACAGTTTTACAAGCACTATTACTAATCAGAAACTTCAAAATCACAGGTCAAAGACTCGTGGCTGTTAAATGACGTCAGGTAAGACCAACATGGGAAAATGGAACAAAGGTAGGTCTCATATAGACGGGACTGGAAACCAGTATCTGTAGCAGCCCTGCTTTCTGATTGGGACTAGTTTAAAAGTTGACATATAGAGCCTCCTCTCCTCTGATTGGCTCACCGACCTGTTACAGTACACTGAGATGGTTTTTATATCTTCTGATGGATCAACACTTCAAATAAAACACAGAAGAAGAGGAAACATGGAGCTTTAAAGGCTTTACAAACAAAGGTTTATAACAAAGGCTGATGACTGGAAGATTAATTTAATGTTAAATCCGTGAAAGTGCTACAACAGTCAACAAATGAAATGGGCTTTTATTTCTGTAACTGGCTTTTGGAATCTTATTTTGAAACTTTGCTACTCTATTGTGTTGTCATTAAATGTGCAGCACCTCTAAGATGCAATGAATAGATTACAGAACAGCAAGACGTGTCGTTTAATATCATTATAATACAGGTTTTGTCTCTGGCAGGTACAGCTGACGTCCGTGTGGAGCTGCAGACGAGGCCGTTTCCTCAGGCCATCACATACTTCCACTTCCAGAGCCCAGCTCCTCTCTCACATCTCCTCCCACACACTCTCCTGCTGGTTGGATGGGGGAATCGAGGAGGGTTGACCTAGGTCAGCGTCTCCTCTGTCTCTTCAAGACTAAATGATGGTCCCATTGACATTGGGGAGCTAATTAGCAGTTAGCAGCTGAACTTTTCAGCCTTGGTGCGCACGGCGCTGAGGATGCTGGCTGCCTCTCTGATCTCTGAGCCTCTCGTTCAAGATGGAAACCTCTCATACACAACAAAGAGACAGGGGAGCTCTAACACCACCCCTTGCACTGCTGCTCGGCTCTGACACAAAGCCAAGGAGCACATTGTTTTGGCTCTGCAGGATAATTGGATTGCTAATTGTTTGTGAGTCGTGAGTTCTTGAGTTTAACATTTAGAGAGTTTCAATGAAAGACACAGAGGGAGCAGGAGAGTGGACGAGAGGGAGCGAATTGAACTTCTGACAGATTTCTTTAAACCAATATGTGTCTGCTGAATACTGACACAGATACCGACCCTATCCTCTGCCTCTCATCCATGATACAATGACTTTGACAATCTATTGCATCATGCACCAAATCCCATTCATATTTAGCATAATTTAATTCTACCTCACTCTCTGTTTCCTCTCCCCTCATTTTCAGGCATATGGCACAGTTATTAATGTCTTGGTTCGGCCATATATAAGTGAGGCTACAGCATTTGTGCATGTGACTGGTGCGAGTTTTTATATTTAATCCAACATTCACTAAAAGTCTTTTGAGTAATACAACTGTTTTTTTCTTTGGCTGAATACAAGTTTTTAAAGCTCCATATTTTCTTCTTCTTCTGTATTTAATTTGAAGTGTTGATTCATAAGTTTTACATCTCCTCTCTCAGGCTTCTCTCTGGAGCTCTAGTAACAACAGGTCAGTGAGCCAATCAGAAGAGAGGAGGCTCTGAGCCTCTCTTCTGATTGGCTGACTGTTTTCTGAGTGATCCAATAAAAATATCTCAGATTTCAGGTAAAAACACTCAGAGAAACCAAATCCTGCAAGGTTTGGATGGTGGGTCCAGGTGGGCGGGGCTTGGTGACTGCTTTGTTGTGACATCACAAAGTTCCAGAAGTCCTGACGGCTGGTTTTAAGGCTCAGTTTCTGAATACAGGCTGTGTGCATTTCTCTGTGGACTGAGGCTTTGATACTTTCACAGTATTAATATAGAAGCTAGACCTGATCTATAATCACACTACACATGGACACAGACCTTTACACTGGAGGAGCTTTAAGACGTGCCTCAGTCTTCTGTTTTATTAGTTTTATTAGTGTAATCAAGACCACAGATTCTTTTCAGAGGCTCATTCTTGCTCACAGACTCTTCTCCATGGCACAAAACAATCTGATCAGTCCCAGGATGACGAGCCCGAACATACAGTCACAAAGAAAGATCTTCAGACTCCTGCAACAGATGGTCTGGCCCTTAAGGATCCCTGATCTCAGCATCATGGAGTCAGTCTGGGATTACATGAAGAGAGACTGACTCCACAGAAGAACTGTGCTGGATCAACATACCTGCCAAGTACCTGAAAAACTAAGCCCAGGTGAACGGAGGAGAATTTAAAGGCAAAAACTTTTTTCATAAGTAAATAAAAATCATAAATAAAAACTATTCATGGCCATGTTTCAGGAGTCAGACTTTCTATGAATGTGTAAATCTCCATGTACTTTGTCTCTCCTACAGGTTAGTTAATGTCACAGTAGGAAAAACACAGGTGAAAATAATAATAAATAGTAACTGAATGTCTGAATTCCATTTAGATGCCTCAGTGGACATTCCTCTTGTTAGCGTTATTGCTAACACCTGTGCTTTTCCCATCATGCCAAGTCAAAATGTCTGATGTGAAGAAAAGGCCCATTATTTTTTTCTCCATTTTCTTACTTCCCTCTGGAATGAGTATGATTTGGGATTCTGCCACCAGGCCTCCCATCATACCCTGGCTCATGTAAAGGTGTTATGTTGCCATGGAGTCAGCCACTTAGCTACAGGCTACACCTGCAGACAACAATCATTTGGATTATTTTACTGAAGCAATTCAATTTGATCTTCTGGAGGTGGGATTTTCTTATGACTTCTCAGAGTGTGTGTGTGTGTGTGTGTGTGTGTGTGTGTGTGTGTGTGTCACGTTTGACTGATTTATGATTCCGTGTCAGATGCAGGTTGCAAGTCCAGACAAACATTGCATCAAAGAGTTAATAATTTAAAGCTAAACGCTGCTGCAGACGTTGTTTACAGCTTGAGAGGGACTGAAATTAAGAGGGAAAACACAGTGTTTCTACACTTGAATGAACGCTTGGTTCACCTTTAATTGAGTCTTGTCTGCGCTGAACATGATGTTAAGCCCTGTTTTGTTTTTCCCTACACGTTCCATCTGTGTGTTGTATACCATAGCTGTCTGCTGACGCTTTTAAAGTCTGATTAAACTGTAGAGGAACACAGAAAACTCTTGTCCGATGCAGTGATTAGTATTCTGCTGCTCTCTCCAGTGTATAAGCTGTTACAAAAAATGTCGTCATAGCAGCTGCTGGGGCATGTCAAGATAAAATTCAATTCTTGTCAGTGGATAAAACTTACATATTTGCACACAGGCAGTTATGAAACACATGTATGTAGACTTACCTTCATGAATATGGACACTATGACCAGTCCATTGGGGCTTTTAGCAGCTTCTGTGTAATTTGTGTACAGCTCATGATTGTAGTGGATCAGCTGAACCTGGAACACACACACAGAAAGGGACATGTAGAGATTTTACTGACAGAAAATCACAATCTGACAATTTAAACACTGTGAGAGTGAGACACAAGGCTGATCTCCGCGCTGAGTACAAATTAGAAATAGTGGAGTTGAACACCCTTCTAGAAAATCTATATCTCGGTTGCCTTGTGTCAAGAATCCCTCATTCTGCTAAATCCTTCCTCGCCGCTACATGTCAGATGATTTAAAAGGGAAAATCGATATGGGATCAAATCTCTCCCATGGATTCTCAGAGACAGTCAGTTTAATGGAAAGACTTGGTGTTCGGGAACATTTTATACTCGCTGTAGATGTGGATAGTAAGTAATAAGGGAGATAAAAAGGCAGGGATGCTGTCATCATTTGATCCAAGGCCAGCCGGCTCTCACAGGCTGAGGTGAGAGAGGATAAACCATCTCCCAGCATGAGGTTAATGTTTCACTGACACAGATGCTTCATCCACTCCAGCTGTTCAATATTCCTGCTTTTTAATGATGTTTGGACGTGGGCAGGAGGCACGGCTCAACGTCCCACCTGTAAAAGTGGTTTTAAAACCTGTTCTGACAAAGAGCGCAGAGACGGGGAGTTCAGAGATGGATCCGTCGGGAACATGTGTTTTTATGGTTTGTTTCTGTGGCCATTTTGTGTCTTTATTAGCAAGTTAACAGTTGAGAGATGACAGGAAAAGAAGGGACATCGAGACGGAGAGTGACAGTGTCTGGGGACGTTGTGGTTTTTAGATTGTGCCTTAACCCCAAGGCCACTCTATGAAGGCTGAAGTATGTCAGCCCAGATATTAAGTTTCTGGACAGTTACACAGTTTTTTCCTAATGTATACTACATTAAAGTACCAAGCCTTAGCCTTAGCAGTCAACGACGACCTGAAGTCTTTGACCCACAGAAATCAGCAGACTCTTTGTATCTTCCCTGGTGATGCCACTTGACAAATCAAAGATATGGGGATAACAGCACAGACTTTTTGTCACGATAGTTGGACCCAAAATGCAGACAACCAAAAAAGGGGGTCGGTGGAAAATAATGTTTAATCGCAAAAAAACCCCAGAAACTTACAAAACAAGGAATAAAAAAAAAAAACAGGAAACAGTTAGGAAACAGCGGAGCAGGGCAAACACGAAGGCAAACAGAAGTCCACAAGAAAACACTGGAAGAACACGGAGGAAAAACAGGAGTAGGAAAGTAAAACAGACAAAGACGAAGACGAAGGGGAAGACAGAGACTTAAGTACACAAGGAAGGCCAGGGTAATAGAACACAGGTGGAAGACATTAAGATAATTAACAAGGAGGGAAACAACACAAAGACAGGAAGTAACTAACATGAGACGCACAAGGGAAGTACTTTCAAAATAAAACAGGAAATAAATCAAATCCAAAACAATCAAACATAAAGTGTCCAAAAGAGTCCGAAGTCCAAAAGTGTTCAAACAAAAAGCGTCTGGGCAAACTGTGACACTTTTGGACAGTTTCTCCTCAAGAGCATTCAAATATTGAAAAGAGAGTTAAAGAGAGAAATTCACTTTCTCTTCTGCACAGTAGGAAAACTGCAAAAACTGTCGGACACAAAATCGCAAGGCCATTCTCCGTGTAAACTCCCACTTACAGTGCGGGCGTACCTTCATGCATTGTCAGATTAAGAGAGTCTGGACAGTAATGGACTAGTGTGTCCTAGTGGCTATTTCACCAATAAGCCTGAAAAAAATAGGGAAAGGAAAGATTTCCTTGTCAATACTGTTCACTCAGTATAACCGCAGCGCTCCAGCTGAGTCGCCAAAATATCAACTTCTCTTGACCTAAATTGGCAAAACTTACAGCCATACCACTATAACGCTATATAAAGCTCCTAATTTAATGCCTTTAGGCTGTAGTATGTCTGTATTTAAGTACACAACGATCTGCTTTGAATATAAAGGCGGTAAAGCGCTTATTTCGAGCACAAAGGCGTGGTAATGATTTTGAGATCCTTCCCAGAGGCTCTCAGTCTTTCTCTCCCCACCTCCATAAACTTCTCATCCTCGCTCATTGGCAGAAAAGCCTGGCACCAACTGTACTGGCAGATATAAATAAACAAATGCAAGAGGAGAGCAATTATGAAATGCTCGATTGGGGGAGCGCAGAGCGACAGAACGTCTATAAATGCAATCAAGGCGAGAGAGGAAGTGATTAGGGCCCTACGCTGATCTGATTAGATTTTTAGGTGAGAGCAGCAGAGGCAGCCAAAAGAACTCATCCACACATCCCTCAATGACAAATTGCACAAAGTTTGCTGCTGGTGGGCAATAAAAGGCCAGCGTGGGCCATAATAAAGTGAGAACGTCTGCCAAATGGAGAAGAAAAAGAGGGGGATGCAGAGAGAAAGAAGGGAGAAAACAGAGGGTGTAATTAGACACAGCTTCCCTCTGTTCAAGCAGACTCATGCTAACGACTGAATACAGAAACACGTCTAACAGGTACAGTCTGTCACTCTGTTTCCAACACCACTGGGCAGATTGTGATGATGACAGAGCTGCAGACAGAACACATAATACGGTGTGAGAGATTCTTCAGAGTTAGAACAAATTAGGGTTGGGGTTCAATAGCACTTCATCGAATAGGAATCCAGAGCTGAAACTGCTCATCAAATTCAAATCCCTCATCAAATCTGCTCCGGTTCATCTTTCAATATTTGTAAGTGAAATTAGAAACTGAAACTCAAAGAGTGAGTTGAGATCTTTATTCAGCTCTTTCTTTGTTGAGAAAATTGATTGTGGAGACTGTCCTGTAAAAAATGAGCCCAGCAGGTTATTATGACCCATAGTTACGTTTTGTTGCTAGGCGACATCTAGTGGTCGTAGTAATGATGACAGGAGCAAAGGGAAAAGTGTCAAAAAGAGCGTTTTAACCCAAATCATGATCTTTTCCTAAACCTAACCAAGCCATGACAGCTATTATAGTAACCATGGCAATGACGGTTGCCAGGGGGTGGGATATCATCCCTTGACAGTTGCCATTGTATTGAGATGTTAATGACTTCACCTTTCAGTGACTTTAACCCAGCGTCAACCTCCAGGGCTGAAACATGAAGCATCAACACTGAAGAACCAGAAGCTGCAGTTTAAGACAATTTAAGTAGCAACCAAGCATCAACCTCCGAGGAAGAAAGATGAAGCCAATATATAAATCCAAAGAACTGCAGTTCCTCTAATGGCCACTAGAGTCTGGCTCCAACAGTGAGTCAGTCCCCATAGACTCCCATGTTAAAACTTTACAGCAGAAATCAACATGTTTACAGCCTGGTACAGAAACTGTTTTGGTCTCTAGAGCTAATTTCCTCCTTCATGACACCAGTTTATAAAACTCACCTGTTTACATTTTATTAAGGACTAAAGTTATGGAGGATTGAGGGCGTGGCCTCTTTGAGTGACAGGTGGGTGAGTGTATGCTTGCAACAATCCGACGTCCGAGGCGATGTCCATCTTTATGGTTTTAATGTTCTTGTGTATCTTTTCACAGCTTTGATCCTGTTGTGAACATTTAAATTAGTTCATTTTCTGAAGGGTCTCTGATGGAAACCATCACAGTTTAATGCTGGTCTTGGTGGAAAAGCTCTGGACCAATATTATCACACTAATGTCTCTTCAGTGTGTCACTGCCACAAGCTCTCAGGGTGCAGTCAGTTAACCTGGACGAGAAGCCACACTGGGGGGGTGGGGGGCTTGAGACGACACTGAAGTGGGTGTGAAGGGTCACTACTGCTTGGCTGGCTCGTGCTCTCAGGAGTGTGTGTGAGAGAGTATTTGTTTGTGTGTCGGGTTGTTGGGGGGGGGGGGGGTCATGACAGTCTCTTTATGGCATAATGGCTGGCCCGGCCCGTGGGGCAGGGAAATATGAAGACAGCAAGTCGATAGTGGAAGAGAGGTGTTCGCCGTTAACGGTGAGAGGGGGTTTAAAAGCGCTGGGCTGGAAATGACACTCTCAATCTCAACTTCCAGCCATCTGTCCTTCCTCCTTCAGATTAACTGGAGTGTAGATCCATAAAACTAACAAACAGACAAGGCCTGCTTTCACACCGACCACAGTATGATTATGCACAAGGAGCTACCCACCCGCCTGGTTTCACTCAGGTGTCTTACTGGCAGGACAGACCACTGCCAAAGCACGAGAAACCATCATCATCTGTGTTAATGCTGTGGTAATTTAGTTAGCTTTCTTATTTAGTCATATGAATATCTGTTTTTTTCAGAACAAGCCATGCAGTGATGTTCTGATGTGATTTTAATTGAAGATCCACCGCTGGGACTCCATGGTGCAGATGTGGGCGAAATGTGCCATTTAATAGTGATTAATGATAATTAGGGGGAAGAGAAAATAAACCAGAAGAAGCTCTGCTCATCAAAAGCTCTGTGACCGATCATCTGCTGCAGCGATAGTAGCTCAATGTGATTTTCCATGTGTGTGTGACTGGGTTTGAAAGAGGACATACAAGGTGTGTGTGTGTGTGTGTGTGTGTGTGATTGATGGGGGTTTAAAATATTTGGAACAGCTGCCTATGGAGAATCCTTCTCAAACACTTAACAAGATTTGTATTAAATATAGCTGGTTCCTGTCTTTAGCAATGAGCGGCGTCTCCTTCAGCAAACTCTCTAAACCTCCTCTGGAGTTTATCGTTGTAATTTAATCTGCTCACACAAATGTTATTTGAATGCACCATGTCGGGTTTTTTGTTCTTCATCATATTGTGTCATAAGATGATGTAAATAACGGGTGATAATGGGAATAAAAGGTCAGTCCTTTTCCAGACTGCAGAGTCTGACTGACTGTTTGTGAAGAGAGAGTGAAAATGAAAGAATAGAAAGTTCTCTACTTTGGTATGACATTATTATAATGGGCTACGGGAAGGAGCTTCTTTTTCTCACTCGTGGTCTTCTGTTGTTGAACGATCATGGCTCCTTAAAAGACGACAGGTCTCAGATGTTGAGTCTGTGAATTTCAGCAGAAGTGAAAAGGATTCACTCTGTCTTTTTCACAAAATGGGTGTTTTTCTTGACGCTCTTTACAATCTCTGTCAGTCACCTGTAATAGAAATGAATCAGACTGTGTCTTCCACTCCAACAACTTGTACCACTGAAATGTGTCTTTGTAAGAGTCCAGTCCAATACCGATGTGATGGATATGATGCTGTTTGGCTGTTGATTGTAGATACAAAGACCCTGTACCAAATATTCTGCTGCAGACTACAAACATACAAAGCACACATCATTGCCAACCACTTCCCTGGGTAGGCAGTCGTTCAGGTGGTTGGACGATTCACCAAACTGTTCCGGACAGAAATATCTCGACAAACGTTGGCTCGATTGAAGTCAAATTTGATGATTGTCTGAATTCCCTGAATGTTGATTAAATACCATCAGTACATTACTTCCTTCCCTCCAGACGACCAGTGAGATTTATCCATTTCACTAAAATTTGCACCTTGCAAAGTTGATGCAGAGATTTGTAATTGCCAGTTTATTTTATGTTACTCTGGAAACAGGAGCCATAATAAAATCCCCTGACAGAAGATAGATGGCAAGAAACATGCATACATGACATACAGTAAATGTTACAGGAGCTATGTGTAAGTTTTCCAATTGCTACATAGCCAGTGTTAGCATTAGCAGCTGTTTAGTTATCAGTCTTGGCAAGAGCTTAAGTCATGTTACGTTTAAAGAGGTTATAATACGTCCTCTGAGCAGCTACCTCTTCAGGGCAGACTGGACGCTACAGTGACCCGGTATCGGAAAGCGACAAGACAGTCTGACCGGGCCTGGGCTAGCTGGTTAGCATGCTAACTTCAGTGCAAGAGAAAAAGTGATAGAAATAGAAGCAAAACAAGAGGGTTGTTGCAGGATTCAACCTCTGGAGACAGCTGTTGGTGAGTAAAAGAATGAAGTTTAATGGTGAACTCACAATGTTTCTTCTAGACTGGTAAGTAAACAGCTGCTGATGCTAACCTTAGCTATGTAGCAGTAGTAAAACTTACAGATAGCTCCTTTATGAAAGACTTGAACTAGGGATGCTGCTGTTAATGAAACAACAAAAACTGCTATGTTGGTGGAGAAATGTAACATTAAGGCTGAAGTATGAGACTAATTGCCTTGTTGAGATGAACATTGTTTGCAGTGTGAGATCTGATTGTTATTTGGTGAAAAGCAACGATAAGCTATAAGTTATACTGTCATTTAATTAAAAGGCAAACAATAAAACAAACATGGAAATGCGGTTGTTGTATTAAAGTTAATGTTATAGAGGAAGTTCCCTCAAATGAGTGTCTTTGACTATACCAACAGCAAGTGTTTTCAGTATAGTACCTTACTCAAAAACCATAAAAGAGATGAATTCTTCCCTTTGATGAATCACCGACATTTCCGGTCAGGCTGAAATGAACACAAAGCAGCGGCTGCCTGAAAGGAAGGAAATCGATCAAAACACTTCTGGTCTGCTTTACTATACTGCCGACCGCTAAATCATTCAGCACACTGGTCCTTTAACGTGGGCGTCTTGTATTGCCACGTCTGACTGGATTTCCCATGATGCACTATGTGTTTTTTATGTCAGATTTAAAGGAATGTTATATTGGCATAAACACACTGGTATCAGAATTTTAAAGCTCAACTTCAAGAACAGTGTAAATAAGAATAACTTCTAAAAGGCAGTTTTAACCTGACTCTTTTTAATCAGACAATAACAGGATGGTTGAATGTTGAAAACTGGAGCCAACCCAGCGGTGGAATAATATTTGGAATATCTTAGCACTTATTAAAAGACCAAGGTGTTTCATTTTCAGATTAGACTGTGAAGCAGCTCCAGGAAAGCAGAGCTGAACAGACACAGACACACACACACACACACACACACAGACACACAGACACACACACACACACACACACACACACACACACACACACACACAGCCGGCATAATTTAACCCCCAGGTTCTGTGATGTTTTGTATGGCAGCAGGTGGTACAACATTCAGCCTGGAAAACAGACTTGCCTACAGACGCTGCACGATTGACAATGTCATGATGAATATTTTCTATATATGCAGATGATTTGCTTTTATTTTCTATGAATTAATGATAAAGTTTTGACTTTGAAATTAGATTTAAAGGCAAAAGAGTAATGTTACATTAATGATAATGACGAATGCATGTTTCTGGATTTGTGAATAAATGATGGTGATTCACAACCTGAATAAATATCCGATAAGTTGTTTTGCATTCATATTATTGACATATACCCTCAGCTGGCAGTTTAATAAGTCCACCTGGTTAAAACTAATGCAACAGCCCTTCAATAAATCCTCCTTCATGAAGGTTATAATGTTTACTTTTTGTTGAAATTGTTTTAGAGAGGCGTTGATTCAGCTGGAGGTTGCAGTTTGCGGTGCTGTTGAACTATATTGTGTTATACCAACAGGTGGTTCTATTATTTTGTAGACTACAATGGCACAAATTGGCACAAACTGGCCTCCGTAATAATGTAATTAAAAAAATTTTTCATGCTCGAAACTCATTAAACATTTATTTGGGAGAGGGAATGAAGATAACTATAAATTATTACATTTCACAGACGAACTTGACCTTTGACCTGATTGAAGCAGTTGTGTGCAGTAGACATTTTTTCTTAATTTTAGCAAACACAAAGTGGTTTAGATAATCGAATTAAAACCATCTGATCATCTTGTGTTTCTTCTTACCATAGGTGATAATTGAAGTTGTAATACTAATAGACGTACCATGTCGGCATAAGGACAGCGTTGTATGAGTTACAAATTTATATACTGTTTTATATACTGCAATTTTGTATACTGTATATATATATATATATATATATATATGTTCCTGTATGTTCATCAGCACAAATGTCAAGTGGTGGTAATAAATCCTATGAATACAAATGCATGTGTAGATTTAATAAGGGAGTCAATAACATCATCAATGAACTTACACACTTACACACACAGATACGCCACCATACCCATTGGACCCCTCACCCTCGTCCATGACCACCACCCACCCACCTGTCCTCCCACAGGCTGCCATTTCAGAGGGATACTTTGCTTTAAAAAGTTTGAATATTTCTGTCTTTGTTCACGTTTCAAGGACACGCAACAGCCACCACACATCTGCAGATGGGGGAGAGAGGGAAAATTTTCTGCATTTTCGATTATGAAACATCATATTGGACCTTGTAGTCACAGCTTTGGCTCAATGAAAGGCTGTGGGGTGGGCTAACTGGGGGAGGGGGCGGAGGATGAGGAGGATGTTTTTCTTAGTTGCTGTTTCACTCAGAAACACTTGTATGAGCGAGGAGAACACGGCAAAAGGGAATGGGATGTTAAAAACCTTCACTGGCCTTGTTTTCCCTGCGGTTTGGCAGCTCCACCACAGACACAACTATCTGTCTATCTGAGCAGAGCTGCCAAAAGACCACACACTCACAATCCTTAAATATAGACTGTGATTGGAAACACATCGAACCACATGTCGGCCACCAAGTGTGTGGATTTAGTGACCGTATACTGTATTATTATTGCGATCAATGGATGTGATAATGTGATAATTTCTTACCAGTATTACGTGATTACAAAAAAGGTGAAGACAGGATGACAATAGTGAGAAAGAGAGAGTTGTTTTGGGCAACCCTCAGATCCTGGGGACGAGGGTCTGCCCATCGCAGCACTCAGTGCATCTGTGTCACAGCGTGATCTGTGCTACTGTATAAAATCTGTAGGTGGTGCTCAGCTTACACAGCGCACTGCACGACAGCACTGTGGCTGATGTGCATTGAGGTTGTGAGTATACATCACCCTGAGATCATTTACGCTTCTGCATCACCAGTCTGTGAAACGTATACAGCACTGCTCGCAACATGAGGGAAGGGAGAGTTTGATGGCTGCTTTGAAACAACAACCATTTTATATAGCGCAAAATTGTTTTTGCCAATTATGCCGTGATGACAACATAATTGATGTTGCATACAAATTTAGGCCACATAGGCAGCGCCGCGCTCGTGGAGGCTAAAAGTCTTGGAACAGCTGTGGCAGTCGCAGCGAGGAGTCACAGCAGCAGCTACACAAATGGAAAAAAAAACGCCTTGTTGTGTGGATGTTGTGATGTGAACACAGACGACCAAACGTGCTGTGATTTCTACATTTAATTAATAGGAAAGAATGATTAAAGATGAAGCGGTGAAGCTGATCGTATCAATCTCATGTTCAATGTTCAACAGTCGCATCATATTGTACAGTGTGATACAGCAGCGTTAGCAGCATAATTCATTTCAGGAATAAAACAATGACTGCTGAAAAAGCTGCAAAGAAATTTGGAAAGGAAGTCATGGATTTGAGTCATAGCCGACCAGTCTGATGCAGGTAAAGGTGTTGCAGCCTGGTGTTATTTGCACTAGGGCTGAACGATATAAATCATGTAACTAGTATGGCAGATATTGTGATTACGACGAGTCATGATTTCACTTCAGATGATCGTTTTTCATTTTCATTTTCACCAAAGTTTAAAATAAAATGATGATGGATGATGATTTTTGTTGGTCTCGTACCAAACAAACATGTTCTTTCCGTCTGGAGAAAATGATCTGTAGGCCGGGGCGTGTCTGTAGCACCACAGTGCTTATGGTGTTGACAGTTCACAACGTGACATGTTTTAGCTTCATCAAAAAAAAACACACCTCCCGCGATTTCAATTATATTTCAATAAATTGTGCAGCCCTAATTTACACATGATTTAATGAAGTTAAACAGGGCGGGCGGTCGTGTGTAATGGCACTGGACTCTGATGCGACACTTTTCAAATAAGGTCAGGAACAAACTGGATGCGTGGCATGTGCATGGCGGCTGTGGAACGTCTTGGTTTTCAATTTGGAGCACATGTTTACAGGTTAGAGCAAACACAATGGCTGCGTGACACACGTGTCTCTCGCCTCGCGGCTGCGTCACATGTCTCACGCCTCGCTGCTGCATCACGTGATCTAGAGATTTGGCCTCTCGCCTATTTTTCACTTGTGACCCACACGTCTCGCAGCAAAAACACATCCAGATGCATCCACTATAGCTGTCTCTGTCTAGGCCGAATCTGAGTATGACACAGACATGAAAAAATAAATATATTTTTTTTTAAGTCTGGAGAAGGTTCAGAGTCGGCTCAGTTCTCAGGACTATTGAGTGTCAGCCCATTAAATCTCTGTTCAGCCGCTCTGGTCAGCAACACTTCCTTTTAATGCAGCCGCATCGAAGATATAGTTTCTGTTGTCAGGATATCAGGATGGAGAAGAGATTTTCTCTCAGCATACTATTCTTAATCAAAAGTATTTAAGCTAGTTGCTGAGAGAATCTACAGGTATAGGTTATTGTGTGACTGTGACATCATCTGACAAAGTTTCTGACAGCTGCTGTGTGATAAATCACATTTAAAATCACAAAGAAGTTGTCTTCTTCTTCACTCTAGCGTACATTGTGTTTAATAGTTCTGTGACTGTGTTCACCATGTTTGACTACATGTCTGAAACCCTGTGTAACGGATTCTGATTAGAGTCCCTGCATGATGTGAAACACAGTGACACAATGCACAAGCTGCTTTGGGTTCTCCTCTCTACATCCACATCGAGGGGTGATGAGGGAGAAATTAGCGACACCTGGTGGCAGAAAGTAGAAGAGCATGTTGGATTTTGTGTGTTTCTGGTGAAGTCGCCGGATACTGAACTCTTACAGATCTGAGATAAACTACAAAATAAATTAGTAAACATAGTTTTGTTCACCGAAAATCAGTTGTCAGAATCTCTGGAAGCTTGTTGGTGCCAATACTTTAATCAATAATTTAATAAATTTTTCATTTTGTATTTATGTACCCATGATATAAAGTTAAAAAAATCCAACTTTCATTTCAACATTTGAAAATTAATTATTAATTATTACTAATTAATTATTTAATAAATTAAACTCCACTGATAAAAAGAAAATAAAAATCAATCAACAGATTATTTGTTGACAAATAATTTTCTTATCTTGGCACATAACTATCATGGAATAATTGTGAGACTCACAATCAAACTTTAAAATGAAACTGATTTGATTTTTACTTTGAAATATGAAATATGAACAATTATAAAATATGAAATATATCTAATACGGCCTTTGAGAGTCTGCCAGCTTGGCAGTGTCTGACTCCGCCCCTAACTCCCAGCTAACCCAAAAATGGTCAAAGAGGAGGGGCGTGTCTGGAGCCAAGACTTCGGTGTATGCCAAATTGTGGTAAGCATACGCTCACCCACCTGTCACTCAAAGAGGCCACGCCCTCAATCCTCCATAACTGTAGTCCTAAATAAAGTGTAAACAGGTGAGTTATATAAAGAGGTGAGTTATATAAACAGGTGTCATGAAGGAGGAAATTAGCTCTAGAGACCAAAACAGTTTCTGTACCAGGCTGTAAACATGTTGATTTCTGCTGCAAAGTTGGACATTTTAACATGGGAGTCTATGGGGACTGACTCACTGTTGGAGCCAGACTCTAGTGGCCAATAGAGGAACTGCAGTTCTTTGAATTTATACATTTCATCTTTCTGCCTCGGAGGTTGATGCTTGGTTGCCACTTAAATTGTCTATAGTAGATTTAGCGTTGGTCGATGTTCATTTCTACCAGTCACCTGTAAGTCAACCTTTTCAGGCCTGAATGCTTTCTGTCCACCTGCGTACGCCAATTAGACGGGCAGGAGAGCCTGCCTGTAGACAAAACCCAGGGCAAAACAAATCCTTCCAAGTGCCCCACAAGGGTATAGATGCCACCGACGACACTGAAAACATGTCTTCTCTATATTTCCTGGGAATTTTAGATTTTAGTGACATACACACGGTTACTATTTTAAAGGCATGTCCACCTACCCCCCCCCCCCCCCAAAAAAAAGAAGCAAATTACTTACTGCCATCACAACCTATTCCCCCTCTGCTGCATGCCTCAGGGAAGTGGAGTGCAATGTTGCACCAGTGTGACATCACATTTCAAATATCAGTGGCAAATCTCCTCCGACTTTCTCTCCACTAAACTCCTCCAACACAGTGTTAACCCACAAAGGGCAAATCAGTGACTAAAGACGGGTGAAATAAAACATGAATCTCTAGAGGGAGCCGTGATGTATAGTAATGTGTGTGTGTGTGTGTGTGTGTGTGTGTGTGTGTGTGTGTCCTCTCAGGCTTGGGTTACAGCTCTCTCCACCCCTGAAGGAAGCAGTAAACACTTGTTTTGTTATGATTTGAATATCAGCTCTCAGACTCTGAGGGAGGATAAATGATTATCATTAATTATAATAAATTTGCCTGTCAAGACTGCAATTATTTTGTTGCCACAAAAAATTGGTTATTCATATAATGGCAGCTGTGGAATGCAGCGGCGTGAATGACTCATGATTTTGTTGAACAATCAAAGCCCGGGAAGCTAATTGTTTCACTCGTCAAAATTTTCAAAATGGCACCATGCGACGGGGTGTGTGTGTGTGTGTGTGTGTGTGTGTGTGTGTGTGTGTGTGTGTGTGTGTGTGTGTGTGTGTATATATGTGTGTGTGTGTGTGTGTGTGTGTGTGAGAGAGAGAGAGTTAAACACTCTACTGTCATCTCATTTAATGTGCTTTATACTTTCTACCCCAGTACAGTTATGTGACAGCTTTAGTTACCAGTTACTTTAAAGATGAAGCTTTCACACAGTGGATAATAAAATATGATTTTACAATCCAACACGTTCAAGATTAAACTTTTTGGCTTCTGACGTTTTACATATCTAAATGCACCAGTGAGCTTCCTCTCTAAACTTCTCATGGTTTCATTTTAATAAATGTTCAAATGATCCAATATCTCACTAATAATCAACGACTAGAGTACAGTCAGTACAGTCCGTGTGTTTATTATTGTTACCATGACAACAAATATCGTCTGATGTTGAGGAAGCACTTATTTTAACCCAAATCACCATCTTTTCCTGAACCTAACCAAGCTATGACTGTTATTATAGTAACCATGGAGGCGAAGGTAGGCACACTGCTATTGGTATAGTTACAGTCTGCGTGTTTATTATTGTAACCATGACAACCAGGGTCGCGTACACCTGCTGCCCGTAGGGGTAACTTGGTAATGTAACTATAATTCTTTGTCGCCTCAGCGTGCAGTCAGCAAAAGTGTTTTGGTCTGTCTGTAACCATGGCGATGTGTGCAATTAACACCAGCACCAAAAGTAGTTCCATTTTCACCTTGATGTGTTTGAAAAATGTGGTGTGACAGACTCATTATGGTCCGACTCTGTCCTGCTGCTGAACTGAGTCGAACACCAGTGTGTCCGACCCCTTCACTGACCTGTACACACAACAGTTATCTCGGCCATTTGTGTTGTAATTTTCCATAAAAGTCCACACACACACAGGCACACACAGGCGCACACAGGCGCACACAGGCGCACACACACACACACCACACACACACACACATACACACACTCACCTCTCCAGAGAAGGCCTGTCCATTCAGCAGGTGCTCAGAGCCCTGGCCGTCCTCGCTGCCAAAGTGTAGCCGGATCTCCTCCAGACGATGGCTGTATGTCATTGGCCCTCCAGAGATGTTCACCAGATGCTCCTTGTCCAATCGTAGAGAGACATGGCGGCCCGTGTTGTACATCGTCCCTCCCACCTGGGGAAGAGCAGATGAAGAAAACTTAGCACATAAATGAAATCATATTCCCAAATATTCAAACTAGAGTCACCTCCTCGTGGTTGTATCCCTCCGCCACTCAGACTAGTTCCAGGTAACATCCCTGTTTATCCAGTCAGAGAAAATATTAACTATTTGTGTGAAATTTTGTTATAATCGCTATGTGAAGTCTTGATTTATGTTTTGTGAGGTCACACTGACCTTGACCTTCGAACACCAAAACCTAATCAGTTCATCCTTGAGTGCAAGTGAATGTTTGTACCAAATTTCAAGACGTTCTCTCAAGGTGTTACTGAGATAACGTGTCCATGAGAATGGAACAGACGTACATAAGAGGCTCAGAACCTCTCTTCTGATTGGCGGGCTGCTTTGTTGTGACATCACAAAGTTCCAGAAGTCCTGACGGCTGGTTTTAAGGCTCAGTTTCTGAATACAGGCTGTGTGCATTTCTCTGTGGACTGAGGCTTTGATACTTTCACAGTATTAATATAGAAGCTAGAGCTGATCTATAATCACACTACACATGGACACAGACCTTTACACTGGAGGAGCTTTAACAATAAATAATTATAACCAAAAACAACAAAGCATAATTCAGCTGCGGCTCATCATTGATGCCTGGATTATGTTCAGTGAAAACACTTGAGTGTTCTGGTACCGCAGGCGAAGTTCTTGGGATGTGTCTTGAACATAACCATAAAAACTATAATTGTGCTCCGTGACTGGATATTTTTAAAACAAATAAAAGGCTTTGCCAATTTGTTCAGTATAAGACTGCAATTTTTTGGGTCATTAAAAGTGTTCTCTTATTATGTTGATTAAAATAGATTTCAGATATTATAACATAATTTTGAAGGGACAGAAACTCATTAATAAAATAATATATTTAGGTGTATAAAATAATATGTCTTTCTGGAGGGGTATTTCTCTACAAAAAAGACAAGATAAGAAAATTATGTAAGAAAACTACATCAGAGAAAACTACTTTAAAGGAAATCTTTGCTGTGAAATCTTTTTAAACCTGTAGCTGTGGAACAATAATGACTGAAGGCTATTGGTGCATCGTGAAGGAAGGTTCACCTCAGATTGAGTCTTCTGGCTGACTTGACAGAGCAGTGAATCATTTGTTTAGTAAGAGCTTTAATAAATAAAAAAAAACAAGTGAGGAAAATGTTGAAGTCTTTCTCAGCTTTGGTTTCAGTAATAAGGAGACGCTGTCGTCTTGCATTTTCTGACGGCTTAGGAATCCAAGTTTTTGTTGAAGCCTGTATCATCAACAGCAGAACAGTCCTGAGGGCTTTATTTAATTAGGCGGCAATCCGAGCAGGAGGGAGGGGCCATGTTGTAAACTGCAACAACACTTGAGCAGACAATAGGAGAGCGTGCAGCCTCAAGTGAAAAGAAAGGACAGGGAGATGAAAAAAGTTTGCATTCAGAGGTTGAAATCAGGAGAATATGCTCACAATCGATACATTGCCAGGTTTGAGGGGAAACATGGTATTACAAAAGCCTTGAATAACGATCTTTATCTGCGCTGTGTTTATTTATTTATAATCAGGAGTTGTTTCAAAGTGAGGCATTGATATTCACGCCACGGCTTCGGGTGGACTTCCATCGCTCTTATCTGCCTCTCTCTCTCCTCTTTCCACTGCCCTTGCTTTCTCTCCTCTCCTCTCCGCTCCCTCACTCGTTTTACCACTCGCTTTCAAAATGATCACACCCCCCCTCCTCTAAATTCCCAGAGAAAGAAGAAGTCTGCCCACACATTGTAAATATTTTATAGAAGCTCTGAAAAAAAGAAAATCAATGGTTTGAAAGGAGAGGAAGAGGGAGCGATGCAAAGAGGAGATAAGAACAGGGAGCTGTAGGAGACAGGTGTGTTGGATTTAGTGGAGGGAAAAAGGTGAGTGAAGGGAAGTCTTTTAGGTTTTCCCAGCGAGGCGACAGGGGTGAGGAGAGACGCCTGAAAAGGCCAGAAAAATCTCATCTCCCTCGAGACCTCTGGCTCTTATTCAGGAGGAGGAAGTGGTGAGAGGCCACTTCCATCCGCCTGCTGATGAAAGACAGTGAGCTGATAGGCTGAAAATATGCATAATGCAGTAACACCCCAGATGCATTATACCCATATGTCATTTCAAAACCACAGGTATTAATACAGTGGGCTGCATCAGCTGGAAAAATGCTGCGGTGACCAATCAAATACACATTCTTGCTAGATAAGTTTGTAACAAGAACACTATTAACTTGCAGTCAATGCAACCACAGATAAATGTATCTATAAACTAAATTAGAAACCTCTGTGCAGAGTTTTGGTGTCTGATAAGCCTTCAAATTCATACATTTATTACAGAGACTGGACCTCCAGGGCCAGTTTCACAAAAGTGATATGCAGGATTAAGGTATTTAATAAGCTTTGGTCCCTGTTGCTACATTATATTGATACTAGACTAGCAGCCATCGTGTTGAAGGGTCTGGTGGATCACAGCTAAGAAACCATACAATGTACTAATGCATCAGTAATTTGATATGGGGTTGCACGGATTATAATGGATCGGGTGTGAATGATGCTGTATTGTTTTTCTTATTTATCTATATCGTGTTATTAATGATTTTCTTTATTTGTTTCTGATGTGTGACACGGCCTCCCACCATTATTTTGTTGTTAAAGTTGAAACTGTCCTCATATAACACGTTTTACCCCCCCCCCCCTTTTTTAAAACGTAACACGCTTACTCAGAGACATTTTAACTGACTCATTTCGTACTTTAGTCTGAGAACATTTTTTACACTGATTTTACTTCTACTGCAGTAAAATGTCTTTTCAGTAACTGTAGTTAGTGACCGTTGACGTTCTGACGTGCTGACGTCACTGTAGTGTCTCATCGCCAGTCTCTGGAGTTTCTGTTACCGGTAGTTTATTGCTGCTCTATCTGAACACAGTTACTGTTGTTTTCTTCATTACAGTGTCTAACTACCTGCTGTACATTTAAACTTACACTGGTTCTGCTCCAGCACCCACAGCTCTCTGCTGCTTTTAGCGACTTCCACTAACTCACCAGTTGTTTACATGCTGCTCAGATCAGCTAGTTACTTTAGCTTAGCAGTTAGCGCTAGCTTCTCTCTCTGCCTCTCTCTCTCTGATCAATAGATGAACGTGTTCATCAGAGTGCGGTGTTGTTGTAACTTCACTGTAGAGGACTGTGATGTTTATTACAGCTCCAGTGATGTCAGCTCTCTTACCTTCGACACACAGCTCCGCTCGTTCACCGGGGCCGCTTTAGTTTGTGACCGTCTGCGTACACAGCGGCCTCCAGCGTGATAGGCTGTTAATCGTGACGTATAACCAATCAGATGAAGCTGTGGGCGGGACACTGCGGCACACGTTTGTTGACTTTACTGTCAGATCTCGCGAGGTTTTTTTTACAAAAACAAATCGCCAAAACCCTAAAAAGGAGAGGGCAGAGGAGAACCAGCAGCTAGTGAGAAGTAACGGTTCCGGTGTGTACCACTCCTCTGGGAATATGTAGGACACTGGAGATGGTTGCGACACTTTTTACATTTCTGTAAAAGACTGTTTCTGAGACTGTTTGGACCAGACCAACCAAACTTTTACATATGCAACATCGATCAGGGACGACTGTGACATATTAAAAATACATAAAATTTCGTTTTCTTTTGTCTTAATAAGCATAGTATTCTGAAAATTTGGATGGTTTTACCATAATATTATTGTATTTTTTTTCTCTTATATGTTAAAATTAGCAATTATTGTTGCATCTGTTGTGCTGTGGGACAGAATTAGCTGCATATTTTGTCTATTTTCAACAAAAAATGTTGACAAATACTGTTGTGTGGTGAGTTTTGATTTGGCTGCTTAGCTTGGCGACAGTTTCAGTAACTTGTTACAACCGTCCCCAGTGTCCACTGCTTCCCACACGATTTTAGACCCTGGCTGCAGAGTTTTGCCTGCATTTAGCGGCGTAGTGGACCTTCACCGACCACAAAGCTGGAAACATTTATCTTCTAAAATACAACTGTATGCTGTATTATAATGATTTGCTTTAGTTAATTCTGAACCATGAAAACATCCTCAGACCAAAAGTACACAAAAACATCTGGCCACAAATAGAGAAACAGCTGTAATATTAAGTCTCTCCAGCCTTAAATCTTCACACTATTGTTTCATGTGACTGTTGCATATAGCAATCAGTGTTCACTCTGTGCACAGGATGACAGATTTGTTTTTTTTTTTGTTTTTTTTCCCCAGCCAATATCTGTTGTTCAGGCTGATTGCTCATGTCAGGGTAAATGGCTGGAGGCTGGCTGGGAGGCGCGGGTAGTGAAGTGTGGTTGGAATGACAGAGGCGAGGAGCGTAATCGTGTTTGTCTTACAGTGAAAAGCGAGACCCGGCAAGGCCGCGAGAAGAGCATGTACAGTAAAAGGAAGCTCCTTTTCTAATTGGTAATTCTTTCATCTCGTGGGATCAATAATCCCCGGCTAGTGAAATGAAGTAGTCACAACAGCAATAACAGAGGAGAACATCATGGTGGAAACTCTGCTGCAGCTACTGAGGGAGGGAGGGAAAAAAAGACTAAGAGGCTGTACATGATGCAATCTCAGATATGCAAATGATCAACTTGAAAAGTGGGGATTTTGAAAAGAAAAACAAAACTCGGCCGGAGCAACAAAAAAAGTTTCAGAAAAGTGAACAAAAGACATAAAAAATGGCTGATCTTCTGAGGAGGGGTTGAAGGAGATCACATTTAGCTGTGTTTAGCCAGCTGCTGGGAGCCCGCACAATAAAACGTGCTAGCTTCATTTGTCATGTGTCTGCCGCGACAATTACCAGACAAAGTCAATGCAGTGGAAAGGTTGCAAACAAAGCAAAGACACTATATTCCAATCTGCTTCCTCGTTATTCCTCGGAGTCTCGACACTGAAGTAATTATTACGAGCGGGTTGGGGAGTTCATATTTTCTTTCTCGGTGCCGAATACGTTTCAGAAAATAAAAATCACTGGCTTTTGTGCTCTATTCATAAAAATAAACCCCGGCCTGTCAGACAGACAGAGGCCTGTGAGTTGTTGCTTGTAGGACAATCAACAAAAAACACACTTTTCAGCTGTTCGACTCGTCTCGTGTCCCAACGCTCTACTGTTCCACTGATTGTACTGTCTCAGCTTTTAGCTCTTTATAACAAATGGCTTCTAAATTACATCAGGAAACGCTTTGCTGCACTTCAATCTTTTGTTGACAGTGTCGCCGTCAACGGTAAACAAATTCTGCAGTTCAGCTCATAATGCCACGCCGCACATAAATATTTATGCGGCCTGAAACGGAGGCTTTTGGCTCTTTCAAGCCGTGCCACAGAGCTCCACTGTTGTCCAAAAACTATTAAAAATACATCAGTGAGCCACACTATTGCACTGGGTGACATACTCCTTCATTACCATGAACACACACTGTGAGTTTATTTTGACTGAATCCCCCACACACACACACACACACACACACACACACACACACACACCGTCCTGCTGCTAAAAATACAAACTACAGCAGCAAATGTGGATTAATCTGCTGCAGAAAATAGTCCCCAATTACTTGAAAGCGCCACATCTCTCTATAATCTTTAAGATCTCATTTGTTTGCCGACCACCTGCCCACACAGTCGCCTGTCGGCCCAGCCACACAGGTGCTTCCACTTAACTTCCACCTCTGTAATTACAGTTCCTTTTCACAGCAGCCATCAGTAGGAAAAGCACAGATGTCACGTGCACTGATGCTGCATCAGTTGCGATGAACAGGAGACAAGTAATGTACTGTATGTACTGTGTCTCCTGAGTCAAAGTCTTACGTTTGACCCTCATCCACTGCAGCAAGAAACCCTAAACCTTATAAATGATCTTGTTTTAGGTGAAGACGTCCTCGCTTCTCAGGATTTTCAGACACACAAACATCAGGAACACACACTCATGTAACTGGCAGCTACTTCAACCCATCACAACAAGTGTATCAAAAAACACATCAAAAAGACAGAGGAAGCTGCCGACACGGCTTGATTTAGATAGAGACTGAAATCAAGCAAACAACATCAGTGCTGAGCCTGACAGCTGACACAACATTACACACACACACACACACATATTGTTACAACACAGCTCTAATAAAGAGATGCACAGTGGTGAGAAGAGATCACAGCCATCAGCAGTAGATGCTAACCTGTGCGTGCATGTGTATAATTTCTGTTGAGGTATTGTCCCACTCTTTGTCACTAAGGAATGCCATTGAAATTATATTGAATAAATAAATAAATTGATACATCAATAAATAAATACATCTATAAAATGAATCATGAAATAAATAAATTTGGTAATAAATGTAGAAAATATATAAATGATATAAATATATGTGAGTCAATAAATATTTAAATATCTATTTAAATGAATAATTAAATGAATGAATGTGAAACATTTTTATTTATTTATTTATTTTTTTATAATTCCACATTTATTATTTCTGGTGCTGTTGTTTTGGTCTGAATCTTTGAGATAATCCACCCCCTCATTTGAATATAAGAGATGGTAAATAAATGTAAAATTACAAAATAAAAGTCCCCTAAAACAAATAAAAAGGTTTTTTAAAATAAAAAGCTATTTGTGAAGTTATTTATTCATTTGTAAATTAATTGATTAATTAAATTAATTAATTAATTAATTTACTCACTTATATATTTCTTTTAATTTATTTATATATTTCAACATATATTACCTAATTTATTTATTTCAGGATTTATTTCACAGCAGTATTTACTCATTTATGTATTTATTTACTCTAATTCGCCTCATTTTGTTCGAGCAGACTAAGTGTGCTTTTAATTTGAAGTTTCCAGGAGTGATGAAGACCCCCCCCCCACGCTAACAGATAGCGATGATCTCAACGCGCCACCACATTAGAGGTAATAGCTCGGCCAACGTAAACAATCATAAAGGAGCTTGTGGAGGCGGGGGTGGGGGTGGGGGTGGGGGTGGGGGGGGGTGGGCAGGTACGGTAATAGAAAGCATCAGTAACATGCTTGTAATGAGAAAACACAAGGAACATCATCATTATCTGAGCACACAGATCAATAGAGTAATTTAGCCCCTCGTTACAAGAAGTCTTCACTAACTACTGTCTATGTTCAGCTATTAGCAGCGCTGCTCTATTTAAATGGAACATTTGAAATATAAAAGACAACATCAGCTGATAAAAAAAAAAAAAAAAAAGCTTTTAGCTGAAAGAAAAAAAAACTTTTAATATGTCCCCGTACTCGCCACCACGCGGGATGAAATGGTTAAGTGGTGATAAGGTGCATGAATACATTAGACCGTAAGTGTGAAGAGCACACGTGCTGTATCATCCATCAGATTGGTTTTAATATCTCCTCTAAAGGCCCGCAGCTGTAAGCACTGAATCAGTGCGAAAGCATAATGTATCTGATTAAAACACAAGATGACTGGTGCTCTTTCATTAAAGGTGTGCAGATATGGAGAGTAAATGGAATAGACAGAGATAGAGGGAATGTAGCTACAGAACATGGGCAAGAAAAGAAAAGAGAGAGAGAGAGAGAGAGAGAGTCGTTGTGATGAATTAAATACAAGTGGGGCTGTGTGGGCTGCAGCTCAGTGAAGTTATGGACACACATAATCATTACAGCCGCTCCAGTAATGCTACAACACAGATTCAACACAGATCTGAGGCATTAGGAAACACACTGTTGTCCTCTCCAGAAAAAATAACAATGTTTGTTTGTTAAAAATCTTTCACCAGACAAATTATATTCGCAATTCTGCAAAAACCCTGGATTATATTTATTGCCAACAATATCAGAGCATTGCAAATATGGCACGGTGAAGGCCGGAGGACGCCTGAAACACTAGTTTCACCCAAAGTCATATCTGAACTCGCCTAAAGGCAAAAGGACTTTTGCTTTTCTGAAGGTGAGGCTTAAAAAAACCCAATACCATGAATCCTCCAAATGGTGGATACCAGTCTGAGGGCATTCATGGTGTTTCACACACTTATAAAACACATAGAAACATATAGAATGTTTATATGTAAGCTGTTTGAATTAACTTGCATGATTAAATTAAATATATATTGTTAACATATATGGTCGCAACATGTTATTCCATATTATAATTCATCATATAGATGTTTTTAATATATGTTACATATGCATATTTTACTATCAGCATTTCATATATGTTATAAACTTAATATATCCAGAGGACGTATATATGTGATAATAATATATCCCTTTATAGGCGACATATATGGTAACATCATTCAGGATACAGGAACGTACATGTCATATATTACTGTATGGGTACCTCCTTACCCTCAGTCGAGCCACTAATAATAACATAAATAATTCAAATCACACCAAGCATTAAAACATTGCATTCGTCTTTATTGCATGGCTTGAAAGCTTTGAGGCTCTGACAGTATCGAGAGACGGGATACGCTTATCGACAGCAGGGGAAAATACTGGAGGATAGAACGGACTAGATGTCCGAGCAGACCTCCTTCCTCCTCTGGAAGTCTCGGAACAGTCGAAACAGGCTGTTAAACTCAGTGGGTGGAGTGAGCGGCAATTAATTAGACCCCTGTAAAACATTAGGAATCCAATCAGGCTCCAGGTCCCCGAGGGCCTCATTTATGGAAATGTCTTGGATTTCATTTTTAACACGATGGCGACGCATTTCATGTACAAAAGAGACCGCTGTACATTCACCTCATCACCACTTACAGCACTGTCTGCACCCATACACAGATGTAATATATGTACATGTATTGAAGTTATATAGAAATGAAATATATGTACATTTAAAATATAAACATATATGAAAAATTATTAATGGAACAAATCCATATATTGACATATATGTTTAACCTATTTAAATACATACATTTATTACATAAATACATATCCATCTCACAGCCTGTCAGTATATGTTGATATTATAAACAGTAGGTAATAGGAAAAACATAAATACACATGGTATACTTGATATAGGACATAAATGTCTGTGTGGGTTCTGGAGGTCATGGCTCGCTCAGGTCACCAACCCCTCAGTCTGTATCTGAGGGCAGAGGAGCGGATGGCTTCTCTGGCAGTCTCTCTGTATAATCACAGCTGATTGTATAATGGGCAGTGGCAAAACTACACCCTCAAACACTCTGAATCAAACTGCAGCGAAAGCACAAAATCCAGATAATACGTTTCTCCTTTCACTAATTCTCTAAATTGTTGGCTGTTGGGAAAAGAAGGCTCGTGAATACTGCTGCTGAGGCTCCGGGCTCCTTTAATGTGACAGCCTAACAGCCTCCTTGAAAACAGGGGACTATCCTCCACCTCTTTAATCACATTAGAAGAAAGTGGTCAGGGGAACACGTGTGGTTTTAGAGAGCCATTATGTTACATTTTTAATTCTGAGCACCTCTCCGCGCCTTAAAGCCACGAGCAGATTGTCGTTACTCTCGGCCTGGAAGCGTATGTTTGTCTCCGTGTCCCTGACTATCCAGAGACGTCTGATGTGCCAGAGTGCTGAATTTCAAAAGGGCCGTTGGAGTGTCTCCCAGATCTGGCCATCAAGATGATGGCGTTTTAAGATAACGTCTCATGTCACCAAAACAAGCGAAATAAAAGGCAGTGGGACTGGGAGTTAAAGGAGGCTGTTTATTCAGCCTGCCAGTCTGAGCACCGGCCTGAAACACTCTGTTTTAACTGCGGCCGTCAGGGGATCGTCAGTTAAAGTCTATTCTAAAAGCCTGAGAATCAGTTTGGATAGGTGTAGCATCTTTTTTATTTTCCTGCAGCTCTTCTTTTCTCCTCGCTCTTTTATTTGGTCTGAGCGAGTTTCGACTTTTCCTCAATCCTGCACCTAAGTTTTTTTTCTTTTTTCAGGGCAGTTATTTTGAACCCTGGAGCGGTTTCTCCCTTTGTTGGGTTTGTTTGGACTCGTGAGAACACAGCAATCACAGTCGGGTGCAGACCAAATCAATTGGATCGAGCTCTTGTTGACAAGGAGGTTTCTTGGTACATTTCCAAACCAAGCCGGGAGCTTCGTTTTGAACTGGTGACGTGATTGGAATGAGATACGGCGATTCTTGGTCTCGCACAAGTCTGCATGATGATCTTAAAATACAAATGATGTGCTCCATGTATGAAATGTGCAGAGCCCTTGTGCTCATGAAGGAGACACAAGTAAAAACTGGCAGTGGGCCTGAAGCTGTGGAGATCAGGGGGCTGGATGAGTTTGCATGTTTACTTTCAGATCTGGCAGCTCAAGTTCAATTCCCGAGTGAGATCGAGAAGATTTCATGTTGTGTACAGCTTTTATTTGCACAAAATATTTTTTATCAACCACGTCCAGAAGTACTGAGCATCCACACTGTATTTAACAGCGGGCAAAAGTCAACTATAATCTTGAAGGAACAGTTCAACATTTTGGGAAATGTGCTTATTTGTAAGATAAAAAGATTGAAATCAATTTCATGTCTGTGCGTTGAGGACAGAGCTGGAGTTTTAACCCGGGAAAACACAAAACCTGGATCTGCTGAAAGTAAAAAAAACACTAAAGTTCACTAATTAACACCAAACACACAAAAACAAAACAATGACACTGGAACTAAAGAAGTAAAAGTCCCTGTGAGAACTGCTGACTGAGCGTTCTCTGAGCGCCAGATCATCTGATAAAGACATTCATGTTCAACACAAGATCAGTTTTCCGCTGTGTCCAAAACGCCTCTCATATTCAGACCTGTCTTCACAATCGTCTTGGTATATATCGCCGATATCTCACCTGTTTCCGGGGATTGTTTTTGTTTTTAAGCAACTTTGCTGGAGAATGTACGTTATTTCCCGGGACATGGATTGTCCCGTTTTTTTTGTGAAACTTTACTCTTTTAAAAGAAGAATTTCATAGTTTCAAATAAAAACCAAATGTCTCGCCGTTCTACTGCTATTTCTGTTTTCTTCCGGATTATATCAAATCCTGTGTCCGTAAACGTATGACAACAGGTGATGATTGTCCAACGGACATGCCTATACTTTAATTTGATTGGTAGCAGCAATACGAAAGTTCACCTAGGACGATGGTGGACTGTGTGACTGCACTTGATCCGGATCTTCATCAAAACTCGCAATTTTCAGCGAGTTGCTGCAGCTCAGAGGTTGTTGTTGTTTCCATGGCGAAGGGGATGACAACGGTCAAACGGCAGGTTTATACCTGCAGCCTGTAACCGCTGAGTCAGACTGATCATTACCTGATAAACATCAGTGTGTTAGCATTTAGCTCAAAAGTGGCTGTCGACTCACTGCTGGACTGCTCACCAGACGCCCCCCTCTTCTTAACTAACCTAACTGCTTGATTATGAGTGGCCACCGATTCGACCTTCTGTCCCACAAGCCCCTCCGCTGGGTCCAGCTCTCCTCCTGAGCTTATCACTCTCTTTGTCATTCCTGCCACGGCGCGAGCTTCCAGCGCAGAGCCGGGCCGGCCAGATTAGCTGTCTGTAAGCACCGCTGGAAATCAAATAACAGCTGATAAGGTAGAAAGAGGGGAAGACGAAAAAAGCTGGGCGTAATGTCATAGCTTTTTCTGTCGGAGTAGATGATTGCAATCAAAATACTGGACAAGAGCTCTGTTTTGGAATTCAATAAGGGTGCGGGAGAGTTCAGCTTGTTCCTGAATTTAAACGTTCTCTCCGCCGTGGCAAGGTCATATATACATATAAAGTGAACAAGTATCGAGAGGGTGAATAAAAATAATAGACTTTTTCTTCACTCCCACTTTCCTGACATTGTAGTGCTTACCTCAGGGCAAAGAGAGGCGAAGGCAGCCAATAGCTTTGATGGAAGACAGGTAAGACGATAAATATTTGATGTTATTGACGGGTTGTTGTGCTCAGAATGAGAGTCAGTACATCCCGACATAAAAAAAGTAGTCTCTTGCCGACAAGACTGACTCTGCATCTGCGTGCACGCTAATCAATGGAAAAGGTGATATCAGGTCTAAAACGCTGATATCGATTCGATACTTTGATCTAGAAATATTTTGGAAACCCGCTGAGTCGGCTTATAAAAGGAACCTTTTAAATGCAATTAGCTCTGACGGGGTTCTAACAGATGCTGAGTGTGATTCATAAAGTGAGCTGTGCATTAACATAAAAAGGTAACTTGCCTTTAGAATGTATGGATTTAAAATGAAAGTTTTTAATTCAATTACGGAAACAAACATGAAGAAATATCAAAAACCCCAGGCAGTTTTTTCCCTTCCCACAGACTGTTGGATGCTGGGTAAGAGAAAGAAAACAAAGAGGAGAGAGGGAAGGCAGCAGAGGCCCGACAGGAAGTGATGCAGCTGCAACCGTCTCATCAGCTACGTCACAGAGGGCAGGCGGGGGGAGAACGGCAGAAACAGATGGGGGTTGTTAACCTCCCCCCTCCCTCTCCAGCCCACCACCTCACTGTGCTGTGTGGTGACGCTGTCCGTGGTGCTGAAGTCACAGACGGATTTATACAAACTCCTCATCTGTTGTGTTAGAACCTGGTTATCACACAACGTTGGTGGAGGGCGACTAGGTTGATTATGACACTTTAAAAAATCATGTGATAGATTACTTATAGATTACAAGGTAATCTGTGCCGAACATCGATCCCGACCGAGGATCAGAACCACCCTTCGATTGTCGGGGTGACTTTCCCGACAAATTCAGCAAATTCCTCCCTCATATGGAAACTTACTTGAGTCAGTGATTCACAAGAAGACATTTTCTGAGCTTTGTGATCAACTGTAAAAAGAGAAAATCTGAGGATGCGCTCAGCTCAAACCCCTCACATCACCATGAGTGCATGTGGCTGTGTATTTCATTGCAGAATCAAGTTTCAGTTCTTCCTCAGCGTACAAAAGGAAAGAGTTATGGCCTGGATATCCCATATGCACCTGTGTGACGTCCACACGGCGTCCCTCGAACACACCCCTCCGCTCCCCAGGCCGAGGAGGAGGAAAGGAGGTCAGGATTAAATTAAATAAGCGTCAGGAAACTGGTCAGCTCGCTGCTCCCTGCTGGAGCTGTGGAAGCTGCTCTGATTGTAGCGGCTTCCTCATTAACATTCAGACAGAGTGCGGGACTGCAAAGCTGCTGTCACCCTCTTATCATTGCGGGGTGGTTAAAAAGCAGAGCCATATGTGTGCGTCAGCCTGCACGAAGTACTATATCTTATCTCTTTGTGAAGATCAGGATTCATACCACAGCTCCAGCTGCTCCAACAGCAGACCTCTGCGGGAAATTGCGGAGGCCATTTTTCAAGTGGAAAGCCCCATGTTTGTGTTTTTTACTTGGTCGTGCTCCGTGTCTCTGCTGCTGCTCCCAGCGCTTCAGAAAACACTTGAGCAGAACAAAGCCTAAGAGCAACTATTGTAATGACTGAGGGGGCTTTAATTTGAAAATCACTTTAGCAACTTAACAAACACATTTGAAGATGAAGGATGTTAAACCCAAACAGATTATGGCGCTGACATACTGTACTCTGTTGTTGTTTGGGATTTAACTTGTAAAGCAGAGCACCTTTGGCAGCAGAGCTTTATGTGTAATCACAAATGACATAAAATGAAGAAATAACATTATTGCTTTTGCTGTACTGCAGTTCAGGGAGAAGATAGAGAGGTGAAATGGGAAAAAAGAGGGATGAGTATGGTGGAAAACAGCGAGGCTGGGGATGGAAAGTGAATCAAAGAGATGGAGAAAAAAACTTGTCCTCATAATGTGTCTTAAAATAGGGGAGGTCGCCCACGCAGACACTTTGCTCCTGGGTACTTGGCTCTGATTTATTTATTTTGTTTGTGGTAAGGAGCGATCCACTGGGGATTGTATAAGGGGAAAGCCCTATACCTGGCCCTCAGGCTCTCTTTATGCGGCTAAGGCAGCAATAACTCTAAATTTAAACCCCCTGATTTTTCACATCGTTATCACTCTGCCTCTTTTCTGGGAGTGGGAACTGAAAGCGACTACAGAGTTGGTTTCCTAGTGGCTGGAGTGTGTTTCAAAGCCCCAAAAATCACAGAGAAACCTTGTGATCTGAGTTGTGTGAAGCCTCTGGACAGTGGAGGCCTGTGGGACGGCGCTCACGATAGAGTAAAGACGGCGGACAGAGAGCTCCAGCGCGATTTCTATCAGATTCACGGTTAGTGTTCACATCTCGAGGCTACGATGAAAAAAAAAGAGAAAAGACAAACGGGGCTGGCAAGGTTAGGACTATCGACGAAGAAGAAACAAGAGAGAAAGAAGCGAGATAGCCTGTGAAATGAATGTGTGCTAAGTGGGGGAGAGATGAAAGCCGGGGTTCAGGGATGCGCTGGATGCACAACTCAAAACACAGAGGAATCAAAGACTCAGAAATGAATCAGTGAAACAAAGGGGGGGGGGGAGCAGAGGAAGGCAGAGGCCTTCTATCGTTTTAAAGCTTTTTCACTTCATCTCATGTCAGAGTGGGGACACCGAAGTTGAAGGGCTCATTCCAGAGTCCTTGACTCATTAACACTAGAAACAAGTGACAGTGGCAGAGGACCAGGTGGCTGTTTTAAAGTTTCCTCTGTAGATGCTCTGCTGCAGTCCTGTTTGAATACGGATTTACAGAGTAAATATTTTATCAGCTTTTCTCTTTCAGCAGGACCAGACTACAAAGCATGTGTTCACATCAGATTATGTGATGATGGTGCCTTAAAGGAGCTACTCGTAGGTTTTTCTCTTGCTAGGTAGCTAATGTTAACATCAACAGCTGTTCACTTACCAGTCTAGAAGAAACTTTTCAGCATCAAACTTTGTTCCTTTACTCATCAACAGCTGTCTCCAGAAATGGAAAGAAACCCTTCAACTGAAGTTAGCATGCTAACCAGCTAGCTCCGGTGCGGCCAGACCATCTCATCTCTTTCCAATACTGAGTCACTGTAGCATCCAGTGCTCCTCAGAGGACGTATTATAACCTCTTGTCTTGTAAATGCAACAATAGCTGAAGCTCTTGCTAAGACTGGTAAGTAAACAGCTGTTAATGCTAACACTGGCTATGTAGCAGTAGCAAAACTTACAAATAGCTCCTTTTAAGTTTCTGCCGTGTCTTGGCTATAAAGTCCCAAATCTTGAATAAAGTCTAGACCAAGCAGTCCTAAATCAAGATTAACAAATTCCATGTCTTAAACTGTGTTTCAAATTCTGAACTAATCATTTTCTGTCTGTCGTTACCCAAACGCGTTATTCTGAATATTTGAGCTTCATTCCAAGTCAAAAGACTAAAGTCCAAGTGAAGCGACAAGTCATTGGTCTTATAGTCAAGGTCCAACTGCAAATCTGTTTTGATTCTGTGATTAGAGTCTGACTCGAGTCCAAGTCCATATCTTCTGCCTCACCAGTCACAACAAATCTTTTCTTTACCTTAAGTCATAGGTAAAGACATTGTTTCCACTTCCAACTCCAAAACTCAAAATTCAACATTAATTACACAGAAAAAGTAAAGATTCCATTTCACTGTGTTTTTAAAGGGGCACTTAATTTTACAGGGGAATTAAGAGTTCAAGCGCCCTGCAGGAGTGGGGCTGTGCTTAAATGAAGTCCTTTTTTATTCCAGCCTTCAGCAAGGTAGATAACACAATATTAGTAACCTACACAATAAACTGAAACGCTAACGCTAACCTAGGATTCTCCTGACCCCCCCGATTACCACTCCACTACTGCATATGTACCTGAAGTACATTCACTTTTCTGAATCAAATGTAACGTGTATTTATCCTGCTGATTTTTATCACATGCAGTAGATACAGTATATAACCACAACTCGTGGAGGTTTATTCCCAGTGGAAGTCGTCTGAAGAACCATACACTGCGAAAGACTCGGATTTGTTGATGATCAAACAGCGCTGACGAAGTGGACCTCCTCTGCCACTGTATTATTCCAGCTCCACCTCAGTCTATCTCCTTGCCAGTCCCTGATTAGTGATTCCTTTTCAGCACAGCCTCTCGTGGACTGGCATCCCGAGCTACCTGGGATTTTGTGCTGCAGCCAAGATCAATGTGAGTAATACAGCGCCAGAATTTGGGCTGCACAAAAAAAAAAGAAAAATGAACAGAAGATAGGAATAATCACCCAAATGAATTCCTGAATTTCCACATAGACAGCAGGCTTATATTTCTAGTTATTATACAAAAACTCCCTCCTCAGTTGCACCAGGATATAATAACAACCTGGATTTATAGAGCTGTGTAGGTGTTCCTTGAGAAAACTAGACTGCTGGTGCAATAATCTGGTGCAGCAGTATTTGAAATAGGTTTGAGACTCATGATTGCAGCACTAATATCCCCAAAAAAATCTGTCACAAAAACCATGATAGTAGTAAAAAGCCTGATGAAAGAAGTCGCTCTACAATAATATGCAATAAAAGATCAGAGCCGAGCTACTGTCAGGGCGCATGTTAGATGATGTGCAGCATGTAAAGCTCAAATTCAAGGAGGAAATTCATCATATTCATACATTAAAAAGATATGAGATAGCTCACTTTCAAACAGACACATGAGCCACCTCTGCTATTCACACTCACCCTCCCTCATATCTGTGCAACATGCAGCAAACACACAAACAGAAAACTGAGCGTAATTATAAATCCCAGTGGTTCTTGTTGATGTAGTTTTAATAAAGCTGCTCACCAGGTTGTGTATGAAATAAAACTAAATAATAAAGAGTATATAGGATTAAAAAAAAAGAATTAAATTGATCATCAGCCTCTGCAGTTCAGACATCTGAAGCCTATTGTAGCTCCTTGTTGTTAGCAAAAGTTAGCAACTAGCCAGGGAACATTGAATTTAGCAGCTAAAGAGACAGATTCCTTATTGGTAGAAACCTAAACAGGAATGAAAGGACTTATTATTGCTCAGAAACATGTTGTCAGATAAATGCTAATGTTTATTCATATGTGCTAACACTTTAGCCGTAGCAACCTTTTTGTTCCTGTTATTACAGCCGGTTAATAACAGCCTTACTACACGATGACTCTTTATGCATTAGTATAATATGACGTTTTTGGACATTTTTGTGCTTTACTATACTATGACGATTTCTGACGTTGCTATGTCTCACTATACCACGACGTTCTTTGCGTTTTGGACTAAGCCTTAATGGCGTGTTCTCCATCAGGTGAGCTTTGAGCTTTCATTTTTGAAGTTATTTTCCCAGGCTCTTTATCAGTCATAGTGAGAAAGAGAGACGGAAAAGAGAGAGAGGATGACATGAAGCAAAGTGCTACAGTCCGGAGTCGAACCCGCGACGTCACGGCAATAAAACAACCTTCAAACGCGATCTCATCCCGGAGAGCTATCGGAGAAAATAGTTAGATGAAGTTCTCTTCATTTTACTCCTCACACGGAGAACGGCTTCTGTCAGGGATCCACAACGGTTTATTTTCTTCAACTCCAGAACGTCACAGACTTTTATTAGAGGCAGGTCTTTATGTCTAACTCCCTGTTTGATATGTAGAGTTGGTCAGAGCGGTTAGTACGAAGCCTCGTTACCAATGACTTCTCTCCCTCCCTCCCTCTCTCTCGCTGCTCGCCGTGTTTTATGTTTAGTTATCCCTCTGTCTCCTTTAGTAATAATGATACATGGAAGTATTTCATCCTGAAGCGCTGCTCCCCTCCTCTGCAGTTCCTCAGCGATCTGCAGCTCAGCACTCTGCTAAGAAGTGTTAGAAGTACCATCACTCAGTCAGTCAGTCAGGTATCTGGTTCACCTCTTTCGCTGACTCCAGTCGCAGTGATTGGCTGAGTAGCATCACGTGACCAGTGTTGTAAAAGCTAAAAAAACGGTGCCAGTTAAAAAAGAAACACCATGAAAATGTAATAATTGTCTATAATTAAAGGTCTGGATAGGACGGCCTCTGGGTCCGGACCTCAGTCTGCCTATTGTTGACCTCTGCTAAATTAAATATAAGAGTGAATGCAGGAATAATCATACATAATACTACAGAGGTGTGTATGTGCTGTACCAAGGGTCAGATAGTGTTAATGTAACAGCAGTGTATTATATAATACAGATGTATTTGCTCTCATGGATTCCTGATATTGTGAGATGGTTGCTAGGTGACTGAGGCATCAACATGCCAGTCATACTGCATCTCTAGCAGCCTCAAGGCCACTGACCACTGGTGCACGGGACACATTGAGATGGTCAGGGTCAATATCTCTTAACGGTCGTGCTAATACCGGATCGATACCCAGTGGCTTCCCCGAGAGCCGGCAACGATCGATCGCAGGCAACCGAGCCGAGTCGACTATCACAGCGCTAATGTCAGTCAATGGGGATAGCTGAGCAGCAGCTGTATGGAGGTAATCACCTCCAGATATCTGTAATGTGGAAACGATGGCCGTCATTAGACGCGTCTGGTCAGAAGCCGATGGATGTCGTCGGTATCCGAGAGAACCGGGTCGTCTGAACAGATCTGATAACGTGGACACATCTGACGGTGCTTCACGTGGTATTGAGCTTATATCTGTGACTCTCCTCTCAGATCCATTAAGGTAAAACTCCCTCCACCCCTCCACTGTATTGGCATTCTGATGGGTAGCATCCTATTTAGCACCTCAGCCTCTTTTTCTTTTTTCACCTTTATTCCTAAACAACGCATCGGAAAGTAAAACATCAATGCCGTGTCTTTGGGGAGAGAACAGAGTGAGTGCCAGAGCGAGCTTTGAACCTTTAAAACCTTCCTGTGAATAACACTGAGATCAATCCCCTCATACAAAAAACAAAAACAAAAAAACTCAGCATGCACACGCACACACACACACACACACACACACACTTGGGAAGCCAAATGCATACACAAATGCACACACACACACACATACACCGTTACACCCCTGGGATCCTCCTGCTTACTAGGATGCTAAACCGGATGAGAGATGCTCACCGCGGCGGGATAATGCTAAATCATTACCACACACTCAGCCTGAATACACAGCCGCCATTTTGTGTAGCCATTTCTTTCTCACATTAAGTGAGAAAGAAAGAAAGAAAGAAATATTTTTTGTCCTCCTTTAATAAAATAATCACCTGGTAGAGCGAGCGCCATGAGGGCTCAGTCCTAAACGCAGCGGTCCGGGGTCGAATCTGACACACGGCCCTTTGCCACATATTATTTGTGCATGTCATCTGCATCTGGCACAGTGTTTGTCTATGAAGGATTCTGGTCATTACTTCACTGCAGTTCAAGGTGGAAACACTCAGACACGTCTTGCATCATATGAACATCACATGGACACGTTAACAAGGATAAAAACTAGATTTTCATGGGAGGGGGTCTGTAAAGGATCCGCTCACAGTTTCTGTCCTTAAGCTGCTCTGATTTTAGAAAGAAAGAAAAAGGAAAAAAGAAAGAGGGAGGACACTGAAAACAAGTCCCACACACTGAGGCCTGAGGGAAATATGGTTCTGGTCCTGCAGATCTTGATCATTACCTCCTTCTTTTTTTTCTCTTTCCTACACACACACACACACACACACACCCACAACACACACGCACACCACACACACAACACACACACACAACACACACACACAACACACACACACACACCACCCACTCACAAGCTCACTCTCTCTCTAAAGTACACTCTCGTGCACTAGTGGGAGCAGGGGAGTTCAAAAGTACGACTCATAATCACACAAGGCATCGCGCATGAACAAACACACACACACACACACACTCTCTCCCACTGCGCTGTACCAATAGCAGCAGAGCCTTTTGCCACCTCTCCCTCCAACGCTGCCATCAATCCTCAGGGTGCGTCCACGTCTTCGTCTCCGAGGAGGAGCGAGGACACGTTCCAGACTAACAGGTCGTCTCGATGCTTCGCCTAGTTCAAAATAAATGTGTTTCCCTTCTTTTCTTTACTGCAGCGACCGTGTGTTTACATCTGTGTGCGCCCTGGATTCTAAATAGAGCATGTAAATGGACGCATATTTTCACACCCTTGCCACCCACATTATCACCTCTGTCTCTGTGGCTCTGTCGCGCCGCAGAGCAGCTTGCATTATAGAAGATCTACTTTTTCTCTACATGTGTGTGTGTGTTTATTGCTGAGACACTTATCCCTGCATCAGTTGGCCTCTGTGCCATCCACCAGCCAGCTGTCACTGTCAGCTCCAAACACACACACACACACACACACACACACACACACACACACACACACACACACACACACGTGTAGTGTAACATATGCTGACCCTCTCATTCTCCAGATGTGTGCTGTATCGCTCCCCAGGGCCGCCCACATTATTATATGTATCGATCGAGCTGTGGTTCTCTGGGACTACGGGCCGAACGTGGTTTAACTTTCAGGACTGAGTTCCACTTTTGATTAAAGAGGGGGCAGACTGAGGTCCTGGTCCGTCCTGGTGTCAGGGGTCGGACCCCACAGGGCCTGACAGGATCTGAGACCAGGCTACAGGGTCTGTTTGTGGGTTCGCAGGCAGCACCTTTTAGACAATGTTACCGGACCACCAGGACGGATTAAAAGTTCCCATGTGATCTGTGGGCCCCTGCTGACCCCCTGCTGACCCCCTGCTGACCCCCTGCTGACCCCCTGCTGACACGTGTGTGTGTGCATGTGGTTACTACCTGGAGCTGTGAGGTGTCACTTTTATTTATATGGAGCCAAATCACAACAGGACACTTCTCATATAGAGCAGGTCTAGACTGAACTCTATAATGTTATTTACAGAGACACAACATCCCATCATGAGCAAACACCTGGCGACAGTGGCAAGAAAAAAAACGTCCTGTAAATGTGAAGAACCCTCGAGAACCGGGATCACAGCACAATGCAAGTTCCACATAGAGATATACAGTTAATACGTTAATACTGCTGCTCATAATAATAATAGTAATGAAACTGTGCGGTTGTACAGCTGCACCGCCACAGACTCGCAGGCTCGACAAATCACTGGCACTCAGTTCCCATCACTGGAGGACGTTTACAGAAGCGTCTGCCCCAGGTCACCTCCGCTGCCCCCAGGTCACCGCCTCTGCCCCAGGTCACCTCCGCTGCCCCCAGGTCACCGCCTCTGCCCCAGGTCACCTCCGCTGCCCCCAGGTCACCGCCTCTGCCCCAGGTCACCTCCGCTGCCCCCAGGTCACCGCCTCTGCCCCAGGTCACCTCCGCTGCCCCCAGGTCACCGCCTCTGCCCCAGGTCACCTCCGCTGCCCCCAGGTCACCGCCTCTGCCCCAGGTCACCTCCGCTGCCCCCAGGTCACCGCCTCTGCCCCAGGTCACCTCCTCTGCCCCAGGTCACCTCCTCTGCCCCCTGCTGCCCCTGGAAGGAGACACACTCCCAGATACATGTACGTATTCTGCTTTTAAACCTCTATTTTTATACAATTTATTGTTTGTTTTATATTAATTTACAGAGACTGTAATGTGTCTACTTCCTGCATGACCCACTGGAGACACTTCATTTCGTTGTACACTGTGCAATGACAATAAAAGCACTGAATTGAATTGAATTGAATCTAATTGAATTAAATTGAATTGAGTATGTGGTTTGCAGTAAACAGATCCAGAGTCTGGAGGAAGAAATACCTGCAGAGAGCAGCAGCAGGAGAGAAAACACAAAGCTACAGGAGGGAGAAGAAGCCAAGTTAATAACATGTATTAATGAGATATGAATGTGTACAGATCAGGGAGGGAGAGAAGGAGCTCGGTGCATCATGGGAAGTCCCCCGGCAGTCTAGGCTTAACAGGCCGGTCCACACTATGAGCTTTGTCAAAGAGGGAAGTAGAGAGACGTAGAGAGGCGGTCTGACTCCTGGACCCAGACCCT
>NW_019174323.1:18718892-18831568 GCF_002260705.1 Seriola dumerili
AAATCATCATCTACATGAAGCCTGAGGCTCAAACATCCACTGAAGAGATGAACACGGCTGCGACTGGTTTGACTGGGACTCTTTTAACTTCATCCTGTTGTGTCCTCTTCATCTGCGATACTTAAACGACACTCGACAGAAGAAGAAGAAGAAGAAGAAGAAGAAGAAGCACCATCAGCTGATTATCTCTATGAAGCAGTGGATGGAAATCTGCTTTTCCTCAACTTCTGGAAGTTTGTGTGACGGAGGCACAAAACCTCAGTAAATCTTCTACTGTACGCAGAGGTTCTGTTTACTACTGTAGTCCTAATTCACATGCACGGCGTGAATTCAAAGGTTTCTATAAATCAGATATTAATTTCACTTTTCGTGAACGCGAGGCCAAGAGAGCAGCGGATCCAGGATACATGTGAATGGGGCTTCATTAGTATGCTGCGCTCACAGTCCTGCACAAGATTGATTTTAGCAGGGGGGAGATATGGCCTCTTGCTCCCTTTTTCTCTCGCCTGGCGCCGCCTGTCTCATGCAGAATAGTAATAATCGCGGTGATATTTTCCTCCACACGTGACGCTCTGTCGGCCTCGGCCTGTCAGACGTGTGATTCACTGAAATCTGATCACATAGAAAGAATAAAAAAGGACTGGAGATCTTGGAGATAAAATAGGTGACCCACAAATAAATAAATGATCAGTGACTCAAATTGGCGTCTCAGCATGTGATTCCCCTCCTGAATCTGCCAGTATACTGTGTGTGTGTGTGTGTGTGTGTGTGTGTGTGTGTGTGTGTGTGAAGCTACATCAACATCCACAGATGAGCTTCTTCTTCTAATTCTTTTTTTTTACCCGCTCTCAGCCGTTTCATTCCTCGGAGCTCTAAGAAGAAAATTGCCTACTTAGATCAACAACCTTGATAAAGCCAGCTGCTGCGTCGACAATGCCTTTAATTTGAATGGGCCATTAAAACACTGACTAACAGCTGAGCTGCCGCCGTCTCTCTGACTGATGTGGAGCTGCTGGTCACGGCGAGGCCGACGCCGTCGCCAGGCTCGCTCCGTGTGTTTTACTTCAGCACATAAAGGGGGAAACACAACCTCTGTTCTGGTTGGTGTGATGTGATGGAGGTTTGTGTTATTACCTTGTTGAGCTGTTAGTGACCTGCTCGCTCACACTTACACAAGTCATTCTGTGTGACTGAAGCACAGCCTGCGTTCGGACTGTTGACATGTTAAAGGACGTTAGTTCCAGTTTCCTGTTGCTGCTGGATGTTTTGCTGTTGAAGTCGTGCTCCATGCTAACGCTAACCTGGATGTCATGTGGAGTCACAGCCGGCGACATTAATACTTCAACAGAGGAGACAAAAGACGGAGTGAACGCTGGAAACGCTTCCATATATTTAGTAGGAACTTGATTATTAGTTTGATTTTAAAGCTGCACCAATTAGCATGTGGAGCATGTAGCGGCTAAAGTTGGTGAGAAACAAAACAGAGACTGAAGACACACATCATGAATACTAATATGTCTCTGCTGGGTGTGTTAGCATTCAACAGTTTGCTAACACATGTGCCATATCAGCATAAACTGATAAAATGTCAGTATTATGTTTTCAGTCGTTGCATTGCCGTCAAACGATCAAGTGATGCAGTTTTAAAGAAAAGAAGAAGAAAGGTTTGATGCTGCTGCCACCAGGCGATGGGCAGAACCAGGTGTTCACCAGACAAAGTGTTTGGAGTTCAGTTTCTGTCTCATCAGGCCACAGAATCTTTTCCTCATGCTCAGACGTTTTTAAAAGCCATTTGGCAAACTCCAGCAGGCTGTCATAAACTCATCCTTTTAGTCAAAGTGGTTTCTGTCTAGTCTCTCTGACATAAAGTCCGGATTGATGGAGAGCTGCTGAGACGGTCGTCCTGCCGGCAGGTTCTCCACCTCTGCAGTTGGCCGTTGGGGTCTTTGTCTCCACCCTGACCGAGGCCCTTCTTGCCCTTTTACTCTCTTCTGACGGATGGCCAAGTCTAGGAAGAGTCCTGGATCCGAACTTTTTCTATTTCACAATAATTGAGGCTCCATGCTCCTGGGGACACGCAAACCTCCCCACAACTTTATCATGGAGGTGTACAGAGAGTTCCTTGGACTCCAGGGCTTGGTTTTTGTCCTCACATGCACGATCCTGGGACCTTGTATCTTCCCGACAGGTCCAGTCGATTCAGTCTGCCACAGGTGATCTCCAGTCAAGTTCTAGACTCATCTCCAGGATCAAGTGAAGACTTCTGGGAATAAGAGTTCAGCTTTTGAAAGTATAAAAACATGTTTCCACTTCGTCATGAGGGATTATTGAGACAGATTTGTGGACAATTAAATCTACTACACAACGCAGAGTGTGCGAATAGTGAAGCGGTCTGACCTCGTTCATGTAGCCCAAAAACTCATCTGCATGTCTGTTGAGGATGTTGATTAATGAGTAATTAATGAGGATATAGTGTGTCGAGCCGTATGAGGTTGCATTATAGCAGCGTACAAGTGTTTCTGCTTTGTTCTCCCCTGTACATTGAAATTAGCTTGAAAATCACATGCTTCAAATTACACTGTTAATATTCAGCGGTGCTGCATGATTTTGATAACAACTACTTCATCTCATAATCCACTGAGTCAGCTAATTTGGGATAATTAGGCGGTTGTATGCAGGGCCGGCTAATTGGTCTTGGCAAAAGGTTTCAGTTCGGATTTACAGCCACTGGCTCCGAGTTCACAGTGACAGTGTGTTATCCCAGCAGCTCCGTGGCTCACACAGTGTCTTGTGTTGTTTTATTATCCTCTGATAGTAATCACAGGCTTTGCTTCAGTTTCAAGGTCAGTCTCTCTTTGATGGATGCTTAAAAGACTAAAAGGTGCTTATGCAGGTGTGTGTGTGTGTATGTGTGTTTTAACAGCTGTGGAGGTGAAACCATTAGCCATCAAAAGCTAGCTCAAAATCAGGCCTCTTAGTTTCTGTGACTCTGGTAAGTCAGTTCTGTTGTTTTCATGTGACGTTGCTGTTGTTGATACGTATTTGCACAATTTTCTGATATTGAAATTCAGATCCTGTGCTGTGCAGCATGACCACACAAAGGCCGGTTGCTAATGACGACCATGGGATTGTGTTGCCTTCATGACGGTGGCTAATATAGCTACATTTTTTTATTTGCACATTTAGAGTATACTGAGTTAAAGAAGGTATAATAAATAATACAAATATGCTTCTGCTGAACAGGCTCAAAGTTCAAAAGTATGAAATTGAGGAAAAACATTTAACATGTATATATGTGTGTGCGTGTGTGTGTGTGTGTGATATAAGTCAGTGTAAATAACTCCAGTTGCGTCTTCAGCACATTAGACATCAGTCCTGTGACGACACTGTTGTCACTGCGACTGGTTCTCCATGAAACAAGCTCTTCCTCAGGAGGGGGAGCGGGGGGGCCACCGCCGACACTCCTCACCAAACACGGAGACTGACATGAAAGGGAAGCATATGGGCCTGATGATGACGCAGCGTGACACAAGTTGTGACACCCGCCTCCTCCGGGCTGACACCTCATTAAGTCTATTTTTCACACATATAGTGTTTGTACGTGAGGAGATGATCAAGGCCACTGTAGGAGAGCTGAGGAACGTACATTTACAGCAGCGAGAAGGTAAATGTTTGTAATGAGCTCATCATCATCAAGTTTACATAAATCTGAATCTCCTCCAGATTGAAAACTCGTGCATGATTTATAATGCTATCCTTTCAAAATAAAAGGTGAGGCGCTAGTAGAAGTGGAACAGAAGTCGACTCTCAGTTTCTCGGTTTTTCCAGGGACTAACATTAAATATAAATGTTTACATATTAGAGGTTTATCAATACAGTCGATTCCGTCTGATTCATGTGACAGCGCTCGCCGTGTGAAATGCTCATGTTGCTTTTATCAAGATAAACCATGGTTGTAGGAAATTAATAGGCGTAAAATGTAGAGAAAAAGTTTCTTTTCTTCTCAAATTTCAGTGTAAAAAAAACAAAACAACTTTCTTAAAGTGAAAGTGCAACTTTTGAAAGGAGAAATGACACATCCTCCTTCCTACAAATGGAAAGTTGAATCCATACAACAATAAAATGCTGCCATATTCGGTCTGGTACGACCAAGCAAACTATAGAAAGATTTCGCTGTATTAATAAAATTTCTCTGACTTTTTATTCGTAAATACTTGTGCTTTTAGCGTCGTGAATCGAGACTGAATTGTATCTGGGCTGAGTTATTTCAGTCCATGAATGTCAGACACACGGCGCTGAAGAAAGTCTGGAGAAAACCAACGGGAGCTGGAGTTCTGTGAAAGTTTGTCTGAGCTAAAACACACACAGCTGGTGGTTGTCATCACAGCAGATCAGTTGGAGAACTCAACAGCTCAAAGAATAATACATACTAATATTTATAGCATGACAGAAATCAACTTATTTACCCATTTTATTCCAACAAGAAAAACTAGAATACTGTGCTTTTATGTCACTCCCAAAATCAGATATTAATAATATATGAATAATATTGAATATATCGAATATCGTGATATTTCCCACCATATTCAATATTTTTCAGAATAACAATTTATTTATTTATTCATTTATTTTTTGCTCTCATTTCCATCATTTCACTGTTTTACTGTACGTTGTACTTTGTGACACATAATAACGTACATGCGACAAATAATATAGAATATCGTGATATTTCCTGCAATATTGTTCAGATCACTTATACCTGAAACATAATACAATATAATTATCTTATAAGCCCCCGTTATATTGTATATCGCCATATTTGGCCTGGACTGTATTTTATTTGTATTTTTTGCTGTTGTATTTGGTGTGATAACATAACAAGACATAACATAAGCTAACGTAACATGAGAAGGACTATCATCTTTTTGTTATTGCTATAGATTCAGATGCATGAATATATATGTGGATTTACTGAGAGGAGGAAAGAGAGAGAAAAAAAATCATTGAAAATAAATAAATAAATAAGATGTTAGATTATTTTTTTCCCTTTCCTTCTTCCCAGGCAGAGAACAGGTACCTGGGTGTAGATGGGAGGATGGGGGGGGGCTCCATGGTTGGTTAGTGTGTTTGGTTTGGTTGGATATTGGAGTGTGTTGTTTGTATGGTCTGGATTGTATTGAGATTTTCTGTACATCAGCCGAGCCTAACCACGACTGAAACGTTGCGTGTAAATGCTGATTGAAACAACAAAAAGTCGTCATCTGCCCGTCAACCAGGCGCTGCACGTGCACACACCAGATCCCAGATTGAAGAATGCGGACTCATGCAGTGTGTAAATAAACGAGCCGGCTGTGTTTGACACCCCGCTATGACTTTAATCCACCCGAGATGCTCGGATGCCCTGCCCAAGGCCACAGATTGTTTTGTGCCAAAAGACAACATGTTCACATATTGCAGCGTGCCTTCCAGAGACTCTCATTCAAGCCTCACACACGCCATTACACTCTGTATTGTCCTCTGTGTCCCTGCCTCATTACTCCTCATCTATTTTTAAAAGGGAATATGCCTTATTACAATTAGTCTGTTTAGAGGCCAATCTGTCACGCTCATTACAGTGAACTGCCTCTCCCTCAGTATTTTCCTTTTCTCTCTCTCTCTCTCTTTTTTTATCTCCCTATTTGTCTCTGTCTCTCTCTCTGCTGTGTTTATTGAGACTAATCTGGCACTTGAAGATATGGAAGGTGGAGGACAGGGGGGGACATTTTGCATATATATTCGGAATATGTGACAGAAGAGGAAACAGCAGGCTGAGATACCGAAAGACATTTAGAGGGTGTTGGACTCAGAAATGAGGCAGGGAAGGAGAAAGAGGGAGGGAGGGAGGGAGAAAAAGTGAGCCAGACAGAAAGGTAGAGGAATCTAATTTGTTCTCTTTTTATGATTTAAACAATCAAGGAGGAATTTGGGCCAATCCACACGGGAGACAACGCTTCCTCTCCGATGCAGAGAACAGAATTAGGCTCCATCTGAGATGTGTCTGTGGAGGACTTCTGTTTACCAAGTCAGCCCTTTCTCCTCTAATTGTCCATGATCTGGTTTCAACCTGAAATGCATTACAGTCTGGGACCTCTGAGTACCACCACTCCCTCCACTGCACTCCCTCCATCCCTTTCTTCTCCTCCTCTGATTCTCACTCGCTGTGAACAGGGAAATAATTCCAGCTCGGCTTTCCCCCCCGCTCCATGTGAAAGGCATAGAAAAGGCGCTGTCGGGAACTTTTTAGCCACTTTAAATCTGCCTGGTGAACTTCACAGCCCTTTCCCACGCTAACCGGGCTGGAGGTGCACACCAAGGGGAGTGTGTGTGTGTGTGTGTGTGTGGAGGAGGGGCCTGTATCTCCTTGGGAAAAATTGCATACACACAGTCACACTCTGAGAACGTACAGTATATCCAGGAAAGACGAGATGAAAAACCCGAATGAATGACTCTTTCACTTCATTACGCTCCTGTGTTGCTTTGTGCCGAACGATCCTTCTCCCTCACCGCCAATGCTCCTAATTGATCATAAAATCTTAATTAGCTGGATGTCCCTCTGTCCGTCCAGGCCTGCGAGAGTGTTTCTCGATCACGTATTTATTACGTTCTTAATTGCAATTTCACAGTGAGTGCTCATGACATTTAAAGACCTTGCAGCAGTGGACGGAGCTGATTGAAGAAGAAGACGACCTGCTAAGATTCCACTGCGGTAATGACCACACACACAGACACACACACACACACACACACACAGACACACACACACACACACACACAGACACACACACAGACACACACACACACAGTCCTGTCTGTATGACTTCAGAGGACATCACATGGACTAACTTAATTTAACCTTAACTCTACCTACTACTTGCCTAACCCTAACCTGAGTCTTATTCCAAGCCTAACCTTTCCCTGACATTAGAGCATGTCTTCACCTTTAAATTCAAAGATTTAAATTATAGGGATTTACCTTGGGTCCCCACAAGGAAGACAAGTCCCCATAAGACTGTCAATAGACTTAGGTCCCCACAACATGAGTGATATGTGGACCCCAAAAACACACAAAAAACAAAGGAGGCTTTAGGACTTCACCCACACTTTAGTCATGTTCACTTAATCTGTTGATAAAGGTCTGTGTGATACAGTCAAACACTCACACACTTGAGATTATTCTGTCAGTTTCAAAAGTCAAGAACGAGCCGTCAAATCTTTACGTACACATGGACAAGTCCGGTCCAGATGAGTCCAGTCCTGAAAGTACTTAGACCAATGAAAAATCTGAGTATCTTAACATCCACGGCAGCTAATGAAGATTTTTTTGATGTGGTTGTAAGCCACAGAATAAGCGAGTAAGTGGACCTATGGTATGGTGGTGGTCTTGGTTATGTAGTGAAAAACTGACATGAAGCACAAGATAGAACATCATCATTATTATTATTTATTTTTCCGGTAGTTAACCAAAACCACCACATTTCCTCGTTTTAACCGAGTATTTGAGTGGCCTAAACCCAACCAACATGCGGGATGCAGGACACAAACCCTGACCTTTGGAGTCCAAGTATGTATGTACCCCAAACTCTAATTCACCGTGTAAGAACATGAAATCAATAGTTGTAGTAAATGAGCCTCTTTTGTATGAGACAGAGTTGCCCCGAACATTCAGGGTACAACGTGTTCCTGTGGTAATAATGCAGACATGAGAGCATATGGCATTGAAAACGCCCCTCATCGGCCTGGTTTTCTCCCGCTGCACAAACAATGTCATAATCACCTACAAACTCAACTGCTCTCACAAAGGCGCAGGTTCAGAACCATTCAGTGGTGGCAAATAGCTTTCAGTAAGCATGGCTGAACAAGTCGACCAAACAGGTGCTGAGCAAGTCTACAGAGACGCTGCGCTCATCAAGAGAGCGGATAAGTGTTTGCAAAATGCCTGTGAAAAGCAACAATTTGTAATATTTTGTGGTCCTGGATGTGGTCTGCCTGTTGTCTCCGTATCTGATACATAATTACAGCTAAAGAATGAGCCGGCAGGGGATTATGGGAGGATTTGGAGGGTGATCTCTCATCCTCCTTCTCTCTTCCCTGCTTTGCTTCCAAAAGTTTCAGCTGCTTATCTTATCCCTCAAGGAGACAGAGGCAGAAAAAGACTGATAGGCTGAGGGTGAGAGATGCAGACCATGAATTTATGTACATGTGGAAGTGTACACAAACACAGCCGCATCCAATTACACACACACACACACACACAAACACCAACCGTTGCTCACTCGCACACTCATAATCTCTTGCTTTCTCTGTCTTCTTCTTTCGGTTTTGCTCCCTGTTATTGCTTATGTCTCTTACATAAGCAGATGTAGAATGTGGCAGCATGTTAACCCCAAGTGAAGCTGGTGGAATTGCGGTGTAACAAAGGGTCAACGTGCGGGCAGCGGCGATGGATGTACACAACACTTCCTAGAGTGGTTTTGATAAATCTATCAAACTCACAGACGGTGGTTGTAGGAAAACTCAGAGAAACTTCTGTTCAGCTCAGACATTTTCATAAAGACGTATGAAATCTTTCAGTCTGACTTTCCCAATGTTTGATCAACCACAGTCAAGAGAACATATAGAATAAATCGACGTAGAGGAAAGGTTAGCTTGACCCTGTTGCAAAGTGTAAATTTCCTCATATATCCCCAGTGCTATCTATGTTTGCAGAAAGGTTTGGTTTGATTTGTTAAAGTTTTCAGGTATCTGTCTCTGAGATTTCTGTCTCCACAACATCACACATACAACGGAGCAGAATGAACTTTTATTCGTGTTGCTCACAGGATTGAAAATGATATTTGACAAACTCAACAACAGTGAGTATTTTCAGAATAATACCCCACCTAGGTCGAGCCCATCCTACTGTAAAAAAGTTGTCGTAAAAACAGCTTATTACTACCCATAGTTACGTTTTACTAAGGCGACCTCTAGTGACCGTGGTAATTATGACAGGAGCAAGGGAGGAAGTGCGGTGACCATCAGCAGATGCAGTTCACTCATTGGTCATGGAACTGCAGGGATTCAAACGTCCTTCATTCTGAGCGTGTTTGCAGTAGGAGTTTGGGCAGTACAGGATCATTGGGCAGGACATCTCCCCCCTGCTTCAACTTTGGCCCATTTCTTTTCAACTGTCTCCAACTTCACAAACATTCAACAACGGATTGCTGGAATACGTCTTTAAAACAAAGAAACTCAACAGGAAAGGACACGATTCGCAGTCGGCGAGTTCCTCAGAGACTTCAACAGCACCTTCTATCATTACTGGATAAGGAAAAACTAAAAAAGTCTCCCCAAGTCTGGAAGTCTGACAGGTATGGTGGATCTTTAAAAGAGCACCAGACTTCAGTTCGTCAAACCTGCAGGAGATCCACATTCTCCTCACTCTTCATTGAGTTACAGAAGGTGTGTAGTCTTTGCATCCACATGGGGGCAATAAAACTTGTCTCCCACAGTTTGAAATGTCTTCATAATGGCAATGCATCTCGACGAATCCAAAGATGGAACTGACATTTAGATGACATGGATTTTCCTTTCATTAGTTCCAATCTTTTTTTATGTCTCGTATCGTCACGTTTTTTCTGAAAAATCCTCCCCAGGCAGCAGCGTTAATCTGATCTGTTCAAGGGCGTTACAGCGTCCCAAACGTCTCCCCACGCGAGCACCGCCACCGGAGCTGCTCCCTGTTGCTCTATTACAGAAACCATCATGTCTGCCAGGAGGGGTGACACACAGGGAGGCGCGCAGGAAAAGAGGAAATGGAGGAGACGGAGGTGGAAACTTCATGTGATGACACATGACAGCCAGTGTGTGTTCTGGGACGTGGAGGCTGATGCGGTCGTCTGTGTCTCACATAACACACGAGTAACCTGCCACATCCATTGATAGACAGGGACATTACTGAAAACCTCCTCCCTTGTCTGTACATTAACCTGACAGCTTTACCTGAGGGAACACCAACAATGTACACATATCTCGCTCATTTCCCGAGCCCTGCAAACCCCCCCGCCGTCACACGACATGATTCCATAATATGATTCTGACCTCCAAATGAAAAACTCTGTCGGGCAAATACCAAGGATATTGGTTTTCATAGTCAAAGTGAGACCATGTCAAGATAGCTCGTCTCGTGTCACTCTGTCCGCCGCCTCTGATGGGTGTGATCTTCCCTCCTCATATGAGCTTTGTAATAAAAAACCTGATGGAAAGACGAGATGCGGCTTCTACCTGACAAACAGCGGTAAGACGTACGTCGATGGACCTACAACATAGACATGAGATATATTTTTTTAGAATGATTATAATGATAAGATCAAAGTTTATGGATTTCATTGCAGTAAAATAATGGCTGAATCTTGAATAATAGTGTCCAGCATGGAACAGAATCACGTCATACTAACAGCTCTGCTGCTGCGAGTCTCTCTTCACTCACTCATTAATAACTAGGCTTGAGCAATATCAGCCTATTAAGACTAAAGCCTATTAATTAGCGATAATTCTTCTTCCAAACTTTGCTGTTTTGTCGATCAGCCACTGTTAAAAGAAGTCAACACTTCCTGCAGCTACTTCACATTAAAAGCCCGTCAGAAGGAACTCACTAATCTGAGCCCAAACTTTGGAAATCAAAGTGTGTTTTCAAAAACCTTCAGTAATTAATTCTAATAGTTCACGATCTAAAACATTATCGGAGTCTCTCAGGGACACCCCCCCCCCATGATCACTGAACTGACGCTGAGGACTTTCCACACAGTCGTAACCGTCCAACACTGAAGAAATAAAATGTTCACAAACGTCTCAAAGGAAAACGTGAACACATCGTAACATGGATTTAAAATGTTGTAATATCTAATAAGAAGATTTATCCTCACTCACATTAAACGTTAGTAAAAGTTTTACATGGCAGCTGTGCAGCATGTTGACTTTCTTTAGTCATATCTGCTTAAATGTGATATAAACTGTTCATTACTCATCACCTAAACCACTACAGAGGTATTGATTAGGTTTTGATTCACTGACTTGTAGTGTGAGAGAATGAGGTGAAGCTTTGGCTGCACTGAATGTTTGGGCCTGTCAGGAGAGAGGAGGGTTTTCTACCTCAGTGCTGCTGGAAGACTGGAAAGTGGATCTGAAATTAATTAGTGACTAAGAACAGAGTTTGTGGAAACTACTTTGAAGCTACAAGCTTCTCTTCAGTCTGAGTAGTTAAGCTACAAAAACAAGCTCCTGAGAAAAAGCAGCTTAACACGCTGAGGCTGGAAACATCTACTGTGAAGTAATATCATAAACAAATGCCCTCGTTACTGTGTGGCATCGTTAATTACATCACACGGATAATCTCTGTCATTGTAGTTGGTTAAATGACTGTTAATTATTAAATGAATTGAAGTTTATATGTACACTGCGTCATGCCCCCCCCCCCCCCCCCCCCCCCCCCCCCCCCCCGGACAGCTCAGCTGCCAGTGTCGTCGTCTCTCTGTCTCTCTGCTCCAGACGCTCAAACTGACGGTTTCTGACCTTTTTCTTTTCCTCGACAGAAAATAAAAACTCACCTCTTCGCTGAAAAGCAGCCGTGTCTCCAAGAAATGACTGTTGTATATTTATAAAGCGCTTCCCCCAAACATACCGTGGTGACAGATGTAACGGTGACATCTCTTTCCACTGAACGCAGTATAATATGTTCATGTATCACACTGGAATTGCAGGAGTCCAGACTCCAGCTTTTGGGTTTAGGCAACAAAAGCACTAAATAAATGTAAAAATTACATATGAAACTTCCTGGAAATTGACATATACAGTATATATCTACCCTATACAAATATATAAATTGTGTATGTATGCTTATATTGTAGACAGATGTTACATAAATGTACATCCATCCACAGCCTGTCAGTATATGATGATATTATAAACAGCAGGGTCCTAAAGTCTCAGACACTTTCCCAGAATGTGAAGTTAGACATGTTTAAAATTAATGAGATGATGTCAACACTTTTTACATAGAAAAAACATGTTGCGAGCATGTGTTTCATCACATAGATATTTCTAATATATGTACAAATTTTACTATGGGCATTTCAGATATGTTATAAACTCATGTCTTCAGAGGATGTATATATGTGATCATAATATATCCTCTTATAGGGACATATCTGTCATATCTGACATTTCTCAGGTAGGAGGGGTGTGAAAAAGTAGCTCAGTAAATTTCATGTATGGGCTCCGACACTGCTGGGAAATGTAGTTCAGCAGCAGTTAAGCACAAAAACAAATCAAAAGACGTATAAATATGTATATCCTCAGCTCACTTTGCTGTTCATGGTGGAGAGCTCTTCACACAGCCGTGTTACATGTCAGTCGAGCCCAGGCGTGGGCTAAAAACACTAAGAGATGAGTTAGTGGAGGACAAGGAGGTCAAGCAGAAGAGGAGGGTAGGAGGGTAGGAGGGTAGGAGGGGAGGGGGGGGGTGCTGTATGGCGAGGATGAAACATCTGTGCGGTGTGGGAGATGACAGAGCAGAGCTGATGCGATGGAGGACAGGACAGCTGTGGGAGATAAGAGACAGACAGAGAGAGGAAAGAAAGAGGTGGAGGAAGAGGGGGCGACAGGAAGCCGGTCTGGTCCGTCAGAGACAAACAGCAGACAGCGCCTCGGCAGCAGGACTGAGGCTTCAGGTGGATAAAATCTACCACTCTCAAACAGAAAACGTGGCCAAGTTCCCTGGTCTGCAGCAGCTGAAGGAGGACTGAGCTCTGGGGGACGAGCTCGCCGCCCCAAATCCTCTTTTTGTGTTTTTGTGAGATTTCACAAACTGTGGGCCCCTCCCCCTTTACACATCATGAGCCACACACACTCCACACACACTCCACACACACTCCTCTCACCCTCTGAAGTCACCGCTTCCTGCAGATATTTCACACCGGGCTGCAACTAACCATCATTTTTTTTTTTTTATCATTGATTCATCTGCTGATTATTTTCTCAATTAATTGATTGATTATAGAGTTTATGATTTATATATATGAACTAGTGAAAATGTGTATTACAATGTCCTAGAGCAGTGGTTCCCAACTTTTTCCAACTCAAAACAGAAACTCCAAAACGTCGGCGCCCACATCCGACCTCGTAAAAACACGGAGGCTGAATCTGTCGGTTGCAAATATTTCTGAAACTCCATTTTTGTTTGTTTGTTTGTTTGTTTGTTTGTTTGTCTCAAGTCAAAGTCTGATCGAGTCTTTTGTCAGTGTTGGTGAAACGACTCAAGTCCTCTAATTCACACATCTGGTGTAATGTTGCGGGGAATGTTTTCTTGACTCGCTTCGGAAACCGATCAATCACGGAGTGAATGTCACAGTCGATCTGAGTGTCGTTGCTGACCACGTTCGTCCCTTCATGGCCACGGTTCACCTTCAGCTCCTCACGGCTCCTTCCAGCAGGATGACGCTCCATGTCTCCAGACCTGAATCAGGTGCAACACCTTCGGGACGCTGCAGATTCACGTCAACATGGAGCAGAGTCTCAGACATCTTGTAGAAGCGGAGGGAGGAGCTACTCTGCATTATTAATGTGGTCATAATAAAGTGCGTGATGAGTTTATTTCCTCAGTGAGAGTCTACGACCTCGGTTCTATGATCTCACTTTTGTTGCGTGGCGACCTTTGGTAAAGCCTCAGCGCTTCGTCCTAATCTCTCTCGTGTTCCACCCTCAGAGGGTGTGTGGAGGGCGCACACCAGGCGCAGTCTGCTCGCCTCAACATCTGATAACAGCTGACCTGTGACTCTATACAGTCCAACACACAGACAGGATTATCCATTTTAAGGGCTGTAACAATGCCTTGTGGATTTGTCTGGGCTGAGCATACAGTCACGGCTGAGCTCTGGAACCAGAAGGTCACTGGTTGGATCCATCAAACAGCCCCCTGACGCACAATTTACTATTCCCAAAGCAAAGCAAGAGCAAAACACAAAAACTTACACCTGCTTTTAAGGTAAGTAAATGTTTCCGGCGTCATCTCCCTCTGCTTTATGATCAGAAGGTGAAAGACAGAGGAGGGAGGCCGACAGGTCTGAGGACAGTCACGATCAGGGACAAATGGCTAATTAAAAACCCAATCAGTGAGCACAGGCCTGCTGTAAACGCAGAGGGGGAAGGAGGGCAGCCATGCCTAACTCCACTTCTCTCCAGTTCAATCCAGTTTACTGCAGGGCTCGTTACAAAGGGCCAGAGGTGGAGAAGAGAGAGGAAGAAGGAAGAGCCGAGCTTCGATAACATCCCCAACACAGGAAGCAGATTTTATGAATCCGCCCTGTGTACTCATAAAACTTAAATCAGTTTTCTCATCACCATTTATGATATTTCATAAGCTACAGGACCACATCAGCATCGTCATCAATCTCTCCCTTAATTACCAGAAGCACACAACTGAGGCTTTCCTGATTAATCTGTAAAGACTTTCATTTGCAACACCGCTGCTCTCCTTCAGGTTCGTCTCTCCCTCCCTCTCTCTCTTTGTTCATCGGGAGCGACGGGGCAGAGTTTTTTATTTGCGTCACTCGGGCAGAAGACAGAAGCCATTTTGTCCAGCAGAGCAGATCTTAGGGCGTAATTACACCGGCTGATTGGTAAATTAGAGTATGAAGGTGGGTGCTGTGTGGGAGGTGTTTGGGTCTCTGTAGACCAGGCTTGGACCGATATTTGATGATATTAAATATCATGATATTTCCCACCATATGCATTATCTCTCATGATACTGAAAAAAACTGAAGTAGCAGCATTGCTTACATCATAAATATAAAATACAATAACGTATTTATATCGTAAACTCCTGCAATATTATGGAATATCACATGTCACTGTTCATTGGCTTATAACACTTATACCTGAAACATAAAATACAACAATACAATTACATTATAAACCCCAGCGATAATGTCGCAATATTTGGGCTGGACTATATCGCGATATTATATTTTGGATATTGCCACAGCCTGCTGTTGGAGACACACACACACACACACACACACACACACACACACACACACACACACACACACGGCCCTTTTGCACAGGCTCACACTGAGCATGCCGAGGTGTGAGTGCTTGCCAACTTTCAGCAAGATGAAATCTGATCTTCATTTCACTCATAGTTTTATAAGCACAAATGTAAAGAAGGTAATATTTCTGCTTCAGTACATATCAAACCAATTAGTGCATTTACCTTAGAAATATATCACACAAATAGAAATCAAAAGCGCGGTGAATAGAAGCCGCGGAGTGGAAGAATCCCACCGCAGAGCTTACAGGAGTGAATTATGAAGCTCTAATCTGCAGAAGAAGTTAAAAGGAAAAACTTACTTAAATGAATAAGCAATTACTTCTGGGTTTCTAACCGGCTGAGAAAACTTTACAGCAGCCTTTTTTTTTTATCTGCACCAAACACGACTACAAGTTTCAGCACATTGAAGAAAAGAGTTTTATCATTATAATTGAGAGCAAAGATCAAAAACAGCCAGTACAAAGCCATTCGGAAGCTAAAATGTTTACTTCAAAGAAACATGGGGATCAATCGTCCCGATATACGACTGGTGATGTTAAATCCACTGATCTATTAAACTGAACATCATTGTGCGGATTATTTTTCTGAATCGTCGCCAGAGGTTTTGGTGGCAAATGTCCGCCGTTTACTCTAGCTTCGCCCCGTCGTCTCTTTCCATCCGTCTGTGCCGAACCTTCGGATGATACCCCCCCCCCCCATTGACATGCTCGACCAGCCGCGAAAGCAACAGCTTGTTTCTGCTCCCTGCAGCAGCCCATTGTTGATGGGAAGAGCTCTTCGGGGTAACGTGTCGGACCTGTACTCCTACCTGTGAGCGGCTCCAGATCTGGCTAGGGAGCACGGGGGGGGGGGGGGGGGGGGGCATGGCGGTGGGATGGTGGTGGCATGTAACCGGCCAAGAAGCACACATGGAGCAAAAGACAGGTTTTTGGGGGTGGCTGTGTGTGTGTGTGTGTGGTGTGTGGTGTCGCTCTCAGCTCTGTGGTGATGGGTGGGGTTGTAGATCAAGGGGGAATTTCTGCTTGTCAAGCTCCCTTCGTCTTTCGGAGAGGCGAGGAGGGAAGTGGTGCAGCTGTCACTACACTATCCACCTGGGTACTTCAAAAAGATGCCCAGATGTTCAGAACCGTGGCTGCACACACATCACACCTCCACCCATCTTAGCGCCAATATACCCACACACACACACACACACACACACACACACACACACACACGGCTGCTGAGAACATTACCCACTTGACTTGAAACTCCCATTGCACTTGACACGTCCCGCCCATTCTTGTCTGCTCCCATATTAAACTGGCAACCACAGCTGTTACAAGATCACACATAATTTGCTCTTTTCTTCCTCGTTGTTGTGTCAAGAAATTGTTTTTAAAAAGGCAAATTTTTGTCTATTTAAAAAAAAAAAAAAGCAGCAGCAGAGAGGCGATGTCAGCACATTAGTCTTTTGGTGGCCGTAATTTGGTGTTTAACGGGCATCCAGATGGCTCGGTTGATTGGCCCATCATGGCGGCATCATCAGCTCCCGTGCTTTCAATGATCTGCATGTGCATAATCACAGGAAAAAGCACAGATCTCTCCGCAATGCGTCACGTGTTGGACTCATTTTCTCAACTGTGCGATAGAACATGCCTCGTTTTGGAACTGCACAGCGACCTCTGGATTACCCTGCCAGGGGCCGATGTGTTGTTGGGCCCCTACTGGATCGATTGATCCCTGGCCTGTCTTTAGGTTTTGATCTTTAGTTTCTAGGTAGTTTAATCTTCTGTTTTTCATTGGTGCAGCAGGTACCTGAGGGGCGGAGTCCTGCTTTAGATCCAGGTTGGAAGCACCTGAGCCCAGAGCTCCCGCCGCATGTGTATCTTTATGTTCAGTTAAGTTTCTTTGCGTTAGTTGAATCATTTATTGTAAATAAGTTTATTATCATTTGCCTGAACCGGCGTTCCCCTCACTTCCTGTCATGGCCGTGGAGCCGGGTCGTGACACTCTGCTGCACATTATTTGAACCGATTCAAAATTATAAACGTTTTGGAAATCCACTTTTCAATCATCGTTCATCAAACCTTTCTAAACCACAGCACCCCCCCCCCCCCCCCCCACCCCCCCACCCCCCCCCCCCCCCCCACCACAGTGACCCTCCATGCATAATGGCATATTTAACAGGGATTTTAATACACTGATTTAGATGCTAAAAAAATACGAGGGAATAAATCCTGCAGCACCTTTGACCCCCCCTCTAGACAAACCCTCTGTTGCTTGAAGAAGATTTAAAGATTTAAAGTAGAATTCTTCACCCTAATGTATAAAGAGGTGAAGAAGGGAAGATGTAATCAATCATTCACTATCTACACATTATTGTTTCCACCTGGTTCTGTCTCCAGACAAAGTTCCACTGGTGAAAAAAACTAAAAGAAACAAAAATAAGCAACAAGAAAATCTAATGAGGGTTTAAAACCAGCATTAAAATATAAAATTAAAACATGGCAACAGCAGAAGTCTGTAAAACTGTATAACTGAGTATAATAGGATATTTCAAAACGCCTGATAAAACAGCTCGGGGAAGTGAAACAGCTGCTGTGCTAAACATGATAAAGAGAAGAAAAGTTGTTTTCATTAGGTTTCATGGCAGGACATCGCCTCACTGCAGAAAACACTGACTTCCTCTTTATTTCTTTTTTGTGTGTAAATAAAAAGGTGACAGATTCTGTGTTTGGTCTTTTTGTTTGTCAGTGAGCAGCAGACACTCAGGAGGGGCGACTACAGTCATACAAAGAACTTTCTTTAGCGATTATAACTTATTACATTATTAAATAATTAAATTTACTGCTTTCTGTTTGGCTAAATTACTATTTTGGTGCATGTTTGAATTTTACCACATGATCTGCTCATACTAGTTTCTGTCGAACTATCACATTAAAATCATTATCCTCCGCAAAATGCACCTGATTTTAGAAGTGATTTCAAATGCATTAGTTTTGATTATTGATATGTTCCTAATATTATCTTTAATTTTCTTTTATAATCCCTGCACAGATCAAATGAAAGTGTCACAAAGAGATGACAGAAGCCTTTAAAACACTTGTTGCTTTCTGCTGCTGCTGCTGTTTTAGATGCATGAATTTCAGTCCCCACCAGCAGGGGGAGTGTTGAGACTGAAAACTCACACTCCGAGCCGACACACACACACACACACACACACACACACAGAGTGCAGAGTCCCACACCCCTGTTGGCAGCGAGCAGTGAGACTGATGCAAAGGTGAACAATGCGATAGAGGCCCGGGTTATTTTTTCAGCTTAGCCAGGTTCAATTTCAACGCTTTGATCTGTGAAATAATGGCAGCAGACTGCAACATTGTCATTTCCCGCAGGATCAAGTGAAGGAATTGAGAGAGACGCGCTAATTCCGCCACGCTGAGAGCAAACAGGTAGACGCAAGGCTGAGAAAGGCTGAGAAAGGCTGCACGGCGAGGAGGAGGAAGGAGGAAGGAGGAAGGAGAGATGTGGAGAGAGACTGAGCTGCAAAGAAGGAGGAGGAGAAGAAGAAAGATGGAAATAACAGAGGGAACGGCAGGGAAATTGAAAAAGGAGAGAGGAGACAGAGAGAGGGAGATGTTGGGGTGACCGCCAAGTGGCAGCGGGATACAAATATAGGAGAGATGACAGAAAAGAGGAGGGAGGGGAGAGGAGAGAGGACAGGGCAGGATGATAGACACAGCCTGGGGGAGAATGAGGAGGAGGTGGGGGGAAAGAGAGAGAGAGACAGAGAGAGGAGGAGGAGGAGGAGATGGGAGGTAGTAAAGTGGTTATGGCACTAGTCTTTCCGTTGGCAGTCACCAGGTGAGATGAGGGCAGACACCTCTATTCCAGCACCGGGCAGACCAGTGGCACCCAGGGGCTCCAGGGCCTGCTGAATATTACATGAGCCTGTCCGTCTATGAACACACACACACACACACACACACACACACACACACACACACACACACACACACACACACACACAGAGATGAACATGCAAGCCTCTGCATACACAGAAAGAAACAGGGGGCTCAGACTCAGGGAGGTGGGAGTCATGATGGGTCTCTGTTGGATCAATGCACTTTCCCTCTCTGCTGACTCAGCTGAATATTCATTCATAATACATCCACATCCGAGAGCGACGAGGCCGACACACTGCGGCTGGACACAGGAAGTGAAGAGCCTCTTTAACACGGTGTGATCTACAGTTTGAAGTGGTTGTCTCCATGTTGTAGCGCTGCAGGTTAAAGGGTCAGTCCAACAACATTAGAGACGTATGAACTCTCTCACAGCTCGGGTGATATCTAACTGCTCTGATTTAGTAACTTTGCTTTAGTTGTTATTGAGATTTGTGCCTCCAACTCAATTCAGCAGAGGTTCCACTCACCAGAAGGCTCGGACCGTTATTCCATAATATTGAACTGAATATCGAATATCCTGCCGTCTGCACGGAGGCTCTGAGAAAAATGATCGCCCCTCTCTTTAAAGAATATTTTTGGCTGGACTGCTAAAGCATAATTCGACCTGTTAAAGTTACTGCATTATGTGTTAATACAGACTTAACACTTCCTGTAAAACATTTCAAATTAAAATCCCTCTAGCGTGTCAGTGGTCAGAAACACTTTATATCTTAACAAGGCTTTTATTGCTTCAGTAAGAGTTTTGTCTCAATGTCTCATGTTGCTGTTGTTTACATGCTATTCAGATCTGCTAGCTTCTTTAGCAGTTAGCGATGACGGTGTGCTTTATGTTTAGTTATTCCTCTGCCTCTTTCAGTAATAATGATACGTGGATGGAGGCGAGGCTCAGTGTATTGGAAGTTCTCCTCTGCTTCCCTGCAGTTACTGAGCTGGGAAACCAGAGAAGATCGGTAGACTGCGGCTCGGCGCTCCGTTCAGTCATCCACAGTCCAGATTATAGAGCCGGATCGATACCACGCAGTCAGTTGTTTGAGTGAACTCACTCTTTCAATCTGTAATTATAATTTGAAGTTTGAAGTTTATTTAAAGGGTAAATAAAAATGCTCAGTAGTCAGTCAGACCCTGGTTTATTCCTGTGTGTTTGTCTTTGACTTTACTGTCAGAAATCACCTGTCAATCAAACAGTGTGTGTGATACGCTGAAGTTGAAGCTGTCAGTGAATTTTGAGTTTCTATATGTTGTGCTGTTTCCTTTATTTATCATAGTCACAACTTCTATTGATTTCAAACACAAGTGTAAAATACACTCCACCACCTGAGAGCACATGTAAAGGTTTCAGGAACTGATTATCAGATGAAGATTAACAACAATCTCATTTATTATGCTCCAGCCAGACAACATGAGACCTCTCCTCTTCACACGAGAGACTGACCCTCCGTCTAATTCCTCCTAGCTCCCCTCTAACTCCACCGTGATAGGCCTCAAAGCCCAGATAGAGATAAGAGAGGAGGCTCCTGCCTCTCCCTTTGTTCGGGGGAGACTCCAGCTTTATAGATTAAAAACCTGTCGACAGTAACGGGATGTTGGTTCGTGGACAGCTTTGATAGTGTCTCCCCTCCTGCTATTGATTTCCTTCCCACTGGCCATCACTCAGCCTGGTTATAAGTGAGTTGTGAAACTCTTTGCGAGCTCGCCCCTTCTTTGTTGATCACTGGTCATTCAGAGAGCACTTGTGTGTGGATAGCGTTACCAAGGACGTTAGTGGTGTGTGTGTGTGTGTGTGTGTGTGTGTGTCAGAGAAGAAAGAATAAGGATTCACATTGTAGCTTTGAAAGGAAACTGTCAATAGTTTTGTGACAAACGGGAGGAAAAATAAAGTCTTCTATAGTTTATTATTGCACTGCTGTAATCTGTCCTAATCCGTCTGCCAGCAGATAAAAAAATATATGGATCCTACATTTCCCACAATTCTTCTTTTGTTTGACAACATCAGGATGCCTGCATCATTATCCTCCCAAAATATGAAGCTGTTGGCTGCATAAAGCTGATAAATTATTAGATCAATACGTGTTTCTACTGAAGCTGCTGTGATAGTTGTGTTGATGCTTTGTGTGCACAGTGAACAACTTGTATTTGTGCTGTGTTATGAAAGTAGCAGATATAGAAAATGACCTGGAGACAATTTAAGTGTTAAAAGTAAAATGGAAAACGATCATTAATACTAACAGGCGCTAAAGGTTATGTAACTTAAACAAACGGCAGCAGCGAGTCTCTCCAGAATCCACGAGCAGCAGGAATCAGGAGTGATATCCACAGGCTAACGGGCTAACAGGCTAACAGGCTAACGGGCTAACAGGCTAACGGGCACAGAGTCTGTAGCTCTGGTCCATGACTGAATCTAGCGGCTGCAGTTTGGCACGTACAGGAACTGTTGAGGGCAGTGAGCCTGTACAGCTGGTATCAACAGCAGTAGTCCTGAACGCAGCTACGGCAAGCCGCAAGGGGCAACAGTCAGTCTGTGGGGATTTCTGTTCACCTACAGGTAAGTAGGAGCACCTGATATATAAATACACTTCATCATGGAGAAACTAATGCCTGAGTTGTTGATCTCAGTCTCTGTGTCTGGGTAAAACTGTCAGTAAACTTCCAGCCGGTGCAGTTATCTTCACAGTGATCCAGGAAGTGTGATGCTAGCTTACTTTGTTATCTTGCAAATGATTCTCCATTATGAGAAAATTACATTCTAGCCTCTTGAGAGAGGTGAATGAAATTCATGAGGAGCCAAAATGATTTGATTAATATGTGATGAAAAATTATCATTATCCAAATCAGACTCTGTCACTCTTCCCACCACACTGTCAGGGGAGCCAGGGGTTTAGATTGTCTGGCATACAGCAGTACGAGTCTGACTGGTAATGATACCGCTGCATGGACTGAAGCTAAGTCTGTGACGCCCGAGTTGTTGCAGGAAAGACAACGACTTGACAACTAGTGTTCCTTAAAAGCTCTTTTCTAATGTCATATATTGAAGTTTCTACTAATAGCCTCTGCTGCGTCAACGCCTCCACAGCGCTCAGTCCTCCCCTTGACACATCTGCGGACTCACCTCTCCAGCCGTCATGTTTATGACTATAGCGTCTGGGACTTATGGGAAACGCTGTTCGTTAATGGCTACTAAAAGTTTGGGTTCTACTTCAGCTCTCACAGTCAGGAGCTTCACTTATCCCTCCTTTAAAAAGATGTCAAAGACATTTTGCTGGAGTAGAGGACAATTCCACACTAAAACAATGCTGGGTTGCTGTAACAATAGAAGAACGGCCGGGACATTATCGTTTCATAACTTCATAAAATATTTAATTTTAATTTAATTTTTACATTAACAGCAGAATTGACTGAAATAAAATAAGTAATTAAAATCCCAGCGATAGTGATGACTGAGAACAGAGTCGTTTCTAACCACCCAACAAACAAAACAACCCACAGCTGGGTCGGCCCCTTCTCGACCCTGGGTTACCAAAATAACCCAAAATGGGAGAACAAAATAATTTATGATACGACTCGTTAAGCAAATTACTTTTCAAGCTAATGATATTAGATTTCTTTTAGAAATGAGCGATGGTTTTTAAAGTACAGCCTGAGCGAACAAACACAAGAGGTCTCACACTGCGTTGGCTGTGTGTATGCAGGTGTTGGGGTGATATGGAAAACACAAGGGAGAGGGGAAATGGCCTGAGGGAGGCTCAGGCAGACACAGGCCACACAATTCACTCATAATGCCATTATGAGGAAACTCACAACTTTTAATGGCTTTTGCACTTCACGAAAAGGGATGGAGAGGCGTCTGCAGCTCTAAAGTGACTGTTCTGGGGGATTAACGCTATCAGGACTCAAAAAAGCAATTTTGTTCAAAAACATGTCTTTTCCAGGAAGGTGAAAACACATGCATTAAAAAGAGGCCTTCTCTACATGGTGGTGATAAATGACCTCATTATCAGACGTCAGCTAGGTGGAAAGGCTACGTGGGATTAAATGCAAAGTGTAAAAATCGAAAAGGGAGAAAGATAAAGAAAGGGAGACAGAGAAGGGAGGGATGGGAAAGAGAGGAAGTGGCTTGTAAGAAGAGAAGAGGAGCAACAGCACAATTATCTGTCCTTGGGACGTCTGTGTCTGACAAACATGTTGACTGAGAGAAGGAGGAGAAGGAGGAGAAGTGAAAGATTGACCTGGTCTGTTCGTCGACCTGGACGGCGACCCACCCATCCATCCATCCATCCGTCCGTCCATCCATCCATCAGTACATTCCTTCCGTCCGTCCATCCATCCATCAGTCCATCCATCCGTCCGTCCATCCATCCATCCATCCATCCATCCATCCATCCATCCATCCGTCCATCCATCCATCAGTCCATCCATCCATCAGTCCATCCATCCATCAGTCCATCCATCAGTCCATCCGTCCATCAGTCCATCCATCCATCCATCCATCCATCCATCCATCCGTCCATCCATCAGTCCATCAGTCCATCCATCCATCAGTCCATCCGTCCATCAGTCCATCCATCCATCCGACCATCCATCCATCCATCCATCCGACCATCCATCCATCCATCAGTCCAGTGCGATAAACTTCACTTCCACACTCACACTTTGATGTGCTCTCACGTCTGAGCCTTCTCTTTGGCGCTCACCATTATTGTAAAGTGACACGAGCAGCCGGCCGCCTTCTTCCATCTCGCACAAGGTGATGGAATTTGAGACGTACGAGGAGCATTTACCCATCAATCAGCGGTGAGGGGTCCCGGTGACACGCAATAACACCACGCCGGCTCTTGGCACGTCAGGCGATATACAGTACAGAGGGATACGTGGTGAGTGATGGCGGTGCTGAGAGAGTGGCGCTCAAAAAATGAGGAAAACACAACTGATCCGTCAATTACAAACTCAACAATAACTCTGTCTGTTTTCTGTGTTTTATTTAGTTATTGTTTAGGGCGCTGCAGCGCCCCCTGCTGGACGACAGTGGAACATCATGAAATAATAAGCAGAAACATATGTTGGACAAACGTTGCAGGTCTGTTTCTTCTGTTGTGAGCACAGACACCATGTCAGTTCTTCAACATAACACTGCTGAGATCACGTACGTTGCCTTCAAATTAATATGAACAAATTACGTGATCATTGAAAAAGTGATAACACAAGCATCTGACATCACTGCATCCTGCTATCACCTGCGCTCAAAGGACAGGTGAGCTGGTAAATAGTTGCAGACATATTAACTGCATCAACCTTCAGAAAATGTTGTAAAAAAAATCTAAAATAAAAAGGTAAAATGTGGCATTGATCGTTAAAAACAATCACTGATGATAATCGGGGATCTTGCAGAGCTGTGTGATATCGATGTTGAGTGGACAGAAGGGAAAACAGTCACCAATAACTTTTCATTTACAAGCAGCTTCAGTATTATATTGAGATAGACGACTAAGACGTTGCACTGAGATGAACCTACTCTTCAGTGCTGCTGCCTTTGTAGGTATTTTTTGCCTTGTGTTAGCGAAGGTCACATTTGCCTTCCTTTTAATTTAACACATCCCTGAATACTATAGCCCACTCTTTGTGAGCATCTCTTCTCCATCATGAAAATGCAGAAGGTTGTTCGGTTCCAACAAGAGAGCTGACATAACGAGCGTTAATACAAACTCATCTCTGCCGCGCAGAAAAGAAGCATTTAAAGAAAAAAGTTCCATGTGTACAAACACCGACGGCTCAAGGCTCACATCAATACTGCAATGATTGACTGCAGAGGAAGTGGCACGTTCAGAGGCTGTGCACTTAGAGTAACTCTGTTATTCTGCTGCACTGAAAGGAGCCTCGTGGCATCAGGTATAAATGGGAAACTAATTAGCAGAGCGCGTGCACTTGGACCTGCAAGAGGAGGAGGAGGTCTTTGTGATACCGCCCGATCACCCACATGGGTCTTTGCATGTGTGTACTCATTGTACGAGGCCACCCACAACAGCCTGACTGACAGCCAAAGAAACCCCAGAGAGGCGAACACATGCACACTCACACAGTCACAGTCTGTGTTGACAGCTGCCTCTCGACTCCAGCGAACAACAAAACCGAAAAACGAACAGAAATCTTCCTGTTAAACATCATTTCTCTGCTGCTTCACTTCATCCCAAGCTCCACATTCTCCTCATACATGTTCTGATGAATCCACGTCTTTTGAGAATTCACTTAATTGCCTGAAAACCCAGAGAAAATGTTACTGATTAATGTCTCCGCACATCCTGCCTGTGTGTGTGTGTGTGTGTGTGCACTCTAACGAAGCAGGCCCAGCGCCTCCCGCCTCGCCCCGGCTCCTCATGCATTCGAGATGGCACACAGCGCAGCATGATGCAACACTGCAGCCCGCACCAGCAAGGCAAAAGGTCACAGAGCAAACAGAGCCGGGTCAAGTAGTGTTGGCAAATAATTCTGACTGGAGGGTTTTATTTTAACCCTTTGAACCCGAGGCCTTTAGGTGTCTCTCTCCTTATGTGCAGCTTCTATGAAAAAAGGAAAGCTGACTTTAATTTATAATATGATACTGAAAGTTTAAACTACAGCAGTTGGGGAATAATGATCAGTTGGTTTCACAGACAGACGTCAGATCAAACTCACTTTCAGACTTCAGATAGACTTCTATGTGTGATGCACGAAGCTGTCTAGTTCCTGATTATCTCAAGTAGCTCTAATTTGCTATGAATCCTGGGTAAATTAAAGGTTCCCAGTGGGATTTTTGTCCATTTCTAACCCTAAAGAAACATGTTTGTCTCTGTTTGTGTTTGCTCTGGTGCGCACGTGTGAGGACGGTGTGCAACAAACTGAACAGGTACAAGCACATGTTCATTTGGTGGCGTAAAGGACAAGCAAATTAACTTAGACGTATTTATTAAATAAGTTCCTGTAAAAACATTATGAGCGAAATGGACAAATATGTACCATAAAGGCTTGGGCCTGTATTCCATCATATCATCAATATTTGGGCTGGACTGTATCGAGATATGTGAGATCTCACAAATGTCAAGAAAATCTGTGATCATTTTGGTTGCTTGTGGATTATTTAAAGCTCCATGTTTTCTTCTTCTTCTTCTGTGTTTTATTTGAAGTGTTGATCCATAAGAAGATATATTTAAAAACCATCTCAGGCTTCTCTCTGGAGCTCTAGTGACAACAGGTCGGTGAGCCAATCAGAAGAGAGGAGGCTCTGATTTGCATTTTAAAAAGAAGAAAATTACAAACTGAGCAAAACAACAGAGCATTACTATATAAAACCTAGACCTGCTTTATAATCAATAAGACATGGACATCTACCTTTAGACAATATGGGACGTTTAAAGACTTTTGCAAGACAAAATAAAACAGTAAGATTTCAAAGCTTTTCAAGCGTCTAACAGTTTTCCCTTTGGGATGTCTGTTGCTGGGATTCACCAGTGGACCCATAAAGAAAAAAGAATTGGGACTAAACAGGTTTATAAACATCCCAACGGAAAGAAACTGAGAGAGAATGCAGGATTGACTATCAGGCAGAACGTGACAAAAGTAGCCAGAATGCATAACTGAGGCTTTAATCCGGAGGCCAGTTGGGAAAAGGGATGATAAACATGTTAGACTTTAATGAGGTCTACGATGGAAACCACATGCGCATTGAAAGAGAATAGGACATCCAAACAGGGAAACAGGGAGAGCCACGTTTGACTGATTTACATATTCCAACACACAGTGACGGAGCGTGTTCCTGTGGAGAAGAGTCTGAGGTCGATCCAACGATCCGCTGGCTCAGGTGCAGCTGATCCTCGATGAAAATAAACTGAAATTATTATCGACAACAGTTTTTCTCGACCACTCCACTCGCTCCGCTCTGACTGTACGTACACTCCCAGACGTGGACGCTCGGCAATGAAAGCCATCCTCCAAATAAAGCAAGGCATCGTTGCTCGACACCTGCTAGTCGATAAAAGTTTTATTCTTTGGTGTAAGAGGTTTTACAGCTCTGTGTAAACACATCTCGCCTCTTGTGGACAGTTTTGCTTCTTCTCCAGGGGGAGGGAGAACGATGACGGACTGGAAATGTACAGCGTTTGCATACATCCAACATACCGTGCTTTACTCTGCTCCACGAGCAGCTCAGCAGCAGACAGAGGCTTTAGTTCAGGACGAGACAAAAACAAGAAAACGTCATTTCATGAAGCCGAGTGTGATAACCAGGGAGGAAGTGGATCTCTCCAGGACATGAGAGAGGAGTTACAGTTACATAAGTGGATTTGTGTGTAGGTGTACCTTTTGAGTACTTTTGAAGTCAGTAATTTTACTTTTGTTTTTCATATTCATTTCAATCTTCAAGTGATGTTTCTGTGTAGAAGCAGAGACTCGTGTTTTCAGGGAGGAATATTCAGCTTTGGTAAAATACTGAAAGTGTATCAACTTAAAACATAACAAAGAAGACTGATGGGAGATTTACACAAAGAGTACTCAACAAACCTGGTGGAGGGAGGGGTCAGGGGCCAGGGACAAACTCATTTATTAAGTTCTATATATATATTTATTATTTTAAGTTTTTTATATACAAATTGAAGTGCACATAAATACAGGTAGATGGAAATTAACTAAAAGCTCCTCCAGTGTAAAGGTCTGTGTCCATGTGTAGTGTGATTATAGATCAGCTCTAGCTTCTATATTAATACTGTGAAAGTATCAAAGCCTCAGTCCACAGAGAAATGCACACAGCCTGTATTCAGAAACTGAGCCTTAAAACCAGCCGTCAGGACTTCTGGAACTTTGTGATGTCACAACAAAGCAGTCACCAAGCCCCGCCCACCTGGACCCACCATCCAAACCTTGCAGGATTTGGTTTCTCTGAGTGTTTTTACCTGAAATCTGCTATATTTTTATTGGATCACTCAGAAAACAGTCAGCCAATCAGAAGAGAGGCTCAGAGCCTCCTCTCTTCTGATTGGCTCACCGACCTGTTGTTACTAGAGCTCCAGAGAGAAGCCTGAGAGAGGAGATGTGAAACTACACTGAGATGGTTTTTGTTTCTTCTTATGGATCAACACTTTAAATAAAACACAGAAGAAGAAAATACGGAGCTTTAATAATAAAATGTAAAACCAGCCTTATCGTTTAACCAAAGAATGCTTATTGATCATAAACGATAACGATAGTCCCGGTGTAGCAGGCTTAGCTGAGAAATGATTAGAACTCTTGCATTTTTCTGCAAACCTACACTTTTTACTGGTATATTACTTTCAAAAATAAGAGCTCTAACTTTATAATAAAACTGAAGGCACACAATGACATAGGTTTATAAATAATAATGAAATTAATTTGCATGAAAAACAACAAACAAACAAATAAAGGTCGAACATCCACTCTATAGATAAAAGGTTATAAATGAATAAAGAAACGTTCTTTAAAATAAACCCACAAAGTGTCAGGTTGTGTTAAACATAGTCTGTCTGGTATAATTTTGTATAATAAGTCTCAGCTCAGCTGCCGTAGAAAACACAGGCTTAATGTTTTTCATGCCGTTCACTAAGGTCACACAACAAATCCCATCTTGCAGCTCTCAGTGTGTTTTGATGGACACATTTTCACTCGCTGCCTTTTTATATCAAAGTGCAATTTTTATTTTTTATTTTTTTTTGCAGCCTCTCCATTAGCATTTCACCAGACACAGGCCAATTTACGAGCAATGAAGGGAGGGAAACAAAGTGAAGGAAAGTCAATGAAAGTCATCAAATCCAAATTATCCTTTAGTCTTGGCTGCTGTTGAATTTGCAGCTCAGAGACCACCGCTAATACCTCGCTAAAATTGTTTATTCATGCTTTGTTTGTTTATGCACTTCATTTTAAAAGTTTCTTTCAAAGTAAAAGCATTAGGTTGAACGCATGTCATAAGTTTCTGTTAATAAACCTGGTGTTGTCATTGCTGTGCGTCCGTCCGGAGTGTCTTCCATGGCTGATTTCACTGCTGTTTTGACCCCTTCGCTGCAGTATATTGTATCACTTAGATTTGTGTGGCGGAGAGTTGCAATTCCCTGGAGGCTGTGGCAGGATTGTGGGTTCAGGAGGTTAGGCAGGTGGTAAGGCAGCGGGATAAAAAAGCCTAGACATGCTCACTGGCTGGATCTCCCCTCAATCACACCCAAGATTGGTCATGGGTGCCTGCAGCACCTAGGTCACCCAGTGCACACGGACACTCTCTCTCTCTCTCACAGGTGGTCGTGGCTGTGTGTGTGTGTGTGTGTGTGTGTGTGTGTCCATGTGACACAGCGAGCTCCTCTCCATCTTTGTCACATTCCCTGTGGGACTGCAGTCGATCCGAGAGTCAGCTGACCTGCCAGGCAATCAGAGCTCAAAATGTCATCCACAGCCTGAGCCTTCCCCGGTCAGGCCCGCCGCCAGAAAGACCATCCATTTATCTGTCTGCCCCCCCCCCCCTTCAAATACACAGTCACTATTTCCAAATTTGCTGGCAGAACTAAAAGAGCTTGTTAACAAAACCTGTATTTGACTGAATTTGATTTGAAGGTATCTTTTGAGCACATTCCTAAGAGGTACATGAATTTACTTTCCCCTCTGCGCAGCGAGCAATCGACCAGGTATCAGTAATACATCTGGTGCAAAACATGGTCTTCATGGTCCACTTGATTACCGCGTCTGCACTCGTGCCAAATCGGAGATAAAAGCCTTAAAAGGAGCACGGAGGAGGCATTCGCCGGCTCGTGTTACCACGATCTATCATCCTCTCATGGTTGCGTGCTGCATGAGAGAACTGCCCCGTAGCTTGTGTTACCGCCACGCCGGAGAGAGCCACTTTAGAGGGAACGATAAACAGCAAACACAATAGACACACAAAGAAGAGAGCGGCGCTGAGGACCAACAGCAGCGCTGCGCTCATATTTCAAAGGCTTGTTTGAGCGTCTGGGAGGGGAAGTAGATTGTAGTGGGTTCATAAAATATCTGTTACTTTCGATCTGTTACTCATATTAGGGCGGCGGCGAGCTCTGTCTCATGGTGTGTGATTTGATGCATTGTGGGAAGAAGGAGTGTTGTATTTTTGTCCCGTGTCCATTACCACAGCAAGGTCATAGAAGTGGCTGATGTGAAAAACACACATGTTGCCCTTGGTGCTGTATGATTCACAACATCTATTTGAATGGAAGAATTCACATCCCTGAGGACGGCTGCACATTAAGTTTTGTCTCAATAAACAGTTTTCTGAAAATTAGTTGTTTTACAATAATATTATATCAGCAGTTATTTATATAATATTATTCATCAAAGAACAGTTTGTTTTTATGTAGAATACAGAACCAGCCTTGAGTTAAAATAGTAAAGTTACAGTCATGAACATGCAAACTTGCATCTCGCCAACGCCTCGGCCACTTGCCAACAAATACCTCATGTAATGAGAAACTCATTCTGATCTCGCCTTTCTATTTCAAACATCACAACATGCGCAGCAGCTCTGCTTTTACAGGGTGTCGCACAGTTTTACAATCCTGAGTTTTAAAGTTTTAAAAGCAGGTAAAAGAGAAGCCGTCAGTCTGAGGAACAGGAGAACGTGCTACATGATATTATTAAAACTGTCCATCCAGCAGACAGTCTGTCTCTCTCACTGTCTCTCTCTCTCTCCTTCACTCTCACCTGTGACCTCTCCACCTCTCATTGAGTTCTGCTTCCCGGCGACTCAGGCGTCCTGCAGCTGATGCTATTTACCATTAATTGATTCGGACTTCCAGATTCAGGCAAATATGATACGCATGTTTAATCTGAACATTGTCCCGGTCGTCACTGGGGAAGTGTTTCTCCTCTTCCTGCAGCTGTTGGTGGTGGTTACATGAATAACCCCCAGCTCCGAGCTCTCTCTCTGCGGCTCAGCTGCTGCAGTTTAATACTTGCCCATTAATTCAGAGCAGCAAACACACACCTGCATCACAGGTATCACACTTAGTGTCATAGTAACATCACCAGCATAAACACTCTGTTATTACTCTGTACTCTCTTTATTTTAACTGTTATTCTGATCTTACTTCTGTTGTTTTTATGCAACAGTCAGAGCCGGACACGTTTTGTTTCAGGCCGGTCCGTCCCGTTCTCCTGGACACGATGTCTCAGCAGCGACTTGACGGAACTTCTTCAATTTTGATAAAAATGTTCACCTGGACTCAAGGACAAACTTGCTAGACCACTAGCACTAGATTTTTGTGGTCAAAGGTCAAAGGTCAAGGTCAAGGTCAAAGTGACCTCACAAATCATGATTTTGGACCATGTGAACTCAATATCTCCGTGACGCTTGATGAACTGATTAGATTTCACACAAATGGTTGATATTTTCTCTGACTCCGGATAGACAGGGATGTGACCTGGAACTAGTCTGAGCGGCGGAGGGATACGACCACGAGGAGGGGGCTCTAGTTCTGTCAATAAAATGATTTACAACTTTCTAAAGTTGGAACAAATTAATTAGAGAAATTCATCCTATTTGGAAACCTTTAATTTCCCTCCTCATATACAGTACAGTAGGTAATGTAAGTTTAATGCTAATTACTGTGATTGCTTCATTACGACTATTCCCTCGTGTCACATACACAAACACGACAAACCCATTAAGACGTGAGAAGTAGGAGTGTGTGTCTGCAGAGACCGTGCGCCGAATAACAAGCCGAGAGGCCGTTTCATACGGGAGCCTGACATTTCCATTTTCACCGTGGCGTTAAGTGTAACCTCGGGCCCGTCCCGCCGCGACACGGCACCGCTGCTGGAGAGGGAACGACACACTGCTCGCTGTCATCACTCACACCTGACTACAGACCGCCAGTCCATTCACCACAAACAAATTCAATTGGCGAGGTAAAAGGAGAGCGACACAAGTGGCCGCGCTGCTCTTCCAACAATCCCTGGATGACGATAAAAAATAATAATGATCTATAGGGAGGACATTTGCCCCCCTCCTCCCCCCTCCCACACACACACACACACACACACACACACACATAATGGACACACACGTCTTCTCTGCCATTACAGCAGGGGAGAGATGATCCGGTTTATTCTGCTCTGTCTCTGTACAAGTGTGTTGCACTTTGGGCTTCAGCCTGCTCACATGAAAGAGAAGGTATTTGGAAAAGAAAAAAGAAAAAAAACATATTTTCACCGAACATCATTATCACTGTCACTGAGCAGCGAGTTTGAAGAGAGAGGGAAGATCAAAGGCGAGCGGAGCGATGGCCTCTGGCGGTGGAGACTCGCCCCGCCGTGGAGGTGAAGGACACCCTCCTCCTCCTCCTCCTCTCCTTTCTCCTTTCTCCTATTGCTTACTTTCAACCCAACATGGGCTTTGTTCACCTTGTGCTTTGAAGCAGACTGCAAACTTCATGTCCTAATTTCACTTGTCACAGTCGCTTACGCTTCCTTTAACCAGAGATGTGTTTCTTCCTGCCCTCTCTCCCTCTGCTGCCGTCTGCCTCTGCAGCTACGAGCAGCCGCATGAGGTCATATGCTAATCTGTGATGTCACTCCCATCATCATATGCATATTAATGTATCTGCCACAGTGGCTGATGTAGCGACCCGAAAAGTCGAATTATTCTAGTGAATATCGGCTCAGCTCCTCGGCCCGAGTCCGGCCCACATACAGCATGACCGCCAGATGCTACTGCCACATCTGGACCAGTTCTAACGCAACAAATAAAAATCTCCCCGGCCGTTTTGTTCGTAGTGGAACTAAATGAAATAAAGACGACACTGAGGGCGACAGTTATTTCAAAAAAAGTATTTGATAAACGCTGAGAAATGAATGTTGCGAGAGATATGTCAGCCGTGTCAAGAGTCGCGTCCATATCCTGACTGTGTTGATGATGATGTCACGGCTGTTTCTCGTGCTGGGGAGAAAGAAACAGCGAAGTCGAGTGGCGCCGGCAGCAGGCGGTCAGGCAGCACTGCTGTGTAGTGTTTTCCTAACCGGCGAAGTCGGAGGAGAGTGCGATGTGTAAATACAAATACTTGAAATTGCATTAATTATTATTATTACTGTTCCTCAGAAGTCGTGTACTCCCTTCAGAGCGGCCCCGGTGAAAGTGAAGCCACTTGTCGGAGTTAATTAGTGTCTTAATGTTCAAACCTTGGTTGCTGTGACACAGGAGGAAAAAATAAACAAGGAAAAAAAGAGAAAAAAGAAAGATGTGAAATGAATGTAGAGAGCACAAACTGAAAAACAGGACTCAGACTTCAGTAATGCAGCCTTGTGCTGGGGGAAGGAAACAGAAAGAGACACTACGACCACGGGCGCTCGGGTTAGGGCTAAACTGGAGAGGTATGACTCAGACCGTCTCCTCTATGGGAGAGAATGGAAGAAATCCTTGCAGCATTATGTTCTCCTCATGCGGAGCTCCACACAATTAACCAGAATCAACTGCACAAGTGGGAGGACTACGTAAGAGTAAGACAGAAAGCCAGACGGTTAACCTTCCTGTGGAAGCCTCATAATATTCAGTCCAAATCACCCCATGTTCCTCTATGTCTGAGTCCTCTCTGTTTGTTGGAGGCTTGAGGATTCAGGATCACGCTCTGAGAGAGGAGGTTACCTCACATTGGACCACGCAGAGTTAACTGTGCTTCAGACGAACTGGGTCATGTGAAGTGTCTTCTGAATACGGTGAAAGGCAAACTGTTTGTGCCTGTTCCAAATGGCCACACTCGAAGGCCAGGTGGATAGCTGGGTAATCAGAGAGAGAGAGGGGTAAAGGTGGTGGAGGGAACAAGATAAACATAAAGAATGGAGAAGGTAAGATTAAGAGAGGAAGAGTGTTAGGTCAGTAGGTACAAGTCCTCCGACCTGAACGACCACGTGGTCGATGAAGGCGTGGCCCTTCGTAGACGTTGTAGACGGAGGCAAAGGGTGCGGCTCCTGTTGCCTAGCAACCTTGACAACATGTAACTTTTTTCACAAAAGCTTGAGGTTTTAAGTCTCTTGGTTTTAACGGTTGAAGCGTTCGCTGTTGAACACAAGACTTACATCTAACAGTGTGATGCTCAGGCTCTCTGTCGCTGTTGTTTGCTCTCATTACCGGCACGCAATGAATCTTGGGATATGTTGGGCTACGAAGGATCCACCCGTTAGATCCTTTGTTGCCAAGGAAACAATGGACGCATTTGCTGGTCGTGACTGAAGGAGCCCTCGAAATGGGACGGTCTAATCATGTATTTGTTTTTCAAACGCAGCCTCTGAAGGATGCGACCCCTGAATGGGGTCACAGCTGTAGTTGTAGACGATCTTTGTTGTCATGGTTACAATAATAACAACATGGTTAAGGTTGTCAAACGGTCACGGACAAAAGAAACAACATAAACCTCTAGTTTCTTACAGGAATCGAACCCATCCATCCACCAGTCACCAGTCTTCTTCCTCCTGTCATCATTACTTCCACCACTAGATGTCGCCTAGCAACGAAACGTAGCTATGCGTCATAATAACCTGCTGCACAGACGACCTGTGGGCTCCTTGTGTCCAGGACACTCCTTCATTTTCAAAGACAGAAATGGATTCTCTGCCGACCAAGGCCTTACAGTATATTCACAGTGAACCGTCCTTTCTGTCTGTAACAGTAAGATTGTCCTCAGCAAGTCAATGGCTGATGATTGTCGTCATAAAGGGCGAGAAACCCGAGGCGTCAGGATGATCAGATGTTTTACTAAACGAGCCCAGGTCGGTCAAACCTATCTGGAAGCAAAAAGCGAAGGCGGTCAGTGGTAAAATGATTACCCATGATGCCTGATGTAAACATCCATCACAGTTTACAGACCAACTTTGACCTGCAGCACCTGCTGTATTCGCTGCTATCGACTCTTCCGTTGTGCTGCAGATAAACTTCGGTCATGTTGGATGATGATGAAGGAAGCGACACCAGTTGTAATTAACCAACTTTTGGTGGTTTATCGTGTCAACTAGAGTCGTTTAGTCCTGGACTGCCACAGTTTATTAAGACACGCTGCACAGCTGCGCCTCCTGTGTGACTAAATAGGTGACACTCTCAATACCAGCAGATGTACAGTGGGGGATATTTTTGCATTTGTGTTTATTTATTTCCAACTCAGCATCCCCAAAATATGAAACGATGCTTTTTAAAATTCCAGAGGGAGTGTGAGTGCACCCCTCCGGGCGCGAGGCAATATTGAGAGAGGTTTACTGTGAAATCCGTTAACATGTGCCTCCCTGGCAGGGCCCCAACACTTGATTGATGAGAAAATGGCAGGGGATTTAATGCCTCTTCTACAGCACCCTGACGCCAGAACTACCCCACAGGTCACAACCCATGAAAAACATACAGTATGACCGCAAATTGAAACCATGGGGGAGAAATATATATATATATATATAGATTATATATGGTACCATTGAACTTTCCCCAAATTCATTTTCAGGGGAAATACAATTTGCAGGATGCTTGCGCTGCAGAAAGAAATGGGTCTTGGTAGGGGGCGAGAAATGAAAATGAACGGAACGATTTGGAGTCTGGAGGTTTGTGTGTGGAACTGATTCCACAGCTTCTGGCCCCGCCGCCGCACCGTGATGTGGCTGACACCTCTACAGACGAGTTTATTTAGCTCAGCAGTCTGAATTAAAACTCAGCTGGGGCTCTCTGCGCTGTTTACCTATTCAGAGGAGGCTGCCATTCTTAACGCGGGGGCCAGGCAATGTGCAGATGAAGGGAGGAGGGAGGCAGGAGGGGTGGCGGGGGTGAGGTGTTTTTGATGAGGTGCGCTCGCCCTCTCATGATTCAGGGAGCTGACAGGGAGGTGTGCATGCTCAAGTCCTCAGTTCCCCTTCAATTCTAAATCATAAAAACAGATGTTTGGGAGTTTATGTGGCGCCTGCGAGACCTGCAGAGGATGACCAGGCCTGCATCATTTAATCCTTATTGGATTTCCTGAACTTATTCTCGCCGTTTTCATGCATTGCAAAGATCAGGCTGCATGGGGGGGGGTGGGGGGGGGCGAAGACAAATAAGATTTGGAGAGAGAGTGGAAGATAAAAGAGAGGGGAGGGATCGCAGTGGAGGATTGCAAACATGGACATATGGAGCAGAGGACCGAGAGAGACACACAGAGAGGAGGAGGAGAGGATGGAGTGAGGCAGCGAGGCGAGCAGCAGATAGCTGATGGGTAAACAGGCCTGGCACGGGCTGGAATGAAGAAGTGCCCTCTGGAGGGTGGGACTTTGGAGAGAATAAATGCCCAAACCAGTATTAATCTCCCTGATAGCCTTCATGCCCGCCGTGCATTAGAGGAAATAGCGCGCTAAGCCACAGACCCATTCAATCTTCCCCCCCGTGCGCTCCCCGAGTGCCGCCTGCAAAACAGCCAAGGCCCAGCGCAATAAGGAATGATGGAGGAGCCGAGCACACGGGCGGCCCCCATCCATCGCAGGCATTTTACATTTTAATCACATCGCACAATAAGACAGGTGGAAATCAAGTGCGGTGCAGGTGGAGGGGGGAAGCAATTAACGGTGACAGTGGAGGGAGGAAGGAAGGAAGGAAGTGATGGAGGAAGGGGAGGGGTGAAAAGTTAGAGAGAGTTCTTTCGTCATTTCGCCTTTCATCAATCTGAGAGAAAGAAGGTCTTTAGATTAGATTTGGAGATATTTAATTCTCTGGGCATTGATTTAAGGTCGGACGCACACAGAGTATTTGATGCTATTGAAATTATGGAAAGTGTTGAAAGCCATAGGAAAGAGGATTAGTGCCATTTTGTCCTGTTAGGGGAAAGTGACCTTGTTTACTCACACCCCCAAAGAGCCACACTGGTGTGATGGAGGGCTTACCAACCAACACACCACCTCTGGTCAGCTGTTTCACTCACAAATGGAGACTTAAGTCTAAATTCCAAATTAATTGCTCAGTAGATTATTGTCCAGACCTCAGGAGGGTTTTATCACCACCCAGACAGGGATGTGGTTTCCAATCCTTGTTTCTTTCTTACTCCACAAATCCTCGGCAGAGCTGCCACAGAGGGAACCGAACACACCTACGTTAAGGTGTAATTGTCCGGGCTCGGTGCCAAAGTCAAACAAAGTCTCATGGAATAAAATGGAAATCTCATGTTTTGTTTTTTTGTTCTTTTTCTCTCGACTCCCGTCATCAATCTTTTAATCTGCGGTGAAAGAACGAGTCGGGGCGGTTTCTGCCGGGCTCCTGAAGCGACGCCGCACTCTCAAGGTTTTACTCCTAAGTGTGACAAATGAAGGGGGGGGCGCACGCCACCTCGCAAACTGACGCCATGTACAGGCACTTAGAGAGAGTGAGAACAAATGGGCAGACGGGAAAGTCACGAGGTCAGATGTTTCAGATGCATCAGACCTTTGCTGGTAAAACCCTGGTTTCTATCTGTGAGTTAAGTTTGAATTTAAACACAGAACTATTAAAAACTGTAAATATGTTGAATACTTTATAATAATATTATAATATCACTGCATCGTAATAAAATCTGGATCGGAGTCATCATTAACTCATTAAGACCGACTGAGACGTAGTAAAGTGATTTCCTCGTTATTAAGACACGTGAGTGATGACATGCGTTGTGATTCGCTGAAATTCAGATCAGGAAGTTGGAATCCATTATGGGAAATATACTTTGTTTTGTTTTTTTTGTTTTTTTTTGGTGGTCTTAGCCACAAAAAGTTTTTAAGGTCGCGGTTCGGAGAATGTCGGACGTCCTGAGAGAGAGGAGCGGCACTGAAGCAGATTACAGCAGTTACCTGGATGGAAACAACAAAGGGAACAACTTAACACCTCAACACTCAACCTGCTAACCTGCTAACCTGCTAGTCAAGGCTCAGGGTGAGAGGGGGAGGAGTCAGTATCATCGCTAGTTAGAGGTAAAGATTCACCTGATGCAACACTGTCAGTAAAACCTTTATTTCTCCGACTGAAGCAGACATGAAATAAAAACCATCTGAGACCTTAAACCTTTGGCTTTTATTGTAAACCACTGGCTTCACCCTCATGTTCTCCAACAGTTTTTAAGAAATGAATAAACTGATGAATGAGTAAATAAAAACTGAATTGAGATTTTTAACAAATGTGTTTGTTTTTCCAGCCATATAAAATTTCCAAGGAAAAGTGAATGATTTATAATAAAAGCCAAAGGTTTAAGGGCTCAGATGGTTTTACTTCATGTTTCTATCTGATTCAGAGGCTGAGAAATAAAGGTTTTAGTGAACGTGAGGTTTTACAAGTTTTTTGGAGGGAGACTCAGGTCTTACTGGGTTAATGTCACTGGTTCCACTGGTGCTTTTCCTGCTATGACACGTCAAAATGTCCACTGTGAGAAGGGTCTGGTCTATAACAACATGAGCTTCTGCTGATAGCAGAGCTGAACACACTGAGGTTTGCAGGATTTATTCAGAAAAGAAATATGACATATAAAACACACGGACAGAAGTTTTGACAGAGAAGAAAAAAGAAGCTGAGAGATCAAACACCAGATTAAACCAACAGAACAAAAAACTCTCCACACACATTTGTGTAACTTGCGTTTTCCACTTGCAGCTGAGCTGACAGGAAAAAACTGGATTTTGTGCAAATATTTTTACAGGTGTGTTGAAGCAGAACCGACACCACGTGATCGTCTGATCCGAACCATACAAACATGCTTCTTGGACATTTGTGCCATTTCCTGTTTATTTTCCATTTTAGCCTGAAAGAAATCACTGCAGATGGAATGATGATTGAATTACACCTCCCAAGCAACAGCACTTCAAGGCTGGACTTAATTATTAAATTAAAGTTGTTGAAGCTCCTCCAGTGTAAAGGTCTGTGTCCATGTGTAGTGTGATTATAGATCAGCTCTAGCTTCTATATTAATACTGTGAAAGTATCAAAGCCTCAGTCCACAGAGAAATGCACACAGCCTGTATTCAGAAACTGAGCCTTAAAACCAGCCGTCAGGACTTCTGGAACTTTGTGATGTCACAACAAAGCAGTCCCCAAGCCCCGCCCACCTGGACCCACCATCCAAACCTTGCAGGATTTGGTTTCTCTGAGTGTTTTTACCTGAAATCTGCTTTATTTTTATTGGATCACTCAGAAAACAGTCAGCCAATCAGAAGAGAGGCTCAGAGCCTCCTCTCTTCTGATTGGCTCACCGACCTGTTGTTACTAGAGCTCCAGAGAGAAGCCTGAGAGAGGAGATGTAAAACTACACTGAGATGGTTTTTATATCTTCTGATGGATCAACACTTCAAATAAAACAGAAGAAGAAGAAACATGGAGCTTTAATGTTCACGTCTTTTAACTGTGACCATGATCTTTTCAGTCGCCGCTCTCTCTTTGGGTTTTCAGTCCTGATGAAGTCAGCTGCCTCCATGAATCATCAGCCTTTTAAATAAAAAGTAAAATCTGCCTGTCCGAGTGTTCATCCTTGATTACAGAAAAAAAAAAGTTCATACTTCCCAGGCATGTGTGTAGTGTTTACTCACACAGACATCCGAGAGGGGGTGGGGGGGTGGGGCGGGGTGGAGACGATTGATTTCTGTAAAACCTACACAGAAACCTGTCTCAGCCCGCCTGAAGCAGCTGCTCGCCCAATAAAAACACTCTGGATTCAGAGCAGCGCTTTAGTGATGGATGGCCTAAGTGAATGTTAAGAAGGTTTTCCTCCCTGACAGGAATTAAGATCTGAGGGAAACATAGAATCTTTATAGATCCACTAATTATTTGGACTGAAAAGACTCTGTGGCATCTTTAATTTTTTTTCTTAAGTAAAAAAATATAAAGATTTCAACCTTGTCAAAACGTACTTGACAGCGCGGCGCTCTGCTGCCCAGCGCAGGCAGAGTAATTAAAAAGTGAAGTTCGGGGAGTTGGCTCGGAGTTGCCCGTGGCGACTGCAGCATCTTGCCCTCTGCTGAAGAGCACACGTCAGGACTGTCATTACCGCCGGTGAGTGAGCTTGTTAGCACCGGGGTCAGCAGCTAAGGGTTAACAGGAGAATGAGGAGTGGTCAGCGAGGGGGGGGGTGAAAAGCTGAGGTCGAAGCCCGGAAGTCAAGACATAATAATGGGCTGAAACACACACACACACACACACACACACACACACACACACACACACAGATCGATTGGCTGCGTCTTCTTCAGCTTTCACTCACTGGAGTTGAATCCCAGCCACTTTCTCTCTTCACAGTTCCTAATATTCACTAAATGCGGCGTGTTATGTAACTCTCCCGTCTGTGCTGCGAGGCTGTGGAGGTGTCACTGACCTTTTGTGCACCACTTACCAGCACCTCTCCCCACCCACATCTTCTACCCCCTAACCTGTTAGAGCCCAACCCCCCGAAGAGCGCAGCCTGCAAGGGAAGGTTACCGAGATGCAGCCCTGCAGAGACGGATGGAGCTAAAAACACGGAGAGCGAGAAGGTGGGATGTTGCTAAAGGTCGCATTTGCCTGCCTCCCTGCTGCGTCTCCAACACCCCCCCCCCCTCATTAGTACCGCACAGAGCAGAGGGAAGAAAGGTAAACAGCTCGCCTTAAAGAATACACTGAGCCTCTAACCAAACAAGCTGACAGAGGCGCTTTAAGCCCGGCCTCAGCCTGACAGAGCAGCATATGTTGTTTACATGCTACATTAGCAAAATCTTGCAAATTTTAAAGACAGGCTGAGTCTACTACGTCGACACTGTGGGAAATCTGCAGCAGCAGCAAGTACGCAAACTGGCTGTGGCAGGAGCTGAATCAAGACTGATGCATCAGATTTTTGGAAATGTTGAGATAACATCAGTCTGATTCTTCTTCTTCACTTTAAAAGTCGTTCCAGTGTGCTGGGAGTTTTCCACTCATGTTTCAGGGGTAGAACCATTCACCATTCGTGGCGCGGCGTGGCGTGGCGCTCTCAGGTTCTGTCACTGTGACCTTTGTCCATCAACATCTCATCAGTTCGTCCTTCAGTCCAAGTTTGTGCCAAACTTGAAGACCCGCCGTCAAGGCGTCGCTGAGATGTGGTGTCCTGGAGGATGTGGCGGGCGAGCTGAGAGCATGATGCCTGTGCGGAGGTGTGAAAGGCTTCATGCTGTATTCACTGCGATGCAGATTTGTTTTGCAGGTTTGGATATTTTTGGCAGAAAGTAAATGAAACATTTTACTGTTGCGTTCTGTAACAAGATTTGACATTTTCTCATTATGTTGCATTATGCATTACACCTCCTAACAAATATCTGTGCTGCTGGTTCTACATATATAAATATAAATATATTTTCGGGGGCCAGGGTTGTTCTGCTCAAACTAATATTTTGCTTCATTTCATATCTGAACACATTGATCCAACACCATCTGGACCTGTAGGGATTCCTGCTTTACAGCTCTTTTGCGCTCAGACTTTTTTATTGATTGGCATTTATAATGCCATGATTTTCTTTTAGGGTCCTATTACACATTTTTCGCAGCACCTATAGAATCTGTATGAATAATTAATTAATATGGGTGTGTGAGCCTGAGCAGGTGGTTTCACTGCAGACCTGCGACTGCCGGCTGAGCCGGGCCGTCCAGGGAAACGTTAGGGAATGAAATAGCTTGAGTGGCCTGTGGGATTGTGTTTTATATGCAGGGACATAATGGAGTCATAGGGTGGCAGTTAATATTCATATTTTAATCAGTTCCTTTAACCTGTCAGCTGATGAAACAGGTCCCATCCTTCAATGTTGAGGTAAACTGAGCAAAGTAGAGACCTCACCTTATAGCCAAATACTTATATATACAGTATAATGCAGCAGTCCTTCAATTAAAGCTCCATATTTTCTTCTTCTTCTGTGTTTTATTTGAAGTGTTGATCCATAAGAAGATTTAAAAACCATCTCAGTGTAGTTTCACATCTCCTCTCTCAGGCTTCTCTCTGCAGCTCTAGTAACAACAGGTCGGTGAGCCAATCAGAAGAGAGGAGGCTCTGAGCCTGCAAGGTTGGATGGTGGATCCAGGTGGGCGAGGCTTGGGGCATGGCATGTCTGCTTTGTTGTGACATCACAAAGTGAGAGAAGCAACGAGGTGATGACATTTTATATCCAAAAAAGGTAAAAGGTCAACTTCTCTGTGACATCATAATGTTCTGCAAAAACACTTCTGGCTATTATTGTAACTCAGGAAGAGGAGATTGTTATCACAGCAGACATTTCATTTCAGTTTTACAAGCTTTATTTTATTAAATTTTTCCGGCCAGTCTAATGTTCCACACTCCGGTAGGTAATGCACTTGCAAGCTGGTTGTCAACCGGCAATAGAACCAAAAGAAGAAGAAGAACCTAGACCTGCTTTATCATCAAAGAAGAAATGGAAATCTACCTCTATACAACATGGGTCCTAAATGAGCACACTGTTTACCGCATTGACATTCACATGATAACTTCACATCTGACTGTAGCTGCTGCGTGCAGGAGAATCTGGCTGCTGAACGTGAGGTCACAGGCCAGAAAACACAGAGAGACACCAGAGACCCAGAACAAGCCAGGACAGACAAACTGCTAATGGGCTGCTCTCATCATGTGTGCATCGTTTCCACAGAGCGCTCGCTCTCTCTCTCTCTCTCTCTCTCTCTCTCTCTCTCTCTCTCTCCGGCAGAAAGACATCCGTGGCGGCAACCGGTCGCAGTGTGAAGACATCTGCGACGCCCGTGTCACACAGCTGGCTGACTAACGCTGCCAAGGCTGGCAGACTGATTGAGAAGGAGGCGAGAGGAGCAGCTGAAGGTGGAGGGGATAAAAGAAAGACGGCTCCTGTAGCAGATCCTGAGTCGCCCCAGGTGTTGGGCACAGCAGCGCTACAGATACGTACTCATCTGGAAGTTAGAGACCTTTGCATGTGCTCTCTCTCTCTCTCTCTCTCTCTCTCTCTCTCTCTCTCTCTCTCTCTCTCTCTCTCTCTCACACACACACACACACACACACACACACACACTTCATGCCTTCAGTTTGATCTAATTAGGGATGGAGCAGAATGCTTCACAGCTGACACTGGCTTCAATATAAGCCATGGGGCTCTACAGTACGGACAGACACCATTTCTTATCAACCTGCCTCACTGCTGATAATCTGGCTAAAGGGCTAAATGTGTTGGCAGCCTGCATGTCATGCTCCTTTTGTACAGTTTTTTTGTATGCATAGTGTTAAATTGACACTGGGAGTGGTGTTGAGTGAGCGAGAGTGGCCACATCGTCCTATTGGATGTTCTCTAAGCTAAAATGTGTGATGATGAGTTCGGGCCTGACAACCTCAGTGATATGCCTGAACTCACTCTCATTCTTGGGGACATCAAAGCCACATTTCAGCCCAGACCGACTCTCATCATTCAGAGCCGAGTGCGATGTCAATGAGAAATGCTCCTTTCTTAAAAATGGAGTCTTATTTCTTGTAGTTTTGTCCATCGTCTCCAAGGACATTAGTTTTATATATTTGGGAATATAAAGGCAGCAGGTAAGGCAGTGCAGCAGCACAGACAGACTGACTGAGTGACTGAGTGATCATGTTTCCACCACTGGTCAGCTGAGTGTTTACAGCTGCAGTGTCCAACTTATCACATCGTCTCTAGATTCAGAGACTATTTTCAAACAGCCTGGATATAAACCTGGTTCATGAAGTGGAGGAGCGCTTCCAATACACTGAGCCTCGCCTCCATTACAGCAAATCCACTACTTTCATTACATGTATTTTATTACTAAAGGAGAAAGAGGAATAACTAAACATAAGACACACTTAGTTCGGCACGCCTTGCAAAACAATGACGTCACACTTTCGTGAGAGGCAGTCACAGTCGAGGAGGTGTGGCTTCATCTCACACAAAATGACGGGATTGAACACTACAGAGCAGTTATCTATCTTGTTCAGTCTTCAGAGACTCATTTGCATTGTTGACACTGAAAACCTGTACAGGCCTACTTCTTACCACACAGAGAATCCACAGGAATCGATAATGGCACTGGTATCATTAAAATCTTATCACTTCCCACCCCTAGTCTTGTTAGAATGATGAGTGCTCAGAGAGGAAAGATGACAGCTGTGTTCCCTGATCATGCGTGGGATATTTCAGGGCGGGTTTTTGCTTTAGGAACACATTATTCTAGAGAGACGTCATCATCCAGGAACAGCCACATTTGAGGCCCGTACAAAAACGAGTGTGGTTAATGAAAAAGCAGCTGTGTTGAGACGTTCATCTTATGCAACCTGGAGTGTCTTTCTTTCCAGTGTATTTCCCACAGACTTTAGTGTAGAACTACACTGGACTTGAAAAGGCTTTTGAGCTCGCAGCACTGAGGCTGAATGTGACAAGCTGTTGTGCTGCTTCTCTTACACAACGTGAAGACACAAGTGGAAGTGCCTTTCGTGATGTATGACACATTTAATAAGAAAAAAAGAAGCATGTTTGTTTATGTTAATGAGAATAAATCTTCCACAGACATAATGCAGGGTAACACAGCTGAGAGGATCACTGCTGACAAACACTGACGTTCTCCAAGCTGCCTCTCAGTTTCCAGCTTTTACTGAAGATCTGACTTAAAAATAAACTTCTGCTTCTTTTTTCTTTTTATATAATATTCATTCTTACTTCCACCTCTGGAGACAGATGTTGGTGAGTAAAGAAATGAAGTTTGCCGCTGAACTCGTGTTTCCTCTAGGCTGGTGAGTAAACAGCTGTTAATGCTAACGTTAGCTACGTAGCAATAGCAAAACTTATAAATCGCTGCGATATTTTTCCTTCATATCGAAAAAGAAATAGTTTTAATGAACATAACTACATATAATAAAAAACTGAAATGTAATAGCAGCTTCTTTCCTGACCATGAGACCAGGATCGTCACCTGGTAGATCAATAAACTGTGGAAAACTACTGAACTGAAAAACAGTCTAAAACAATGCCATCAAACCAGGAGCACAGAGCTGACGAAACACACACACACACACACACACACACACACACACACACACACACACACACACACACACACACACACACACACAATATACTTTTGTTACTGTATATATATATGTGTGTGTGTGTGTGTGTAGGAGTATGTGCATAAGTAAATAGGCATAAATGGGTTATTGTTCATGCTACATCAACAACTCTAACCTCTGTATTAATGCACGACTCCTGATCCACTTTTAGTTTCAATATAAAACCCTGACACATGATGACATCATGTCGTATTTGCCTCTTTACAAACATCACTGCGCTCTGCTGTCTCTCTGACTGATGTTCAGCTCCAGTGTTTTCAGGGGTTATAAAGACTCAGTGATGACGGTTTCTACACGTGTGTCACCCCCCCCCCCCCCCCCTAAACTGCACAGGCGACAGCCACGTTAGATAATGTGCGTTAACCATAATCCCTCAGTCAGTTCCTGGAGGAGTCACTGTCGTGGTAAATGAACGATCGTCGCAGATGAACGAACGTGATCTGGAGGTGGCAGAGAGAACAGACGGCGGCCTCCTCTCTCCTGTAGTTCCTCTTTCCATCTGCAGCTCCCTCAATTTCCGTCTTTCCTACCTTCCTGCTCGATGTATCGGAGAGCGTGCACGTGGATGTTGTGTATTCCACGGCTAAACATAGTTCAAAGAATGTGGGTTGACGCGCTGCTTAGAAATAGTACACACATATGTTTAGGAATAGCACAGATATGGTTTTTCTGTTTGACATCCAGGCTGCAAGACACCATATGCCGTTAGCTGCAGCGCGCAGTACAGCAGATCACATCATATGACTTACATCATTAAAAAATATAAGCCTATTAATTATCTGCTATAATAAACAAAATGCTCTTTATGTAATCTGAGATGAATTAACAGCCGCTGAGCGTCTAGAACTTTTGTTCACACATCAAAAGCCGCGTGACACGACAGAACTGCAACTTAAGTCATAGTCGTATTTCACAGCTAAGTATCCTAAGCTACTGAAGTGGGATAAGACTGCGGTAAAGTGTGCGAGGCAGTCGACTTTATTACTGAGGAAAGAGTAAAAAAAGAAAAAAAAGGCAGAACTAAGCAAACATCAAGGAGCAGGGAACATCCCTGTGATCTTCAAGCCTTCCTTTATAGAGGGGGACTGTATATTCTGCAAACTGCTGACACTTCACATGCACTGTATACTGCACACAGAGAGGAGGCTTCCTGCACATGGAGTACAGCAAAGAGAGAGAGATAGTAAGGGTGTGTGGGGTTGGGTTGGGGTGGGGGGCAGCTTGCTTTTGGCTAATGTCGACATTTTGCCCATGATAGCTTTTCTTTCAGCCACATGTGAACTGAATATAATGAGGGCTTCATGAAGCCGTGTGTCTCTCGGAGGACTGGTTATCGACTTTGTGTGGCTGCTCTGAAAATGCAGGAGATGTGAGGGAGGGATAAATCTGACAGTGACAGTAGGAAACTGGAAGAAGAATAACCTCCATTTTGTTGCAGGAGATTCAAAGGTATGATGGAGGAGGAGTGAACAGCTTCCTGCCCTTCATTTGTCATTAGCGAGACAACGTCTGTACACGGTGGCGTTCGCTTCTCCGAGGAAGAATTGACAGCACAACAATCCCACGTTGTTTCTGATCTCAGCAGGCAGTCGGGAAAAAAAAGAAGCAACAAATCTCAGACTGAAGGTAAAAACACAGCGTGCTTCACCTTTTGTTTTAATGTTTGCGCTGATTGAATGTGCCAGTTCTCCATGTACTGTGCAACTAATAGAAAGTAGCTCCAGCTCCAACACCCTGAACACAGCATCCGCCACAGCGCCGTGACCACTGTGGCGTTTTTAAAGACTGAGTTTAACAAAATGACTTGATCTACATCCACAAATGTACTTGACATTTAAGAGCTTTTAAAAACAGCTCCTGCCTAAAAACACCTCTCCTCAAAAATCAAAGTTAATTGAAACATTTCTAGCAGCAAAGCAGACGTGATGCTGCTGTGAAACCAGCAGTTAGTGCTGCCAATTACTGTTATAACTTCCGAAGCATCAGTATCTCATTTTGTAACACGAGCTACAAAAACATTCACATTTTGCAGGGAGCAGGTAGAAACGTCACCTATTTGCAGGATTAAATATTGTTCATTACTAACTCATTAGTAGTTGTCAGTCATATCATATCACGCAATTTCCTTTTCATAAATAAAACTCATATAACTCAGGACTTTTGATTCATGTTGATTCACCCACTAAATAACTGGTTGATGTTTGTTTGGATTCTCAGTTCCCTTAAAATATACAGTCATCAACAAATGTTGACGTTACATACGGTAAATAAGATAGTTACGATTTCACAAATAGACATTTACATCAAAACTAAACATCTGTCATAAAAGATATTTAATAAACAAATTATTTAAATTAAATTAAATAACAAAAAAACAAGTGAAAGAAAAAAAGTATAAAAAATAAAATAATTAAAATGAAAAGTGTATAAATAACTTTTATACAGCAAAGAAAATTAAAGACAAAAACAAAAGTGTGGGGAAGCTACTGGGCTTATGAAAAATATCAGTTATACCTGAAACATAAAATACAATAATATAATTATACATTACAAAAGTATTATTAAAGGAACATCTCGATAATATCAAATATCGCGATATTCATATATCTATCCAGTTATTTAGGTCTACCTCTATAAAGTTGGGGGAGGCAGGAAAAGAAAAGGTCACAATTGCAGCAGTTGACTTTTAGGGGTCAAGCTCCATAGAGATTCGATCCGACACTTCCCATAATGCACTGCAATGCATTAGACTCTCTCGTGTGTTGTAATAATTTGATCCAACCTCTCTGAAATTAATATCTCTCTTTGAAATCTACGATATTTCTAATCACAGTTATAAGACGACGCCCTCACCTGTGTGTGACCTCCAGCCATGCAGCAGAGTGCTGGTCCCGCTGCTGGATTTGACACTAATTGAAGCTTATCTTGAACTTTTTCAACGCAAATTCCTGAGCATTAATTAACACGAGACAATACCATGGCTTGTAAAACCCACAGGGGGGCGACTTGGAGGAAGACGTGGGAGCATCTTATATTTGATGAGCCTCTTCCTGTTTTGCAGCTACTTTGCTGATGTGACAAATGCATTAAAAAAGAAACATAATACAAGATAAGAGGATGAGTATATAAGATTAATATAAGATATGAAGCCAGACAGACAACTGTACGTCACACTGTGAGCTGGCACATGCGTTGGCCAGATGAAGAGAGACAGAAACAGTCAGAACAAAAGATGTTTAGAGGCGGAGGGTGTCGTTATGTCAGAAAAATGGAGTTGTGGGATGTTGGGGTGTGAGCCGACCAAGGACAGGAGCCGGAGCAGGACAGGGCTATAGATTTCAGACCGGTATGAGTCTACCAGGCCGTCATTAGCAGCGGCATCACGTCCACCTCAAGGCCCCGCGCTCTTTCCCCGACCCCGTCCTTCACCTCCCCGGCCTGGAGATGGAGAGCTGGCGGGCCACATTTAGACACACATAAGACTGTGCAGGTTTTCACATTCCCTCCCACACACACACGCACGCACGCACGCACGCACGCACGCACGCACGCACGCACACACACACACACACACACACACACACACACACACACGCACACACACACACGCACACACATACACACACACACACACACACACACATACACACACATACACACACACACGCAGGCACACTGAGGACTGAGTATTAAATTCAGCTCTGATGGACCTTGGTGATGGGAGTGAGAACAGCCTGCGTAGACAGACAAGATCCCTGGCTATTGATTCTCAGTCGGCTCTACTCTCAGCTGCAACATCTCCAACGCCGACCTGCAACTTCTGCTTCATTTCACACCATGCTGTGATGATGCTTTACATTTTGGTAAACCGCCTTAACTTCATAGAAACTCTCGGACTTCTCACATTGTTGCAGTGATGTAGAATGTACTCAGACGGAGGTCGGCACAGTCAGACGTCAGCGCTAGGCGTGGTCAGGAAGGTCAGGAAGGTCAGGAAGGTCAGGAAGGTCAGGAAGGTCAGTTTGTGCAGCACAGGAAACACAACTGCTGCACTGAAGAAGAAAAAGTCTATGATATTTCATCTCTTCTCTTTCCTCGATGAAATTAAAGAGATTTTGGTAAAGTTTTTATTTTTTAAACTACATTTTAATCTTGTCGTTGATAGTGTTTAATAACGTCGTCATCATCTCGTCATGGAGAAAAAGATGATGATGACAAATATATTTTCTCATAGTTTTCATTAACCAAATGAACATTAGCTTGTATCAAAGAACGCACAGATCATTTTTTTCAGCCTCTCTTAGCTCATTGTTTTGGATTTTTACAACCAACCAATCATCAACCCTGTATCAGACCCAGAGTTTACCGTTTGGCTTGTTAGGCTAAGAGCCTTTAATGCTAATGTTAGTCTGGGAAAATAGGGAACTGCTTGATAACAACTTTACAAACGTATATTAAATGTGATGTATGTAATTGTGATGTTCAGCTTGTTATGGCACCAAATGACCAAAATAAAGTAGATTATTGCTGATGCAGTTCTTCAACCTTAAAGGAGGTATTTCTAAATTTTGCTATTGCTACATAGCTAATGTTAGCATTAACAGCTGTTCACTCACCAGTCTAGAAGAAAAACAGTTGTGAGTTCAGCAGCAAACTTCATTCCTTTGCTCACCAACATCTGTCTCCAGAGGTGGAAACCAACCCCTTTGTTTCTTCTAGACTGGTGAGCAAACAGCTGTTAACGCTAACGCTAGCTATGTAGTAATAGCAAAACTTTCAAACATCTTTAAATAATGGAAAACTAGCCCTTTGCTGTGACTGACTGAATTATATGTTGCATGTCTCTTTGTTTCTCTACAGACACATAATGTTGCGTCCGTTCCAACGCTAAAAATAAATTCATGAATTCATGTGTGTTGCATTAGACTTCAATTAAATTAAATCATGTAAGACGTGAAAACAGGAAACAGTTTACACTTGAGTTGTCACTTTTCAATTTTTCATGCTTCAAACAGGCGAAGGAGAACAACGCAAGAAGCATTTATTTCCATTTAAATTAATTAATTATTTAAAGTTAGAAAGAAAGGGAGGATGAGATGCTTTTCCTCTGTTGCGGCCTACTTGTATTTTGCCCGACACCAGGACAAAGGAATCAGGCTTCATCTACAACTGGGCTCAAGATACTGTACTGGTATATTCCTGTGAGGAAACCAGCATCAAAATCCCAAGACGAGGCGAGAGATTCCCCGACTTTCCCGTTAAACGTTCCTTAATGCTCCAGAATATTCTACGACCGGCGGGAACTCTTAATCGTCAAGAGCGCTGAGCGGGAGGCGAGGCGGTGGAGGCAGAGAGCTCACCGCTAGATGAGAGAAACAGAATGATAATAGAGCACACGGCCAGCCCGAGAGATGATTAATACCATTCTCCTCTTCCATTTGCTGTTCATTAACTCACTGTCTGCCATAATGGCCTGGGCTCAAATGAAAGGGGAGGGAAGAGAAGTTCAGGTTGGGCATCATTAGATTGAATGAAGATGGAGAGCGAGAGAAACGGGGGAGAGAGAGAGAGAGCGATGGAGGGAGGGTGGGAAAAGAGTGCTGATTAGTGCAGCAGTTATCTACATCTTAATCAAGCTGGGTGTTGCTCTCTTGCCCTGAAAAGGCCATACAATGACAAAACACAGCAGCACTTAGCATAACAATCTATCCACTAGAAAAGTCTATTGGAGCTGCAGGAGTTTATTGTCCATAACCTCTTGTTTAAAGTAAAGTAATTCTGAGGAGCTTGTTAGGGCCCGAGCTGCAGGAGCGGGCCCCCAATTCTTTCTTTTTTTTCTTTTTACATATTTTGTTCCTCACTTAAGCCGAGAGCGACTGGAGGGATCAGGCGAAGTCAGGTGGACGGGATGAAGAGAAAAGGGAAGGTAGATAACAACCGAGTGTGGATGTGCATTTACAGAGGCATGACACGTAGCCTTCCAGTTATACCTCAGCCGCAGATAAAAGCATCAGGCATTATGAATCCTCTCTCTGCTCGTGCATAAGAGTTGAAAAAGATGGACACACGCAATTGGATTTGGAGAGCAGCTGCAATGTATTTCAATCTACGTCAGCGCTAACCTTATAAAATTGGAAGCTATTGGACTGATAGAGACGATGGGGGGGAACACACACACACACACACACACACACACACATATATATATATCCACTAAGACGGCACAGTGACTGATGGAGAAACACAGGACGGCCGTCGAAATTTAGTAATTATTCTGAAAAATGGAAAATGAAGAATGACAAAGAGGGATAGAGAGTGAGGAGAGGGAGAGGAGGAGGTGAGTGAATCATCCCGACAGGAGGAAATAACCTACATTTTTGTCTTTACCTACACATTCATACACAGCGAATGTCTCCTGGAGACTCTTGAGCTTCGACTTCCTCAACAAAAACATCTAATGAAACACTCAACACAACAACTACAGTATGTACAGTAGAGGCAGGAGCCGTGTGTCCTCAGACCAGACTTATTTTATATTGTAAATGGGAATGTCATTATTTTTAGCAAAACAGCAGCGTTCATATTTAATACCCTTCCGGCACTGCCTCAGTCCCTTAAGTGCATCCCTACAGCTCCGATAGTGTTGCCAGATGCATCATTATGTCATCAGTATCGCTAAATGTAACTCTGTAGAACAGGGATGGGTTGGTGAGGACTGTGGGCAGGAAGCGGGCGACCTTGTTCGAGGTCGTTTAACACCGTGAAAGATGCAGAAATGTTTGTTTGTTTCCGTTCGACTGTGCAACTTCTGTGAAGGCACTTTGATTTTTCCTCAATAAAACATACCACATGTATTTATATACAGTATATATATATATATATGGAGCATCCAGGGAGGACGAGGTCAGAGGAGGTGAGGCGATGTTTTCAAAGCGTTCATGCCGACTGGATGTCAGGACTTTCAGGAAACATGTCGTAAGGCTGGAGAGTCAAACAGGATCTGAGTTCACGCAGGTCCAACAGGAGTCTCAGTGTGTTACTACAGCTCCTGATTCTGCGGCCACAGCTAATGCCTGAGCTGCAGGCCGATAGAAACACAGTAGAGTCCAGTAAACCAAGGATTTATTTTAGATGATATCAATCTATTAAGATATGCCTCGATGCCCTGGTGCCACTCTGACTCACCAGGTGCAGCTGTAGGTAGAAACCTGCCACTGGGCGCATGTTCCAGGTGGTGTTCCTTTTTCCTTCTGCTTCCTCTGCCTGTTAATGTTTTCAAAATCCCTTTCACCACAGGAAACAACAACAACCTCCGAGCTACACGCTGAAAATGGCGAGATCATGCAATCACAGTCGACATACTTTACGCCGTTGGTGTTTTTTTTGGAGGCGTCTGCTTCGCAGGGATTCAGCCGTCAGCCCCAAAAAAACCACTTCTCCTCCGACTCTGTTTTGCAGCGGCACCGTCTCATCCTGGGCACGGCGCCGCCCAACACGATTCTGATTGGTCTGAAGAAAGTGCGTTTCTTTTTTTTAGGAGAATGATAATGATGCGGCCAGACCGTTCTCCAGCACTGACACAGAGCTGTGCAGACAGGTGAGCCTGCGTGAGGATCAGCATTGTTTTCTCCCCTTTTGAAAAGCTGCACAATGAAGAAGTGAGTGAGTGAACGGCACAGAACAGAGCAAAGAAGAAGAATCTCGGGGAGTTTTAGCGCATTAGCTCACCAGCTAAAGTAGCTAACGAGCTTGCCCTGTGAGTTGTAACTACCTCGCCATGCTGTGCCACTTTGTGATGAGACCCGGCTTCACGTGGCGACGTTCAAACAAGAACAAACTACAATCACCTCGTGGTCGTTTCCTCCGCCAGCCAGCAAAGCTACAGGAAACACAGTCACGGTCCCTCCCTCCTGAGTCACAGCGTCGCATAACGGCCTGGAGTGTTTTTACAGAACGTTATGATGTCACAGTGAGGTTGACCTTTGACCTTTTGGATATAAAACGTCTTCACTTCATCATGTTAATTAGTGGATGAATTCATGAGTTCTGGCCAATTATGTGCTTTGTGAGGTCACAGTGACCTTTGACCTTTGACCACCGAAATCTAATCAGTACATCTGTGTAGATTTTGCATTCAGGAAACAAAGCCTGCATTACACCTTTCTTCTGAAAAAGAGGTTCTGGTCTCTAAATCCCTCTACAGATGTGAGGGAACATTCAGACTCCAGCAAAAAAATCCCATCATCATTTTTATGCATAAGATTACCATTCCTACTAAAAACCGTGACTCATGTTTCAATATGTGTTTAAATAAATGCAATATGATTTCTTTGCATATCGTTCAGCACTACTTTAACCTATGTTGATCATCGGTCTGTACGTCTCAGCTGCTCAGCTGCTCGCAGCACGGCGCCTTGGGAAGGTTCCAGTGTTTCCAGATTTCAGTATATTTCTGGTGTCACGATACACAATAGATGAGAAAAAGATGAGGCTTTATTTAGCTGATCAATTTAAAAATTGGCTGTGATACTGAAGCTGCAGTTCGGCTCAGAGCGTCACTGCTAAAACCTGCCAGCTCAACTCCTCAAGGGATTTTGTGTGGAGCTATTTGGAGTTTTTAAAATTATAAAATGCAAAAGAAAAAGGTGTGATACTGTCTCTGTTCCGTAATAGCCACCATCTTGCATATACAGGGTTCAAACAAAGACAGGCACCATTGGGGAAAATGACTGCCCATTATGGATCCACCAGGCCCGTACACACAGGACTATCATTAGTCCACCATCAGGGTCCGAGAAGCTGCAGAGACCCGAGTGAAATGACTGATGAGAAGATGGGGTTATGGGAGAAAGAGAGTGTGTGAGAGTAGAAGGGAGGAGTGATGGAGCAGGTGGACTCTCATCCCTCCTGTCTCCGCTGATGGATGTATGAGTGGGGGCCTTGGGCGGGCCGTCAGCCGCCGTGATGGATGAGAGGTAATAGTGAAAAACATGCAGATCCAGATGACAGTCAGGCAAAGGTTTCACAACGTGAGCGGACAGCGCTCAGAAAGATCCTGATGCATGTAGGTCACGTCCAGTAAAAGCAAACTGTTAATGCAGACGTGGAGTTAATCAAGCTTCCTACATTTCCCATAATGCAATGTAACACTGATTTTGTGTTAGAAATTCGTCTCTGTGGGTTTCTCTTTATAATACTGTAAGATCTGGACCTGACTGTTATGATTTAATGCTATATATCTGAAATTGATCTGAATTGAATTGAAGGTAAAATGAAGTTGTAGAAAGTGTTTTGTGGATCTGCAGGGAGCTGCAGCGAGTCTGATGAAATGAATTTGATAAATTAAATTGAGTCACTGATGGTCGGCTCTAAAAGTGAAGAAGAGACAGAGAGAGCTCAGCAGGCCTCTGTAGCTGCTGCTCATCTCTGCGCCGCGAGCTGGCACAACACACCCAACATCTCCAACCACCTGTCAGCGGCAGAGTTGCATTGTGGGTGACGTCGGCACCTGGTTTTGTAAAGGAGTGAGTGGAAAAAGACAAAATGTCTGCTGTGTAGTATTTACCATCATACGACCAGGCTGCAGAGAGGAAGCCATGACTAACACATTAACATCAATGTGAGGACTGGTGTCCTTTTATCAAATGCACTGGTAATAATAATAATAATAATAATAATAATAATAATAATAATAATATTAACATGAATGCATGAATAATTGGATGAGTAACAAATGAATATAAAGTACCAGCGTGCACGCAGCGTCTCACTGCAGAATACAGAGCTGTACAGAGATATTCTGACCTGTCAGGTCACATCACAGTAAACACATGTGCAGTTTGCACATTGGAAATGTGCCTGAGCTTCATGTCCAGTCACTGTGTGGCCTGATTTTTAGTCTTTTAATTTTTATTCCAGCTCAATGTTCTGTATAAAAGACACAAACATGGAACAGTGGAGGGAGGGACGAAGACGCTGGTGTGTAAATGTACTTTGTTACTTTGACAGTAACAAAGTACATTTACTTGAGAACTGTACTTATGTATATTTTTCCAGTATCTATATTTTTTTATATTATTTTGCAGCGAAATTTCTTCCAGAAATCCATCATCATCCATCCATCCATCTCGTGGCACAATCAGGTCAAACTTTAAGTCACTTCAGGATCGTTGCTTTATGGCCACAACAGTTGTGTGTTTAATGACAATCATCATCCGTCACTATGGTAACACACAGCACTAAGCCAGTAAACATAACATGGATAGCTCATTAGCATGCTGTTGTTTATGTATTATTGTTAGCTGTAGCACTGGTACATTTTCCCATCAGTCATTTCACTGCGACATTGAACTGTTGCTTGTTCTCCTCCAGCTGAGGAGGTGGACTCACATTCACAGAGCAGGAATATATGGCCATGTTTCTTCTTTCATCTCCTCCTCCGCCATCAACCCCCCCTACCCCCCCCACCCCCGCCCCCACCCCCACCCCCCCAGGCCAGGTGGGCCCTGGTGTGACAGCCCTGCCAGTAACTGCACTTTAATTACTGACTTGCATGTTTAAGTTCCAGGAAGTCTAGTAACCTTGTTAGGTTAAATAATTCGTCTTCATCAGCAACAAAGACTCGCTGCGTCCCGATGGACGCTGGCTTGACTTCATCAATTACAGCAGCCTGATTTGGTCGGATTAGACCCATATATCTCACACAGGTGGGAACCATTCTGGAGCCAGTGACCCATTTAGAGTGGTGGGAGGGAGTCCTCTGTAATTTCCATTACTTATACAAAGAGCTTAATATTCTATTAGAGTCAGAGCTGTAAAATGATTATGTTGCTATGATTACACATTTGTTGTAACACTGATGAAAAGCTACACTGAATGTCTCTGGGAAACTCAACAGATTTCGACTGTATTATATATAAGAACACATACGCATCTTTAAATTATTCACTAATTAATTTTTAAAAAATCTCCTTGGGGGAAGGGGAACAGTCGGTAAACACAAGATATCTGTATCTTAGACAGATCATATGGCTAATATGTCAGCACACAGATGCCTGTTTACCACAGACTGTAGACAAAGATGGACGTAGCTAACTCCCAGCTAATCCAAAAAAATGGTCAAAGAGGTGGAGCATGTGTGGCGCCGCTCACCCGCTGTTTCTGTACCAGGCTGTAAACATGTTTATTTCTGCTGTAAAGTTGGACATTTTAACATGGGAGTCTATGGGGACTGACTCACTGTTGGAGCCAGACTCTAGTGGCCGTTAGAGGAACTGCAGGTTTTCAGTACTTCAGCGTCGGCCTCATTTTTCAGCCTCGGAGGTTCATGTTATTTAGATTCACATTCTTTTAGCAGTGAGAGCGCAAATGCATCCCGGACCACACTGAAGGACCGCCCACTCTTTTTCATTGAAGAGCTGTGCACAGTGATTCACTCATCCCCTCCATACTGCTCTCCCTCTCTCTCTCTCCCTCTCTCTCTCTAAACAGACCTGTCTGTCAGATTGGCTGAAGACAACTACACATACCTGTTTATTTGCAGATGAAGCGGGGACGTGAGACCCGATCAGAAGTGGACACATTTTAAAGCCACGTGTGAACTGAGGCGCTTACAGCTGACCACATGGGATCAGAGTCGCAGTAGAGTCGTGTTTCTGGCCACCTGATGAATAGAAATCCAACATTCCTTCTCCTTTTAGCTCTGGTTTTGGGTCTCCACCATCTCCTGGGAAAATTATCTGGCTCTTTAGTTGTTAAATGATCGCCAGCTGGTTGGTGACTGTGTCTGCCTGCTGGTTGGTGTTGGGCAGCTGGTGGACAGGTTGACGAGAGCTGTGCGGTTGGGTCGTAAAACTACAACAATGAACTTAAAAAGTCTAAATGAGTCCGCTGAGCTGAGGGAAACTGCAGCTGAGTGATGATTATCTTTGGGTTTTTCCACTTCGGCTGACTCCTCTCATACAAACACGGACCTTTGATCCATTGTTAATATAAAAATTCTAAATAATCCAGATTTAAAGCTCGATATTTTCTATTCTTCTGTGTTTTATTTAAGTGTTGATCCGTTAGAAGATATATTTGTGGTTTTAAGAACCAAAAACCATCACAGTGTTTTTAAGTGATCCAATAAAAATAAAGCAGATTTCAGGTAAAAACACTCAGAGAAACCAAATCCTGCAAGGTTTGGATGGTGGGTCCAGGTGGGCGGGGCTTGGTGACTGCTTTGTTGTGACATCACAAAGTTCCAGAAGTCCTGACGGCTGGTTTTAAGGCTCAGTTTCTGAATACAGGCTGTGTGCATTTCTCTGTGGACTGAGGCTTTGATACTTTCACAGTATTAATATAGAAGCTAGAGCTGATCTATAATCACACTACACATGGACAGAGACCTTTACACTGGAGGAGCTTTAATAAACATTCTTTCCTATTTGATGTCTAAAAATTACCTTTAAATTTGTGGAAAAAAACTCAAAAAATGTATCAAAAGTAAAACTGTCCAAATGTAGAAGGACGCTGAACATGTTACGTTTATTTCATTATATTTTAGATACCGGTGTGCACAACAGAGCAAGTAGAAAAGAGCAAGGGAACAAGTCAGGCACGTTGATGAAGACAGTGAAATCTGCATCCTCGCAGACCCTGGAAACTGTCAGCTGAACCCTAAACCCTGCAACGCACCAGACTACAGAGCTTCCTCCCTCGAGACGTCATTACCAGTTCCATGAGCAAGGATCCATCAATGGGAGGAAAAGAAGTTTTCAAACAAGTCGGAGGGGCTACACACAGACTCACTCAGGACAGACTCCGACCGAGATCACACGAGACTTCCTGACGTGTTTTGATTTTTCACCACTGAAAAAAAAAAAAAAGGAAAATCACACGTTCGATATGAATTAATAAAGTTAAGAACATTTTCCCTGTAGCAATCAGAGGAAATCCTTGTGGTAGCCTCTTTTTTTTCCTCCTTTCATCAGAGGTATGAGAGCTTTTTGTAAAGCAAAGATGGTGGCAGTCCTGTGTATCACGCTGTGCGGTGTCAGAGTCCTCCCTCTGCTTGTGTGTCTGTGCTGAGAGACTGCAGCAGTAACTCTGACCCACTTCCCTCTGAATCATCCCGCCATATGCTGCTGCACACACCGGATGCACACACCAACCGTCTCGCTGCTTCACCCAAATACCCCCCAAAAAACACAAATCCAGGAGCGCACACGTCTCTAATCTAATACCTCTAAACCAGGCCAGCAAACACAAAGGCAAGACAACAACCTGGGAGGAAATGTAGACCACATGCTGAGCGGGAACACGCAGCTGACTGAAGTCTGTCTGGGAGGAAACACAAAAACAGAGAGATGTGGCGAACACACAATCAGAAGTTTCATTCTGTTGTTAAATTAACTTTGAAGTCAAGTCCAAGTTCAGCGCTTTCCCTCGGGGGGAAGTGTTGTTCTCTGTCGAACTTTAACAGATCAAATAGCTAATCCTAACATCCAAAGTCATATGGAGGGAGTGTTTAAATAGTACGTGCAGTTCAAACAATCGCTGACACACAACAGCAGCACTGATAAAGGCGGCGGTGAAAGACTGGGAAGGTGAGGCTACTTAACAACACTTAACTTACAACACTATTTAATGATCCTGCTCCTGTTTAGAGTCTTTAATACAACAGATTCTGATTTTCCAGAGGTAACCCACTAACTCTGTCCTCTACAGAGAAAATCTGAAAAGAAAATCGACAGTATGACCAGGATGTCACATCCACCCTAAAGATCCCCTCCAATAACGGGGCTAAATACACCTGAAAGCTTGTCAGTGCAGAGAGAGAGAGAGTTAGCATTAGCACAACCGCTAACACTGTGTCAGCAACTGCCAGTTACAAGCTAACAAACAACATAAACAAATAAACAAATGCTTCGTTGTGACATCACAAAGTTCCAGAAGTCCTGACGGCTGGTTTTAAGGCTCAGTTTCTGAATACAGGCTGTGTGCATTTCTCTGTGGACTGAGGCTTTGATACTTTCACAGTATTAATATAGAAGCTAGAGCTGATCTATAATCACACTACACATGGACACAGACCTTTACACTGGAGGAGCTTTAAGGTAAAGAAATCAATTTGACTTCAAGTCTTGTGGTAGAAAGCTGGAGAGTTGTGCTGAACTTTTAGAGCAGGTAAAGTTCCTTCAGTCGTCTTTATTAGATGGTGAAGACTTTTCACAACGTTCTGATCCATGTGTGTGAGTCTGAGTAATTACTTGTTCTCTGTATGCTCGTAAAGGAAGTCACTGCATGAAAACAACCATCTGTCTTCAACCAGCTGCTTGCTGTTGCATGGTATGTGGTCAACATTGCTCTCTGAAGTTTGCAGTTATACAGCGTTCAGTCGTTTGTAAAGAGAGCCATCGAGACACACCTACGGCAGCATCTTCAGGTCGTCTGGGCCACTGTACTGAGCCTCTGTCCTCTCTCCCCTGTCCTCCTCCCCCCTGCCTCTCTCCCCCTCTCCTCTTTCTTCTGTGCCTTTGTTGAGCAGTTTGTAATTGAGATTCAGGCCCGCAGATGGATATGCCATGGATGCTGGCTCCGACATCGCTGTTACACGTCCAGCTATCTGTGGAGCCGGAGACATGAGAAGAATCCATCGTCCTCCAGGCCCCTGCATCGCCGAGGCAATTAGAGCAGTCTCCCACCTTGAGTGAGAAGGGGAGTCTGTCAGATGATGGTAATTGCAGTTTTCATGCACTGGGCCCACTCCCTTTTGTACTGCTGCGACAACTGTGTTGGTTCAGCCAACCCAAACTTGTGTCTAATTAATTAGAATCTACTATTTGCATAATTGAATATTTATGTTACTGTAATGCATTCTCCATCTTTTGCAGCTGACATCAGCTCGTGTTTGCAGACTCATACTTGTCATGCCATTGACGCTTATGTATACAGCAGCAAACATTTGTACATGGCGGGAATGTGAATAAGACCCTGTCACACTCTCAAGCCGACAGAGCTCAGATCAGAGAGTCAGGAGCAAGAAGAAGTCACAGGAGCTTTCACAACCTTTTATAATGATACTAGATACAAAGTTAGAAAACGTGCCTGTGGCATCTACACACATGTTCTACATGTTTACACATTTAATTATGAAATAAAATTAAGGATAGAAGATGAAAAAAGACGGCATCTACTTGAATGAATCACTGATCTGATGCACCACCCGGTGACCGCAGCAAGTCTCCTTCACTCAAACACAACTACCATGTTGTGACCGACAGGTGCATGCTGGGTCGGGCTAACCCCTGACTGACTGTATATTTATATCATCAGTTAAATGGAAAGGCCACAAAGGTCCTGACTGGAGTTGACTGGTTGCTTTTGGAGCAGTTCTCATCTTCCAACTTCACAGTTTTAACATATATTATTATTATCACAATATATTTTATTTTACCCTCCTCCTTCAACTTTTCAAAAAATGTGACGCAACATTTTTACACCAACATGAATGTGTGTATGAAGTTTTTTAAACACACTGCCAGCAGACGAGTTTGCCTTTCTGTCTTTTAAAGTTTTGTGTCACGTTCAACATCACTAACACTGGCTCTGCTGCAAACAGCTGTCTAACCTCTGATGATGATCGCAGGGTGTTGAGCTCTCAGGGCCACCGTACAGCCAGTCACACAAGTTACCAAGAGAGGTGACGTGCGTCACAGCATGGCGCTGGAAAAGGGGAAAATTAGCATCACTAATAAAAGAAGTAATTTTACTTTTACTTGGGTAAAATTTCTTTAAAGTAGCAGTACTTTTATTTGAATACAGTACTCTGGGCAGTAGCAGCACAACACGACATCTGTTTTACAGTTACATTCATTAATGTGAATCTTGGTTGTGGAAAACCACAAAGCATGTTGCTAATGCTAACAAGCTAGCTAGGAAAACACACCTGAAGATGACTGAAACACCTGACTCATAATCAGTGGTTTCCACCAACACACACAGAGACGAGCACACACTCAGTGAGCGAGTGAACGCACACATACTTTACTTTGAAATTGATTATAGATGTTGCTAGGCAACTGCAGATATTCTGCAAGAACATATACTCTCGTGTGTTTCTGCTCCACAACAGAAGTGTTTGTGTTGCTGATCCACACATCAATCCACAGGAAAGGAGAAGAAGGAGGGAACAGGCTGATCTGAACGAGGAGACGCATCAGAGCAGCGTGAACTTTAGTGGGTCCAAGAGCTTAGCTACCTGGAAACACCTGCGACATCTGATCCGACCAGGAAAAGACCCAACGCCAGCCGCACACACACACACAGGTACACACACTCCAGTGATAGCAAACACCCGCTAGTTTAGTTCGGTTTAATTGTGAGGGACAAGCACAGAAAAATACAGACAGCTGCAGAAGCAGTGTCCGACACCAGTCTATCAACCACAGGATATTAAAGTCATGAGCACACAGAGACTTAGCGACAGGTTGGCTGGCCCTCTGACTGATATCTGATTGGCTGGCCGGTTGGCCAGAATGTGGCTCGTCCCTCCAGCTGCCCATCCGAGAGCCTGCTGCTTGTTGTTCTACCTGACACTCTCTGTAATTAGGCAGATTCAGAGGCTGCCAGTAGCACACACACACACACGCACACACACTTCAAAACACACTTGCCTGCTTGTCAGATTTCCTCCTCCGGTTGATCAGGACCTCAGGAAGATGGAAGAAGAAGAAGAAAGGAGACGGAGGCTGAAGTCGACGGGACACAGATTGTCACTGAAGCATGTGGAGTTTGTTTAGCAACAGAAATGTGATTAAAAGCTTTAAAAACCACGTCTGCTGAACTCAGACTTCCACTTAGTGACACGTCATTACCAAATATCCACCACCTGGCGCCGGCGTTCACCACGACGCTCTGCTGCACGCACCTTACTTCAAAGCGTGAGAACAGAAAGCAGGAGAAGCACTGAGTTCACACTGCTGATAGATTCCCTGTGCATTTAGTAAAAATAAAGCAGGACAAAAAGACAAAGGATGTAATCTGCTCCATAAATGTGCAGGAAACCCTTCACGGAGAGAGCGAGGACTCCAAAATCTTTTTTTTCACCTCTTCAGCTCCAAAGTGATTAAATTCATTAAAATCTCTTCAAGTAATTGCAGCTTATCTATGGCAGAGTAAATATTCAATTAATACTGCCTTTTTAATAACTGTGATTCCTTCAATCCATCGTGCATAGCCATGCATGTTTCCCTGCCATTAATTAAAATTTCTCTTTGGAGGTCAATTAAATTTTCTTTAACTATTCATTAGCCAGAATACAGGGCAGCACAGACAATCTATTAAAAGGAGGAGGTCATCTTCTCTATGCGGTGTTTTTTTCTTTTTTTATGCGTGGGTGTATGTGTGGTGGTGGGGGGGGGGGCTGGGCGAGGGGGAGGGGTGATCTTTCTCTTTGCTTTCCTCCTGGGGGCAGAAAGTGGGCTTAAGCTCTCTCCGTGTCGAGGTGGCGAGCTGAGCTACGGCGAGTGGAAGCGGAAGCTCTTTACCGATCTCTGTAGCGTGTTTGGCCAAGGCTGACTGGCTGCCAAACAGCCAGAGACGGAGCGGGGATGAATCAGCACTGACAAGGTGAAGCCAGCTTCGTGTTCACCAGCTGACAGCTCAGGTGCTCAGAGAGATGGAGACACAACAGATTACATTTAGGCCAGTGCAGAGCAAGAGAGAGCGAGAGAGAGAGAGCGAGAGAGAGCGAGAGAGAGTGAGAGAGCGAGAGAGAGAGCAAGAGAGAGCGAGAGAGAGCGAGAGAGAGAGCATGAGAGAGTGAGAGAGCAAGAGAGAGAGAGTGAGAGCGAGAGAGAGTGAGAGAGTGAGAGAGAGAGAGCAAGAGAGAGAGAGCGAGAGAGAGAGTGAGAGAAAGAGGGAGAGAGAGAAACGAGGAGGAGATAAAGCAAGAGAAAGAAAGAGTTCGAAATGGCTTTTGGACTCTGGAAACTTTTCTCAGAGACAAATGAGAAAGTTGGAGCTGTGTGTGTGTGTGTGTGTGTGTGTGTGTGTGTGTGTGTGTGTGTGTGTTAATGTGAGCTGTCAGTCTGATGGTTCCTCAGGCTGAACAAGAACATGACGACAAAGGGAAGCAACAAATACATTAAAAAATTATTATTGAGTTTCTGCTCTTTTTTTTTTTTTTTTGCTTTGTTACCTGCAACATCTACAAAACTAATTCTATCTAGTAAATCTTTCAAATTTACTGATTAGCGCCCTAATTAGCCGTCAGGTTCATAAATATTAACTCCCCGGCAGCTAAAACCAACCCTGAGTGACTGAAAACTCATTTTCAGTTATTCCTGTTCTCCAACAAAAAACAACATCTATTTTTAACTTCATCAGCCATGTGAATCAAGTGAAAATTTATTCACATAGCCCAAAAATCACAAGTCACAAATTTGCCTCGAAGGAATCTGTGCAGAGTTACAGCAGCCGCCAAAAACTCCCCGAAAAACAACATGGATGGAACCTGAGGAGGAGCCACAGAGGAGGGATCCCTCTTCCACACACAGACATGCAGTAGATGTGCTGTGTATAATTGGCCTTTTGCAAAGGTGGAAGTAGCGTGATGTTGTTATATAACCTCAAAATCCACACAGGGAGGAAGACGAGGTGTGTGCAAGGGTCAACCAAGTGTCAGACTCTGACTTTAACCAAGTCATTTTTCTGCCTTAACCTAACCAAGCCTGAAACACAGCAGCTTCAGTGCACTGGGTTTTTACCACTTTGGTGTGTGTGGGCAGATAAGGGCAGATAAGGGCAGATAAGGGCATCAGATGAGAAAACCTCTGTGTAATGGACCCATGATGCTTTCTGTCTTTAGTTTGGAGAGCTTGCTGTGGACCTACAAGACAAAAGAGGTCACCATAATGACCCGTAGAACATTACGACCATTTACTGATTACTCTACCAAACCTCGTGCAGCTTGGTGGCAGGGTCCAGGTGCTCATAGGCTGCATGTGCTGTAATATCAATAATAAACACTTGGTGCTTTAGGCACAAAAACTTCTTTAAGAAAATACAGTGGTCTCTATGAACTACTTCCTTAAAGGGGCCAGATGTGGTTTCTTTGTGGGACGTGGGTGGTGGTGATGGCAGACTGGAGGCTACAGTGACTCGGTATCGGAAAGCGACAAAATGGGCCAGCTGGGCTGGGGCTAGCTGGTTAGCATGCTAAGAAGTGAAACAAAGGTTAACACTGATGTTGTTTTGTGTGTAGCAATACCAAAAACTTACCCATAGCTCCTTTAAGGTTAGAAGACCGTCGTTGCCACGGTTACAATAATAAACACATGCTTAAGATCGTAGATGAAAGAAACAGCATTGACCATTGTTCTCCCGTCATAATTACTACTGCCACTCGAGCTCACCTGCTAATCAGCTGCTTGCTCAGGTGACCTCTGGGGTCATTTTTTTACCACCTCAATGCTCCATCTTGTGCTAAACTGAGTAGCTCGATGCTATGCTAAGTGCTATTTTTAGATGTCTCGCTACTTCCAGATCTTGGTACTTGTACAGAATCTACTCTCACAATTCTCCTTTTAGCATGTTAGCCTCATTGTTTAGTGCTCGCTCTCCTACAGCTGTGTCACAGCTGTATTTGCTGTGTTAAGATGTTGCTAGTTAAAACCAAACACTTCTGGCTGCTGCTGCTTTACAGTAGAAGCTTTCCACTGGTGAGCCAGCAGCAGGCTTTTATTGTGAAGCAATAAAAAGGCAGGAAATGCAACGTGTTTGTCACTGAGATTAGCAGAGCCTGATGATATTATTTAATAAAAACAGACATATTCAGCTTCATCAGTCAGTGGATCATTTGTAAATATTGTAGGAGGGAATAAAGACAAGGAAGACAAGAAGAAGTTATCAAGGTTTAACCTCCAACAAGTCATCGCCAAGCGACCGGCAAAAGGTCACTTATCAAGAAAACATCAGCGTCTGCCATTTTAGGTGTTTGAGGAACCGAGGAACCCGTCGTTCTGGAGGAGGGAACACTTTCAAGATGTCTGTTCTGAGTCTTTTGTCTCCGTCTCTCTCTCAGCGGCTGTATTTTCATTGTGATTCATTTCTTATGGCAATAAAATTGTGCCTTTGTGAGTGATGTCCTTACTGCGGAAACATTGCAGGGAAGCTGCTCTCAAAGTGGAGTCCTTGAGCGAGCAGCAGGGGAGCGCTCACAAAACGGAGGAATTGTTAAATTTAATTTTCATTTCAGGCAGAAATTACAGCAGAGAGAAAATGTAGCCTACTATTCAAATCACAGGTTTCCTTACCAATTCTATTATAGTCCCAGAGTGTAGGCAGAGCTACAATTCATTTTAAATGACTCAAGTCGTCCAATAATGGGCCCAAATCTGGTAAAACAGACGTCCAAGGACATAACACGGGTCTGTTTCAGTCTAGATCAAGGCATTAGAGCAGCTCTATCATAGGTGGTAATCTGCAACGCGTCCTATCATTGCCCAAGGCTGACCCTGTACTCACTGCTGGCATGTAAACATAAACTAATCATAACATTAATCTCACTATGCAACTGTTCACTTTTGAAAGCAGTCCATCTGTGACGGCTTCCCAATTAGCCGCTGTCATATGGCACGGGATGGAGGAGATTCCTGATCTGCTGTCCTTGGTGCACCACTGTACGGCAGAAAATGATGAACAATATGCTCGACTAATCCGCCGTTAGGCTGCGGGATTTCATCTGTAAAGCCCTTAAGATAAAGTTATGGCTCCTCTTGAACTGGAACACAACCATTGTGCATGCCTGGAATAGGCCGATCGTCCTGTGTTTTATCTCACAGGAGAGTGTTGGTTAGACAAATAGCTCACATTGTCTGCCAACACAAACACCAGTCAGGAGCATTGATCAGGGAAACACACCCAGCACTGAAACAACAACAACCAACACAATAGTGACAAGCACTATAGCGCAGTGCAGAGCAGCGTCTTAGAAATGCAACCAGCAACAATAAGACACTCCACAAAGCCCCAGCATCCATCAAGCAGACAGTGGAAAGTAGCAGCAGTGTGTGTGTGTGTGTGTGTGTGTGTGTATGTGTGTGTCTGTCTTTACCTTGCGTCCACCTGTGTTCAGTTTTATTGGCGTGAGGAAGGGGTCAAAGATCATGTGGCTGGTCTCGATGTTGACTGGCGACTGCCTCTTCCCCACCGAGCACAGGTTCCAGGCCGAGTTTACCAGCCCCCAGAACGACGGCACTGCAACACAAAACACAGAGCGGGGGGGGTGAAAAAGGATGAACATCTGCAGTGAAGAGATAGGAGGCCATTCCACCGAGAGGTCGCACACTTTGTGTCTCAGCAGTTTCTTTTATTTTTAATTCAGACCTGCCTCAAGTAACAATGGGAGAAATGTTATTACCATGGTTGATGTGGGCCTTTGATGCGCTGCAGAAAACGTATTAGGACTGAACCTTTTAATGTTTGAACAAAGATCTCTCACTGTATTTTATTGTTGTCATGACATCATCATCATTATCACACCTACATTTTGGGATCAATTTTTCTCTTTAAACATGCCGACTATCGGTAGACGCTACAATTTACAGATGTTCCCTAAACACCTCACATGCAAGCAATAGATAACTACGATTTACAGATGTCCCCTAAACGCCTCACATGCTGGCAATAGGTAGAGTCTAGCTATAGCAGACATCATCAGGGGCCCCACTTAAGGGGGTTTAAGGGCAGCAGCAGTGAACTGTAGACTGTCTTTATGGGAGGTTTAAGGGGGTTTATAGTTGTCATTGCAGAAAAAATTCCAATATGGGGGGCCATCGGGGGCCCCTTTACCCTTGGGAGCCCCAAGCATTTTCCCGGTTTGCCTCTCCTGCTACATACTGTGTCTATATTTAACTGCTCAGACCTTGTCCAGAGCACCTCGCAGGTATACATATTATATATAACCTACAACACACAGAAATGATATGCACGTACTCGTCAAGCGTAATGGAAATAAATATGAATAAATAAAGGAAAAGTCCCTAAAGTACATAAAAGACTCATTATTGAACCCTCCTCCACTCGGTTCTATGGGCACCCTCTGTACACAAGACAAAACACCAGTAAAACTCATCGCTATCTAGGCTGGACATTTTAGCAGCGAGCATCTTTAAAGTAAGTGGAGGGAATCATAAACCATCAAGTTAAATCAAACTTTTACTGAGTTAAATTGATTTTGCCACTAAAGTATACTTTAGTATTGGAAGTGGAAATACTCATTGCTGGATTATTGTGAGTGTAAATGTAAGAGCGGGAGAGCAGCGGAGCTGTTTAAACACATGTATTGATCTCAGTTCTCTGATGCTGAAGTAACAGAACGTGGAGTATGGTACAAGAGAAGTGTGACATTAAATACGATTTCTACCACTGTCTCATTTGGCTTCTTCCTGGATATGAATGCACATCGAATCACGCTGGCACAGCCTGTAACATTTGGATTAAAGGGATATTCCACCAATTACAACTGCATGAAGCTCCCAAGACACAGAGCAGAGAAGATCAAAGCACTTTCAGTCCCCAACAAAAAAGGGAATCTCCCACTGTGAATCCTACTTTTCCCATGATGCAATCCGATTGGATTTTTGTGAAATACTACCATCTTCCAAACTTAATACCCCAAGTCTGTATTGGAGGCATTCTGTTCAACACAAACAAAGTTTTTAGACTCTTTTCAGTCCCTTTGGTGAGTTCATTGATTTGATGTGGAAAATTGGTGGACTGTCTCTTTAAGGAATTCCCACAACCACCTTAAATCTACCCAAACTACAATACACCCATTTTTTAAAAACCAAGTGGACCATGCTTAAATTTAACAGGATAAACAATTAGCATCAAGCTAACACTCCTGTCCCTGGACATTAGCATTAGCTACATTCAGATGACACCCTGTTCCCTGTATGATTGTACTGTGCTTCACCTGAACCCCTTAAATTTAAAGTGTGAAATAATTATAACAGAGACTTCTTGTTATAATAACAAGAAGTTGGCCACCTTGGGTACTTGCTAGCGTTTTCCTTCCCCACCTATTTTTGGAAGCTGTGTCACACTGCAAGTCATTTCATTTGGAACATTTTAGGCTCCCATGCACCCATATCATCCATCTTGAAGATACAGTAGCATGGATTGCTAGTCTCACACTGCAGCAGGCGATGCCAAGATGAGAATCACGAAGCTTAGTGGGCGAAACTAATCCGTACTGACTTTTAGCAATTTGGTCAAAACCTCGGTCTGAATGGAGGAGATATCACAGAGCCAAGAGACGTGGAATCAGCCTATAATCAGCTAACACATGTACTATAAGACTGAGAGGACAGGATGGCTCGGTGAGAGACTGTCAGCACCGTGGGAGTGATAGGCATCTCAGCCAGTCATTTTCTTATGTAAGACTTGGCCACCGGGACCAAGAATTCAATTCTTTCTCAGGATAGGAAGCAAAGGCTTATCACTGTCAACTCTAGCAACAGGCACATTTTCTTCTGCTGGAGCCCTAAAGCAGCATTTTCCATTTAGGAGCACAGTATTACGCAGAGATGACTCACTGGAATTGTGCTGTGCAAATTCCACTGAGATTTCCAACAAAAGCAGAGATAATTTGAAAATATGTTAATTCATTATGAATCAGAGGGAAGCAGACATGACACAGCGTGAATCCAAAGCCAGAGTCAACAAGTCCTGGATGACTCGGAGCGACAGAGATTGTTTGCGGCGCTCGTAGATGTTCGACAGAGACGGCGCTGCATCACTGTTCAGATGAAAGCGCGGAGTGGAGTGGAACAGGTGGCAGAGTGTTCGTTATCATTTCTAGCAGGAACACGGTGTTAGCAGATTTTACACTGTTGCCCACAATGGATGGATTTCAGCAGACATTATCAAGCTAAAGTCATTCAACAAGCACGAGCAACTGAGCTAACAATGATGTTTTCATCCACTGACAGTGGGTAAAATAACAGTGATGATTAACAGTCTACGGCTCCCTACAACCGTGTTTCTGACCTGCTGAAAAATTATAAACTCGCTTTACAATAACTGCTCCACAACCAACAGCAGACAGACCAAGCCAGAGTCCAGCTGCTGATCATGGTGGAGCATTTAGCAGCCAAACAGGAGATGGAGGAGACCAGGTTATTATAAAAAACAGTTAGGTTTTGTTGCTAGGCGACATCCAGCGGTCGTAGTGATGATGACAGGAGCAAAGGGAAACGTGTCGGTGACGTAGAATAAAGAGAGACAGAGTCACAGGAGGGCGGTGTTCGATTCCCCTGTGGGAGTAAGAGTTTGTTGTTTCTAACATCCGCGACCGTTCGACAAAGTTAACCACGTTGTCATTATTGTAACCATGACAATAAAGATTGTCCAATGGTGAGGAAGTACATATGTTAACTCATACCACGGTCTTTTCCTAAACCTGTCCAAACCATGACCGTTATTACAGTTACCATGGAGAAGAAGGTAAGTACGGTTCTGTCGGTGCAGTCAGCCTGTTTATTATTGTTACCATGACAACCGAGGTCCAGTATACCTGCCGCTGTAGGGGCGCTAACAAAAACCCACCTGATTTTGTTTGTAAGTAAACAATAGTAAAAGCTGAGACCTTTCGTTGCCCATAAAGAGCTTCTCTTATCATGATCTCGTATTAATCCAAACTCACATTAAACAGGAAGCCAGTCACCGCAACCGCAGTTATGTTTCAGTTCACTTTTTAATAAGCGTCCAGACTTAATCCTTGACTGATCAGAAGATGAAAACCACAGACAGAGCGTGGTGACTGTGCTGCAGACCTAAGTTAAGACCTTAGTCACACAGCACTGAGTCACACGGCAGTAAAAGGCTTTGCTTGGTAATCCTGCTGGAGGTGAGAGTTCTCTGTATGAGCTGTCAATACTAAAAAGCTATGTTGACCTGCGCCGCACCACAGTGAAATAGTAAATACTATGGCTTTATGAGATATGCCCCGAAATCTGACCTCAAGTTGGACATTATGCTGACTTTCACAGAGTCCTCGCTCACCAGGGGGGTAACAAGTCGCTGCTTTTATTTATGTCAGCAGAGCGTGGCGGCAGCAGCAGGAGTAGCAGCGTGGGACTGGATGTGTGGTCGCCGGCCGCTCCAACAAGCTTTCCTCCATCTCTGTCGTCTGTGGCGGAGCTTGACAAACTTTGGCAGACTGCAGCTCTGACGCTCTCAAAGCCCCGCCTGCCCAGTGAACTGCGATGATTGACCAAGATGCAGAAGGGGTCTCTGGTGATTCTGGTGGGGTCAGTATAACGTATCAGTGGCAAGAGCTGCCGAAGCTGCTTCAGAGTGTGAACAGGCCAAATTTCTACAGCCTCTGGGGGGGGGGGGGGGGGGGGGGGGGGGGGGGGGGGGGGGGGGGGTTGATGGGTTTGCTGTAGTAGTAGTAGGAGGAGGGAAAGTGCCAGCAGTCACCAGCGTGTAGAAACACCATGTTAGAGAAAAACACTGTTCATCCCTCAAGTCGGGCTCAAAAGAAATATAACACATTTTATCAATGTGTTTGTTTGGCTTTATGATCATTATATATTATATATATCCATGTATATTTACATTTCGTTTATTATTTCATATGTTTGTATAAATTTCAACTGCCACAGCAAAGGTTCTGAATACTTATGTCACACACATATTTCAATTTTTCTTTTTTAATAAAGTTTTCAAAAATACATTTCTTTTGCTTTGTCATTGTGGAGTATTGTATTATATATACATATATAAATACACATACACGTATATATAGACACGTATATATATATGTATGTATGGTGTTTGTATAGTACAGCAAATCTGTGTATTTATTTTGCACCATTCACTTTTGTATTCTAAAATATTGTTGCTTTTTGATGTCATCCTCCCTTTCCTAAATGTCTTCCATCATGTGTGTTTGTATTATTCAAATAGTTGTTAGGTTTCTTGTGCTGCTGTAACATGTGAGTTTTCTCCAGGGTTCAATAGAAGGATTTATTGTGTTCATACTTTACATCTTATTCCTTTAAATAAGCCTATAGGTTAGCGGCATATAGCATGAGCATAAGCCACTAATGAGCTTCTGTGGTATTCCAGCCTCCCGAATCAGGGATTACTGCTGCCAGTAGCACATCTGTCCATACAGGGAAAAACTTCAAGACAGAATAAAAAACAAACAAACAAAAACATGAAAAATGCATGCAGCCATCATTTGGTAAAGGCAGCATTGAATTAGGAAGCGAGAGAGAGAGAGACTGATGCAAAATCCTTCATGGAAATGACAGGAAATCCATGTGCAGAATGGGAATTGGAGTGTGAGCGAATTGATCCATTAAACCCGGGTCCCTTGTCATAAATGTACACATAATTATTAGCCGTTGATAGATTGAATGCAACTCCAGTGTCATGGGACATCACTCACTGCTGACACAGGCACAAGTGGCTCCGTCAATACTCCACACACGCCCCCCCTACAGCACTGATACTCCTATATTTCACTTCCACTTTCATTTCTTACTGGCGAGCTGTAAAAGTGGACGGGGATATATGGTGTGGCCTTTTGCAGATGTCTGACAGAGTAGATGTATAATGTGGAAGCGAAAAGGGCAACTGAGGGCGGGAGGCTTCTGTTTCATGGCCGGTTGTCATCCTACTTTTTTTTTTTTTTCATATAACAGGGCCTCTGCAATTAGGATTCACATAGTGGAATGTAGTTCTGGCAGATTTGACAAAAGACGACAGTGAGGAACTTTCACAGCAGCTGAAGAACGTTCTGCTCATGCAGACGGGCCCCTGTCAGTGTCTTTATGTTATAGTGCGCGATCATTCTGATGTAAGCATTAGCATGTTGTAGAAGATTCACATTAAGCTAATTTGATCATGATCTGATCTTACTTTAACAAATAATTAACTTAAATTCTTGATTGTCATATACCATGGTGCAATGTACAGCAGCATCCCAACCCTCGTCTCACTGCCTCGCTTACACCGAGCCTTGGTAGTACAACTTTGACTTTTAACTGTTTAGTGGCAGCATTGCTTATACCTGAAAAATAACATACAATAATATAATCATGTATAACAAAAAACACCTGAAACATCGAAATAATTATGTATCATAATAAAAGGAAACAACGGAAATTTAAAAAAGAGAAACAATGGAAACTAAAAAAAGAAAAAACATAAAAATAAAATACAACAATATAATGATACTATAGCCCACCCCCACCCCTTCCTCCCCCTGCGATAAAGTCATATATCTGTGGACGTTAAACTGTTAAACTGTGAATATTGACAAGCTTAGTAACTATAGTATTTCAACTGTACAACACTTGAGCAGCCTAACCACACTGTAGTGTCTGATACACTGTTACGGTTATTTAACTGTACTCTACATACAGTAACTACTGTTTCAGAGTGAGATAACAAATGGAAATCAATGGAAACCAACAGATGGCCGCAACAGTAGAAAAATAAAAAACTGAATCTAAACGCCTACTTTCTAAAATATATAAAGTACAGCAGCACAGCTGCCGTGTAAAGCCATGTAAAATCTATCTGACAATGAAAACATGCAAAGCCTTTATGATCCTTTGAAGTCGACCATTCACCTTAACTCAACGTGACGTAGCAGCACAAAGTGTTTGAAATGTGAAGATGTAAAGAAACATGACAATGTGGTGTGAGGATTTAACACTGCTGCTTCCACGATCTCTCACCTCTTCCCTGAAACTTCACACAAAGTTTTAATTTTGCTGTTAAGTTTTATTCAGTCAAACTTTTTAGATTTGTCATCAGTGACTTTACAGCTGAGCTGCTTTCATGGAAACACTGAGAATCTGATCCAGGAAGAGGAATGGAACAATGTCTTCATCACAGTCACATGTCAGTATCTAGTCTGAATGAATGGGTGTTTTCCACATGAATCCTGCCTCGTCATGAGCTCCGTCCTGCTGGGTGTGCGAGGCCACGCTTGAAGACTAATTATGCAGCCGCCTCGGCCGACGCTGAGGTGCATGCTGGGTCTTCCCTGTGGGCTTATTACAGTTCAGGGTCGAGGTGAAGGTGGGATCTGAGGTCTGAGGAGACACTCGCCGGACAATTACGCCCGACATTAATTACTCCCACGGCCGAGATAGCAAGGCGGTCATAAACACAAAGCCTGGAGAGACATACTTTCTCATTACAGAGCAACAAAATGTTCATCTGCAGGCGTTAAAGCTGCACCCCAGCCAGGAAAAAAAGCATCTATACAAAAGACTATAATACAAAAATGTTCAAATGAGATGCACACACGTATCTAAGAGCACACATGCATGCACACACACAAAGGCCGCAGAGGTATTCATTTCATTAAACAGGCCCGGGCGCAGAGATAGCCTTAATGAAATGTCTTTATTTTGTCAACTGGATATGGATGAAAAGTTAGAGTAATAGTCTTTGGGAAACAGGAGGGAATTGGAGAAATGCAAAGTGCACTCACACACTAAAACACACTCTCCACCTCCTTCTCTCTCTCTCTCTCTCTCTCTCCTCTAAGACCCAGATGCATCCTGTACATCAATTTCTTGGACGAGCATCAAGAGAAGTATAAAAAAAAGCGCCTTCCTTTTGTAACTGCTGATGCAAAGCTGGGTTGCAAATTTGCCTGCAATGGGAGAGTGGGAGAGGGAGAGAGAAAGGGAGAGAGAGTGCTGAAGGAGACCTAACAGCTTGGGGATAAATGCTTACTTAAGCAGGTATGGAAACCAACATCTTAATGATAATGAATGTCTAAGAGCAGCGTTAAAGGAGCTGTCATATTCTGCTAGCTCTCAATTTGAAACGCCGCTCCGGCACTGCAGGTTCCATCTTGTTTACTCACTGGGGGGGCAGTTTAACAGACATTTTGGTGCGTCTGTGAACAGAAGGAGATATGCTTTATATAAAAGCTCTGGACAGGGACCAGGTGCAGGACATTTATAAAAAAGCTGTCATTGTTTTTTTTTGTGGCAGAGGCAACGTGGAAACTGTAAATTCGAGGTTAAAAAAGAAAAGCATGGGGGCTGGTGTCTGACACACAGTGTTACAGTTATAATCTCTGCATACAGCGTTTGGCATCTATGAGAGGTGTTAAGAGATATTCGAGTATACATGTGAGGGGCTGTGTGAACGGGACAGCAGGACAGACACACACTCACGGGCCGAGGCAGATAAACAACAAACACTACACATTAAATTAACTCCCAGAGCTTTCACACTTTCAGACATGAGAGAAAGTTTATAATAAAGATTATATTAAATATATCCACAGACAGCTGAGAAAGAACACGGCCACTGCCATACTTGATTTCTGTGACTTCAGTGGTGCGAACTGCAGTTAATCAAATTATAAAGACCAATTTACACACAGGGACGTGTGCTTTGTTCTGATGTTTCTCTGGCAGCTTTGGGCCCTGGGGCACTTCCCTGTTTTTTGTCCAGCCTTTCTTTAAAGTTGCTGGGTGACAAAAAAATATAATTTAACCTTTTGAAATTAAATTATTTAGGTAATATTTTGAATTGATTATGAAAGTGACATTAAGCTAATTTTGTCTTCCTGGAGAAAATGCTACACCATTTTCGCAGCGGCCACAAGGGGGTGCAAGAACCACGACAGGTTTCAGAGCCGTTTCCTCTCAGCTGAGGTGAAGTCACTGAGAACTCCATTAGAACACATTACTAACACTGGGTTTGACTCTTGCTCTAAGAAAAGCCCCAGTTCTTTGTGGCACTGGTTTCCCAAGCTGTTGGAAATGATTGCATCACATCGTTTCCATAAAACCACATCCACACGAACGATCAGTGCTGCAGGTGACACACTATCACTTTTACCATGTGGCCCGCAGTAGTCTCATTACCACAGTTCCTCAATAGAGCCCTTTTATATCAGATGTAGCATTAGCGCTAATGGGGCTAACACTAGCGACTGCTGACGATTAGCGGAATAAACCATAAATCACCAGGCAGCTGTTACAGGCAGGGGGACGCAGGTAGGTCTCACATGTTGAGTGATGCTGAATGCAGCAGACTGAGAGTGAGAGACAGAGAGAGGGAGGCCGGGAAGAAAAGCAAGTGTCTGTATTAATTGAGGACTACAGTCTGAGAGCTGTCACTGCGGCATCTGTCTGCCCTCGGTGGCGCTGCCTTCAAGTCAGAGCGTGGAGGATCTGGAGAAAATTAAACAAGAGGGTTGAAAATAAAAGGGTGGTGTGCTGAGTGTCATATTTTTGCTGGAGCTCATTTGTGAACACCGAAACATCAAGTTGAGACAATTATTCAGCGAGCACACAGAGTCAGAACGCTGCCGGAGCAACTCAGCCAGCTACTGTTAGCTGCTGCTGCTAATGCTGGCTCTTTACTTTGATGCTGACAAATGAACAAAGCTCACAGCCTCAGCAAGCTAGTTAGCAAGTAAGGTGGAGGTGCAGCCTTGCTAAGCTGAAGCCTTTCTCTGTCTGTGTACCGACTACAGCAGCAGATAGATAGTTACCCACCTTCACAGTTACTGTGACACTGTTGTTGCTCTAGCTAACAGGAGCTAACTGGCTAAAGCCACAGAAAAGTCCCTAGATGTTGTTAGATTAGGTCACACACATGAATGTGTATATTAGTGACGTCATAATCATGACTGGGGCTAATTCACCTAATTACATTCATTCGGAGAGAGAGACAGAGGGAGAGAGAGAGAGAGAGACAGAGAGAGAGAGAGAGTTTTTGGGTCCAGGCAGAAACAGGTCCGTGGTACCTGGATGTCAGGACCATCCGTCGGTGGGAGAACTGTGCAGTGCTGGGGAGGCAGACGGTGTTTGGTTTGTTATGGTCCAGTGTGTAGACGGGGAGATGGGACATGTTTGGCTTGGTATTTCTTTTATTAACTTGTAGAAGTTGTACATTAAAGCCAGCTGCCGTCACTGTGGTTCAGAATGTACAGTTCACTGAGACCCGAGTGCTTTGTGCAGTTTCCTGCTCGTAGCTGACCTGCTGGAGGGCAGCCAGTCCCTTTCCAGGACCGCTGTGTGCGTCTGCCTTTCAGGTTAATAAATTATTAAAACATCAATTATATGCATAAATAATGCTAATTTTCTCTTCTTCATTTTCTAGCTACAGTGCAAAGCCGCGCTGCTTGACCTCTGATGTACAAACTTACTTTGTACCACTTTGTGTTTGTTACAGCTAAACGCATCAAGAAATCACATTTCCGACTCCTGAACTCTCTCAGTGCGAGCACCTGAACGCAGCACAAGCCCAGTGTGTGTGTTCATGTCTGTGGTGGCTGTGTTGTGTTGTGTTGTGTGTGTGTGTGTGTGTGTGTGTGTGTGCTCTCAGGGAAATGGTCAGTGACAGTGGGTCTTGTTTGTGCTTGTCCTGTGATGCTGTGGTAATCCTGCTGGCCCAGCACAGCGCGAAGGCCTCATTAGCACGGACCAGTCAACAGAACAATAAACATGCCAGTCAAGCTAACTCCTCCTGTCATGTTGTTAATGGTCTGGGATATATAAGCTGGCGTCCTGCAGAGGCCTTCGCACTGAGGGGCGGAATAACAAATGCAACGTCCCTCGATGTGGGGTGTGTTGTAGAAGAGGAAGTCGTGGGTGTAGGAGGAGAAGAAGATAGTGAACAGGACTGTTCCTCTGACTCAGGTGTTTTGAGAGCAGATGCATCATGGACTCTGGGGACTGGATGGTGCCTGGAAGTTCAGGCGGAGGGCGGTAAACACATGTAATATGTTATATATATAAATATTTCCGAATGTAAGTCTAGCGTATGTTCCTCTAGACTTCAGCAGTATCCAAATATTTAATATCTCGATACACTCCAGCACAAATATTGTGATATATGATATTATCATGGTGCTTGCAGTTGTTATTTTAATAATTATTATATATATTTTATGTTTCAGGTGTAAACTAGGCTGAAGTTATTTGTCACATGCCAAGGTACACTGTACAGTAATCAGAGCAGGGATATAAGGGTCAGTCATGGCAGCAGGAAATATTGTAAATTTGTTCTGCTAAGATTATTTCTTAGGACTGAGCCTTAGCTCATACTACAGGCTAGTAGTCTTATCAACCACTTGACAATACTTCACACATCACACCTGCACACACATGAAGCCATCGGCGTTCAGTAAGGACACTGGGGATTGAACCAACAACCTTCTGCAATTCTATTTTTCCACGTGTGTTCTCGGAGAGATGTCTTGGTCTCGGATGTACGAAACATAACGAGCGGAGGGGCAACAGCAGACACTTTCAGACGCTCTCTGCTCTGAACCGTGTTGCAGCAGTCAGTCAGTCGTGTGCGCAGGAGTAGTTGTGTGCAGAAGAAAAAAGAGCTCCGGAGTTCAAAGCCCGTCACACCTCCACACACCAGAACAGTCACTGAAAAGAGTCGGAGTCTTGGTTTTCAGAAGAAGTTGTTGGACAAAAGATCCCAGCATGTGGAAGTGGGTTTCTGACGATGTTACACACACGTCACTTCATGTGGAGCTCATCTCCACCTTCAGTCTGGAGTCTGTTGTGTTGGAGCATCAGACGAGTCGGTGCAACACAGCAAAACAACCACCACTCATTTCTTGTGTCGAAGACATTACAGCCAGTTTGTCACTTACAAGTTAAATTCATATAAATTAAAGAAATGTTTTTCATGTGAACCAAAAGCACACGAGCCGTGGATCCATTACACCCTCAGATTTTAGTCATAAATTCTGCTGCTGCGATGGATCATATTTCATCTTCTCACCTGCAGCCACTCTCATTCCTCCATCAGTGAGCCGAGGGCTTCTGTCGTTAACCCTGCGAGAGCCCGGTGACCTGTCAAGGATGCCGCGCCCTGACTCTCCCAGTGCATGCTGGGATATGCTCCAGCTCCCAGTGACTGTGTGAAGACGGGAAAGTAATTTAACACCTGAAGGTAAAATAAATGGCAGGACGGGCAGACTGCAGTGAAACCCAGATTTACAGACGCTGGGCTCGTTATATAATATTTTTATGAACAACACTTGTGTACGAATGTGTGCAGCGTCTTGATAGAAAAATAACTAATTACATCCTCAATAAAACAAACTGACAGCTGTGACAAAATATCAGTGCAGTAAACCGCAGCAGTCCTCAGCTTCTCACACTACGTTAGCAGCTTGTCTTTATCGGAGCTCTGAAACGGCGAAACAGTCGCAGAGAGAGTGTCAGTCATTTGCTGTGTTAATTACAAACAGATCTTTGGAGGGCAGACTCCAGACTCCAGACTCCATTTGGATCCTCAGCCCCCCAACTGATAGACACCTTGCAACTCACAGCAAATGCACTTTTATCCTGAGGAGTTGTGTGTCACTCCCTCGGCCCCCGCAGAGACTGAAGGCAGGTACGAGCAGAAAAACGACCGCAGTAATAATTAAAGGTCAAAGATCCTTCGCTCCGCCAATCAGTCCTGCAGATAATCTGCTTTTGGCAAATAAATGCTCTTCGTTTCGTGGACGTCTTGTGGGGAAAAGCAAACAAAATGGACTTAATGTTTAATGGCCCCCCCCACTCCCCTTTTTTTTGAGTTTGTGATATTGGCTTAACACGCCACCAGGGTGGCGGTTTACCCAGCAGAAAGGAGTGAAACAACCTCGCTGCACGCAGCAGAATGAGACTGAGCTCCAGCTTTTCTTCCAATTTCCCACAGCTTTGTGTCTCCATTTCAATCACAGCGGGGCGCTCCTCCTCGACGGTCCATGTCATTACATTTTATTGTGGTCTGCAAGAAGACGTGGCGAGCATGTCCAAGCATGTATGTAGACTTATATGTAGCTTCAAACCCCCAGGAGGATGTGCAGGAGGGGGGCTCTCTCTCTCTCTCAGGTCTGGTCTTAGTCCAGCCGCCTCTCAGACTCTAGTCTATCTATGGATGAAGGAGGAACGTGAGTAAAACAAGCGGTGGCACTGACTCCGGCCCTCGGGGTCAAGACGCGACATCTCTTGAAGAAAGGAAACTGAGAAAAGCAGGTAGAGAAGCTGGATTGATAATTGGGGGCGGGAAGCTCACAGCTCAGTTCTGTATTTTACGCCACGTGCTTCATGGTTCAGCCTGAACGCCGCCGCCACCGGAGCGGCCACTGAAACCCCGACTCAGAAGTGCAGAGTTCTCAGAGGGTTTGGTGAAAACCGCCGCTGCTGATGAGTCACAGACTGAATTTCACAATCAGTCCTCCAACCTGAGCGACCCTCTGACACGACCCATAGGAGAGGTTGTCATGGTTACAATAATAAACACACATAGCGTACCGGCAGTGGCGTACCACACCTTTATCGCTGTGGTTACTACAACAATGTTCGTGGCTTGGTTAGGTTTAAGGAAAGATGGTGATCTGGGTTAAAATAAGCACTTCCTCAGCATTAGATGATCTTTGTTGTCATGGTTACAATACAAAAAGCTGGTCACTAGTCCTTTGTTGACTCATCCATCCATCACCTCCTCCTCCTGACCTGGACTCCGTCTCTCTTTATTCTACGTCACCGACACTTTGCTCCTGTCGTCATCACTACGACCACTAGATGTCGCCTAGCAACAAAACCTAACTATGATGTCATAACAGCCTGCCGCACAGACGACCTGTGGGCTCGTTTTTCTTTCACAGGGCGTCTTGAATTTCACTTCAGAGCACCCTCCCTGAATGATAACGCAATATTGAAAATGTGACTGTTGACTGAACGACCCTTTACACGCTAATGAATCCATTTCTCCCCCCCCCCCCCCTCATCCCTCCCTCTCTCTCCCTCCCCCTCTCTCCCTCCCTCTCTCCCTCCCCCTCTCACTCTCTCTCTCTCTCTCTCTCTCTCTCATAAGCTCTGAATTTCAAAAAAAAAAGACCTTTACACCAAAAAAGAGAGAATTACCAGCGCTAATCTCTTGGCTAAGCGCCTGATAAGGTCCGGTAATAGAAATCATTGTGTCCGCTTTCATGTCCCCAAAAAAGGGGACTTCAATGGCAGCAGACAATGAGGCTCCATGTGCTCCTTCTTCTTCTGCGGCTCATTTCAGAGGGGAGGAATTAATAATGGCTCTTCTTTGACTCCGTGTGCCACTGTGTGGGTTGTTTTAAAGCATAATGGCAGCCGAGTGACAGCATCAACACTGCTCTTCCCTCGCCCTCTTTCCCACACCCACTCTCACACACACACACACACACACACACACAGTCCCTGCTAATGAAGTGATGGAGAGTATTAGAGCTGAAAGCCTGGGCTGCTCGCTGTTGTCGCTGGTATTAAAAAAAGTCTCACGCGCTCACTTACAGGATTGTGGATGAGTGCGACCTATAGGTAATAATAATTTCATTTGTTCTGGATCCCTGCAAGGTCCTTCTCTATAAGTGGGGGGGGGTCAGAGGTCAGGGGTAGCTATAGGTCAGCAGCCTTGGAGCTGAGAGGGATTCAGACTCTCACAACAGCATCCTGTGTGTTTTGTCTTGAAGGACTTTCTATCTCGTCTGTCCGAGGTCAGAGGTCAGGCTGAGCCCAGGCTATTTCTAACAGTGTTAAAGAACATGTGTTTTTCCTTCACTCTGATACTTCAGCTGTTTTATATAAATCAGTGGGCGTCTTGTTTCCCAGCATATAATCTACCAAATCTCCAGCAGTAACGACTTTACGGGAGACACCCCCACCCTAAAACGACTTTATCAAAACGAGTAGCTGCTGCACAGTCTCATTATAACAGCGGCACATTTTAATCACATTTAGCTCCTGGACGTTTAAATCCAGTATCATGTATACGTTGCCGTGGTTACCAGAGGCACAAACTCTCTGGACCTCAGTTTCACGGAGACGTTTCACACAAATAAACACTGACTCACTCACTTCCAAGACAAAAACATTCGACACCGTACCCCAAGGCTAACTCAGGTACAAGACCAATGTTACCATGGTAACAATCAATGACACCTGTCACTTGATGATGAGTAGCACCCAACAACAAAAAACAGGAAAGCGTGGCTCATAATTTGTGGTTTGCTGACGTTGTTATGGAGACAGCGGAGAGAAGAGAAAGAGTTTCTAGAGACTGAATCAGATTTTTATTTATTTTTTTGTTTCACTCTTCAAGTAAAACGTCCTTGTAACTGCTGAATTCTTCCTGAAGACAAACCTTCTCTGCTCAGGGTAAACGGAGCTGAGTGGATGGATGTGGTTCATCGGGCGGCCATTTTTCTTACATTGAAAACTAAATTTTCCCAGAATTCATCGTTCCACTTTCCACTGTCAAGAACTGAACTGCTTTGTGCAGTTCAGTTTGAGATAAAATCATGTTGTTGGTTCGTCTAACGGAGCTCACGCATTGGCTCAAACGGTCGACGCTGTGATTCAGAGCAGGATATCTTCTTCCTGTTCTCCACCAGCAGCTGCAGCAGATTCACAACCAATCAAAGCCTCACATGTTTGTGCTGACGGCACACGCTCGCCCGGCCCTCGCCACGCGTTCGTGTTTTATCTCTGGATGAAACATTTTGTGGGTAATGTCTCTAGACAGGCTCTCAGAGCCCTGAGTATACTAATGTACAGTCCCATTATTCAGAGGCACCTCAACAAAGAGATATGAATGGAGGTGGGAGAGTGTGTTATATCATGTCGCATCATCCACGACGTGTTGGAGGCCTCTTCTGAAGCCAGCGTGGGAGTGGGAGTGAGCTGCTCATTAATCTGGTCACTGTGGATCGACTCTCGGCGCCGAAACAAGCACGAGAAAAGTTTACGCATCACGTCTGGGATCGCAGTCGCCGTCTTTAAAATACTAAAGAGAGGGAAAACGAGGCGACAGAGAGGTCGCCCGCCACGCTGACATTTACGCGGCCGAACCGGCAGAACCAGCCGTTTCTCTCTCTCTCTCTCTCTCTCTCGCTGCATTGCTCACATTTCTTACTGAATCACCGGCAAGATTCAATAAGTGCTCATGTCAGCTGTCTCCTGCACGGCATCACATAGAGCAGCAGTCCACAGAGCCTGTTTTACATTATCATACAAATAGCTCCTTCTATGTTCGCTGGTGAATGGCGTCCAGATATCGGCCGCGCCGAGATAAACTGACAATGAAGTCAAATGCCTCCATAGATCTTCTTTAATGTTTTTTTTTTTTTTTCCCCTGGTTCTGCAGTGTAAAGGTCGCCGCAGTGACGGGGTCACATGCTCAGTGACGGGTGTGAATGGGGTGTGGGAACACGCATGTATACATGAGCGCACACACTGATATTACCAGCTCAGTGTAGGGATTAGACATGGAGTGAACCGGGAGATGCAGGGTAAGGAGCTAATAGCTGCACACACACACACACACACACACACACACTCTCTCTCTCTCTCTCACACACACACACACACACACACACACTCTCTCTCTCTCTCTCACACACACACACACACACACACACACTCTCTCTCTCTCTCTCACACACACACACACACACACACACACTCTCTCTCTCTCTCTCACACACACACACACACACACACACACTCTCTCTCTCTCTCTCACACACACACACACACACACACACACTCTCTCTCTCTCTCTCACACACACACACACACACACACACACTCTCTCTCTCTCTCTCACACACACACACACACACACACACACTCTCTCTCTCTCTCTCACACACACACACACACACACACTCCAGGCTGAAGAGAGGGATGAATGTAGAGGAGGAAAAAAGAAAACAGATCTAATCGGCTCTAAAGCGAAGCGTCAGTTCTGGGCCTGATGCCGAAGAGAGAAGAGACGACGGCAGATGTGCAGATTTGACTTGTGACTTTAACACGGCGCTGCCTGACTGACACCAGGCTGCAGGCTCAGGCTCTGCATGTGCACACAGCAAGCGTGTCTGCAGCTGTATATTTAAAGTGTTTAGTTTGAGGCTTAAATACTGGGAACGGAGATCTGGCTATTTCCCTTTTTTTTTGCTAAAATGTGATTCCTGTTTCCTGACGACACTCTCTCTGAACCGACTCGCTGCTGCTGTCAGTGTTTTGTAGAAATACAACAAACTGGGGTCCATCTTAAAAAGAAAAGAAGACACAATGTGTGACATATTCCCAGAGAGCAATCGTTCTGAAATGAACCAGTGTGTTTGGTGAATTACAGGTTAACAGGCTTCAATGAATGAGCCTCAAAAACTGTGTCTAACAAAAGGCCCAGACTCCGAATGAAGGCACAAACATCCCAGGCCGCTGATGAGCACTGGTCTTACAATGTGGGTTATTGACGATGTGACGATGCTGAAGTTGGATCTTTGAACGCTGACTGCAGGAGACCGACTCCAGAGTCGCCGCTGAACCGTCAAGACAACACACGAGAAACACAAGGAGTCGGACAACCAGACTGTTCCGCACTACTCACGTCATCTAAACTTCATCTGGACCCAAACCAGCCCCAAGGGGAGCAGGAGCCCCCAGTAGCCCTTCACACTGGCACATGGTGCAACTACAAACTTCCTTAAAGACACTGTACAGCACACTGCTGCTGTGCGCCGGACTGGAACCTGAATGCAGCGATCCACGCTGTAATTCATGACAATAAGAAAGTTGTAAGCTCTGTGTAATGAGACCAGGATAAAAAAATAAAAGGCAGCATCACCTGCGTTTGAAACAAGAGCCATCACAGAGGATTAGATTTGTTTCTTCTCCCACAGCTCATGTACAACTACACTTGCTTTATGTGCGAGCCGTGTGGGTTAGTCAGAATCAAAATAAAGAACAAACACATTTACCACTGACTCAGCTTAAAGCGCACTGTAAAGCTCCTTATGCTTCTGATGCACACTGTATAATTCAGCCCGGACGTGTTGCGTGTGCGTTCTCCATGTTGGCGAACGTCGACGCCGGATGCTTAAAGAAAATGAAGGCTAGAGGCTGATGCGTGTCTGAATATTTTTAATTATTGTGAGCTATTTGAGCAGATTATCCGCGGCGTCATGTGTTTCCCAGGGCTGCGAACAGACAGACACGTCAATGAAACCCATAATCTGATTTTCTCTACCCAGAAAGCATTTGCATCATAAGGCTTCGCTCCTTCCCTTTATTCTCCGACTTCACACGAACCATCAAAACACAAGCTGAGGAGCATTTAGAAAAACAGACTTGTGTGTGATATCATGAGGTGAAGCAGACGAGTCACAGCTCTCAAGGTTGCAGGGCATCAGGGACAGTCTTGTGTCGCCCCCCCCCCTCCTCTCCCCGTGTCCTGAGCAGCACTTTAACCGACAGTGTTGTGCCGTGTGTCTGAGGCTGGGGGCGAAGCCTTAAGGCTGGTTCTGGCAGCGAGGTAAGGCGGGGAATACTGAGCAGCTACGAGCACAGGAGAAACTCATCCTTCTTCTTCTTCTTCATGTTCTCAGTGACTGTTACACATCTGAACATGAAGCGAGACGCTCACGTCAGACACTACAAAAGCCCTCCGCTCGAGTCACATGTCGTCTCTTCTTTCGCCTTTCGTCTCCGAAAGAAAGGTCAAATGAGGTCCTCCTTCCTTTGGGAATATTTCTTTACCTACAGCAAATGAAGTCTGTCACCATGATAACAGAGACAGTAGGTAGCTCATAGGAGGCTCATGTTCAAACACGATGCCTTGAAAAAAAAAACACACTTTCCCCCGAGACAAACCACAGAAGAAGAAGAAGAATTGACATAATCAGGCTTTGAATTGTGCGCTGGACATATTAATAAGGTCTGACTTCGTTAATTACAACAGGATTCTCCACATGTCGTTGAAGGAGCTACATGTAAGTTTTGCTATTGCTACATAGCTAGCATTAGCATTAACAGCTGTTAATGAAACGTTGAGTTGAGAGTTCGGCATCAAACTTCATTCCTTTACTCACCAACATCTGTCTCCAGAGGTGGAGAGCATCCCTCTAGTTTGGCTTCTATTTCTATCACTTCTTCTCTTCTTCTGACGTTAGCATGCTAACCAGCTAGCCCTAGCCTGGTTCAGAAACAACACATTAGTGAGCTGCACGCAAGTCGTTGTAACTCCAATATACAGTGTCCAATTTGCCCAAAAATTGGTCAGAAAATAATTGTCACCTTGACGATGCTTCACTGTGAAAACTGTGAGTTTTTGTTCAATGGCGTCGGTCTAGCAGCGCAGCAAGTTCTAGTGTTTCGCCATGAAACAGGAAGTTGTTTAAAGTGAACTACACATTGTTGAATCTGCTCCCGACTTGACGCCTCTGAAGGTGTAAAGATCTACAGTCACAACAGTTATTAGGACTTGTTTGTCCCTCCATGGTCACCCTGAGCAGCAGCAGTTAAATCAGCCACGGGATCTGAAAACACCTGTGTGCAACTGTACAAGCGATTTAAACACGGCACACGTCTCTGCTCTGGAGGAAGTCTGCTGCACAGAGGCTGCTGGATTGTTTCCTGCCTTGCTTGACATCTTTGTCAGAGGAAGACTGAAAGTAATTTGCACAGTCAGAAGAATGTTTTGGAGGAAAACAATGCAACTACAGAAGGTGGCACAGTCAGAATGTGGAGGGTTGGTTCACCTGTTTCTAGTTTTCACATGAAAAAATCCCTGCAGGGGAAACAGCACAGTGACGACGTGTTTGTTGTCATGGTTACAATAATAAGAATGGATAACAGAAACAACATGTGTTGCTACTTTCACATCTTTTACAGGAGGACAGTTTGTACCTGCGCCGCCTCGCTGCTGTCGTGGTTTTTCTTCTGTCCTCTCAGAGAGACGATTGTTTTACTGTTGAAATCTCAAAGTGAAGTCGACCCCGGGAACACGCCGCCGTTACTCAGAGACAGATGAAAGAATGAGCTGAATGAGAGTTACAGACGCTAACCGACACGACGTCATGACTTTGAAGCTAGCACGTAGTAGCCTGGTCAGCTAAAGCTCCAGCAGAGTATATGACCGTTTTGGTTTTCCTGCCTCTTTGTTCTCTCACAGGTCAACACTGAAGACGGCGTGCTTGTAGTTAGCAGCTCAATTCAAATAAAACTCCAAGATTCAGGAGTATTTACTTCAGATCCTCTGATCACAGCCGTTCCATTGAAATGAGTTCATTCAGTTTTACTTCCTGAGGTAATTTTTCCCTGTTGTGAGCAGCACAGATGAAATCCCAGTCAACCCGTTGTGCTGTGGAGTCACACATCAGGACAAATAAGACCAAAGTTCTCCACACAGGTAGATGACAGAAGAAACAGGTGAGAAAATCACCTTTTTTTTCTTTCTTTTTTTTATAATTTGGGGAAAATGAGGCTTTAATACTGAAATGAAAAAGCAGAACTTCTGCTGCTGCATCTATATATTTCCCCTCTTCTGCAGCAGATCATCCCATAAACATGCTGTGTGCTGACGTCACGTTACACGATTTATTAATAGATCTTGTATTTCTTATAAAGACGTATGACGTTGTCAACACGCAGAGCTGCATTTTGAATTTTAAGTCTTCGATCTCTCATCACAGAAAATCAGCGCTGCAGCCGGCGGTGAATCTCAGCCGTGACGCTAAGAAAATTTGGAAATTCTTAAAATACCACAATGTACCACAAACACACTGAACGTGCGACAACGTGCTTGACATCTTTGTCTATTTAAAGTCCTCGCTGATGCGTGTTGGTGTGTTGGCGGTGCGTTTCCACTGAGGCAAGGAGCTCCAGTTTCTCCATGTTGCCAAAAAGGATAAAAATAGTGTAATTTTTGTGCCTCAGAACATGTTGTGTTCACTTCAGTTCTTTGTGGCAAACGAGGGAACAATGTTAGAGAGCAGACCACCGCTTTAATCCAAACTAATCCCTCCTACTGTACACCACTCTCACATATCTCACACATCCCCCACTCCAGATCCCGCTCTAATTACATGCATCCCTTATCTCCCCAGCATCGTTTTACTTTCTGTTCACACGGAATCCAGGACAGGCTATTTTTTGTTCTGCTTGTGTTTGTGTCCACAACAACAACAACAACAACAACAACAACAACAGGGGCGGTTAGGATTCACTCATTAGTATGTCGGTGCAGTTCGATTTAATCCAGTGAGCGTGTGGTCCATGAAGGGATTGATCAAGGCCGTCCGACTGTATGTGTGAAGACGTCAGTGATCAGGCAGAGAGCACGTGAAGCTCTAAAGTGTTGGCGCTCTGGGATTTATGATAATATGTGAGAGTGAGTAGCGGCACCTTTGACCTTCTGAGAGTCGTGGTAGCTTTGGAAAACATGATCAAATTGTAGAAATCATGGAGAAAAAGGGGAAACCAGAAAACTACAAATGAAGTAAAAGACCAAAAGAAAGAAGAAATCTCTTCAGATCCAGGATCCTTACTTTTCTGCAGCTATAGCAATGCATGTTTTTATCAGGCATTTAATATCTTGATCCAGTCCAGCCCAAATATGGTGATATACCATATCATCACGTGAGCAGGTGGTGGTGATGTGTCTTTATAATACCAGAGGTTATATACGACCCCTGAGCAGCTACGTCTCCAGGACAGATTAGCCGGTTAGCGTGCTAACTTCGATGGAGAGAAGCGTTAACCTTTGGGCAGCTGTTGGTGAGTGAAGGAATCTTGAGCATCTCGCTGCAGCTTCAGTAGGAAACAGTGTCACACACTCTAATGAGATGATTCTGTGCAAATGATTGACATCAACCAATATAGCACAAACTCTTTTTATTTTTTGTTTCAGAGGATTCACAGTGGGCTTGTGTCCAGCTCCAAGCGCAAGATTTCCCATGATGCCCCAGTTAATGGAGCACTTCTCATGGAGCGCGGAGGCTCTCTGAGGACCCCCAACATCTACTGGTCTTTTATCAGCCTCTGGGCGTCTCTGCTGCCGCCTGAGAAATAATTACTGAACAGCTGAAACGCCGAGCAATATTTCTCCTGTCTCTGCTCCCCTCCTCTCCAGTACACCCCCTGAGGCCTGATTGCCAAATCATTTGAAGTACGATATGAATGAGGCAAGAGAAGCTGGAGCTTATGCATGAATAACAAATAAGGAATATAAGTTTCATGCCTGTTCTTTTTTTTTTTTTCTTCCTCTCATTGCAACCCCCTTAAAGTTGAAGATAAAGATTTGATCAAACATGTTGGAATTTGTATTTGTGAAATATAAATCAGAGGAAACTGAAAGCCGACACTGACGTACATTAAATCCTGACTTGAATGCGACACTGTTGATCTGCGTGGCTAAATTAGACGTCTGCAATATGGCGTCGTACACAAGTTGTTCATTTGAAGGCCTTTAATCAGCCCGTGTTGTGACAGCCGGATCGCTTTCACCCCTTTCTTCTCTGATTTGATGAATCATCCTCCGCTTCCCTTCCCTCTCTCCAAACTGGACTCTTGCCTTTTTTTTTCTCCCCTCCTTTACTTCTGATGTTGGATCACTCTCTCTCTCTCTCTCTCTTTTCATCATCACCTCTTTCCCTCCTTCGTCTCTTCCTCTGCAGCGCCGCCAGCAGAACTGCCACTCCACGAACTCCTGCAGCACTTACAAAATGGAGGCCCTGCTGAGAGCAGCCACCACTCCTGGCATGAGTGGGAGATGAGAGGAGTTGTGGGAGAGGGAGAGAGAAAGGAGATGACAGAGAAATAAAAAAAAAAGGTAAAAAAAGGCCCAGAAGAGGGGCCCTAAATCATTGCCAGTTACAAGCTACGAATGTTGAGCAAGAGCTTAGCTGTTTAGTTTTATTTGGCATGAAAGAAGAATAACGCTCAAGTTTCCAGGGGATCCACAGCCACAGTGACTAAGGAGGCTGTCAGCAGAAAAACGACAGCATTACTCATTTGTTCAAACACTTTAAACAACCTGTGTTCAAGTTTTCTTGACAAGGATTTCTTCTGGCTCGGTGAATAATGACTATTAACTGGGAGAAACAAAAGGTGGACGCATGGTGACGCTGCTAACGCTAACACTAACACTACCTGCACAACCACCCAATTCAATCCTGCTCTACACCCCCTCCTCCCCACCCTCACTCTGTTTGCACCTTCATGTGGAGGCTGCACCACATTAAGTGTCATTCCAAACCAGTTACCCTTAAGTGGGAGTGGGCTATAAAGCATCGATGCAGGTTTACAAAGCACACTCCCAGACAAGTGCTGCACCACTTTGAGTCCAGGATGGATGAAAGGCTACAAACCTACAAATGTGAGCTCTGTGCAGTTATTTCCAAAGGATAGGGAATAAATTGCCTCACCTCAAACACACATTCCTTAGACTATTACAGTGCAGCCATGATTAAATTAGAGGTTATATTTTATTTTGAAACAATATTGCCTTGATGCTTGTGTTGTATAATTTCAGGAACGACGGAAAAAAACAAGGATCTAATCAGATTAAAATGGCAATTGACAAAAATTAAAGCTCCTCCAGTGTAAAGGTCTGTGTCCATGTGTAGTGTGATTATAGATCAGCTCTAGCTTCTATATTAATACTGTGAAAGTATCAAAGCCTCAGTCCACAGAGAAATGCACACAGCCTGTATTCAGAAACTGAGCCTTAAAACCAGCCGTCAGGACTTCTGGAACTTTGTGATGTCACAACAAAGCAGTCACCAAGCCCCGCCCACCTGGACCCACCATCCAAACCTTGCAGGATTTGGTTTCTCTGAGTGTTTACCAGAAATCTGCTATAGTGTTGTACTGTATGTAAACTGAACCAAACCTTAACTTTACAGGCGACCATTTTTGTAGTTAATGAAAAACAGTTTTGTGCTTTAGATTGGACGGTTTGTGACTTCAGTGCTTCTCATATACTTTCTTTTTTTGTATCATTAGAAATCAAATATGTTTTGTTTTTGTTTTGTTTTAACTGTTGGTCAAAACAAGACATTTGAATATGTTCCCTTGTGCTCTGGGAACTTGTGAAGTTTCCTCCCGCCTGTCACATTTCACAGAATAAATGCTGAATTAATTAAATGAAACACTGGTAATGATCATTTTAGTTAACTTCAAACATTCACAAGTATTTTTTAAGAACCATTAAAGCTCCCTAACAATTAGAAACCAAGTTGAAGCTAAACTGTTAATGCGTTTTTAGCAGAAGGTAAAAATCCATTAACATGAGTGATCGTCGCGCTGCTGCTTTAATTTAAAGGAAGGTGTAGAATGAAGAGAAAAGGTGTCGAAAGCTGCCACCAAACATAACAAGGCGATACAAATTAGCTCGACTCCTTTGTCTACAGTTGTAAATGTGTGTTTGCTTCATTACCCAGCTCTATTGTGAAAGACACCCACTAACCACCAGCGCATTCATGACTCGAACACAAAGCACTGAAAAACCGAGACCCACATTAAGTTGCTCAGCTCAGGGGTTGCAGCTTCATGAGTGTGTGTGTGTGTGTGGAGGCGTGGAGTGTGTTTGGTGATTATTACACCGGGAGTGCAAAACCCACCAACACACCTGGCGCTAATGGCCTGAAGGAGCACACTTGGCTGTATCACCTGATGTAGGGCTATAGGTCTACAATTGCTTTTGTAATCCCCTGGGCCCCTGTGACCTGGAAAGGTATGAGTACAAAGGGCCCGGGCTATACTTAGCCCCGCGCCTTCTCCCATCAGTCACAATGTATTTACCTTATTGCTGTGGAAGTTGGGCTACGAGACCAAGACTGAGGGAGGAAAGTGGGATATTGTACAGAGGAAGAGGAAGAGGAAGAGGAGGAGGAGGAGGAGGAGGAGGAGGGGCTGACTGGAGGAAGATGCCCAGTAATCCTCTGTCTGTTGTAGATCTCATTTGTTCCCAGACTATTTTCTAAAAATACTCTGAATTATTTCCATCAGTCCTGTTTTGTGAACAAGCCTCTGTTTCACTGCCACATATGATAATGTGGTGAAGGCAGATCTATATCTTTTGTTTATCACGTCATCTTGTTGCTTTTTCACTGTGCATGAGGTGTAATTATTGTTTTCCTACCGTTATGGTTACTGACTCTCTCTCCACCTCCCCACACTTGTATTTGAGTCTAAATCATTTGCCAAAAAAGAGGGAAGTTTCAAGTACGCTTGATTTCGTTAGCTTGCTGCCTACAAATCGGAAGTGTCCCCACAAAGTTCTGTTGAGTTCTCACCCTGGGAAGGTCAGGTGAAGACAGCGAGCGCACCTATCGAAATGCCGATCAGGATTTCCCATGTGTGACAGCTCTGGCCTTGAACCCTCAGGAAGACCTAAGGCTGGGATCTTTGGTCCAGCCCACTATGAATCAAAATATGATTGGTTAATTCACCTGCCGCTTTCTAAACAAACACATGCAGCTATCGGGGCTCCAGGCCTAAAGAATGAGTAAGCTAGCTAACCTTTCCTCTGCCTAGGCAACATAAACAAATCTGATTGGATAACATGCCTTCGTATACTGCGTCCTTCAAAGGATGCAGCCGCTTGAATTGGGACCAAATACTGTAAATAAAAATGGACGTACATGGACGTCGCCTCTGTGACATCACCCACAGGTTTCTAAAGAGCGGCTTCAAAGCTCAGAGTCAGCTGCTCCACCATCGCCATCTTGGCAGTGCCTGTCTCTGGCTAACTCCTGGCTAATCCATAACTGTGGTAAGCATAAACTCCTGTTAGCATCGTTCGCCTTCAAGCAAGACACCCAGCACAACTGGCGAACCCAAGACTAATTCATTTGCTGGCGAATTTGCTAGTTAATGAGCTAAGCTAACAAGCCAGATACGGTAAGCGCAGACACTAAAACGTGCTAATTAGGGCTAACATATAAATAAAATAACACTAGAATTTTACTCACCTCAACAGCAGCAGGTGAGTTATATAAACAGGTGAGTTATATAAACAGGTGTCATGAAGGAGGAAATTATCTCTAAAGACCAAAACAGTTTCTGTACCAGGCTGTAAACATGTTTATTTCTGCTGTAAAGTTGGACATTTTAACATGGGAGTCTATGGGGACTGACTCACTGTTGGAGCCAGACTCTAGTGGTCGTTAGAGGAACTGCAGCTTCTGGTTCTTCAGTGTTGCTGCTCAATTGGGACACAGCTTATACACCAAATGTTAATGCGTTCCTGAAGCATAAATGCGTAGAACCATATGAACTGTGTGTCGTCAGCAGGAATGTAGCTGGAAATAATAAAGTGAGTAATGAAATTCAGAGGTCACGACAACATAGAAAACCACCAATCTGATGAATCTCAGTTTTATTTTCAGACATTTCGCCTTCTCGTTGTGAACACTGTTTGTGTGTGTGAAGGATTTATTTAAGCCTTGAAAAAGGTTTAGCTGACTTCACCTGAAAATCTATCCTTGACTAGAGCCCTAATTCACTAAATGACAAACCACCATGACTTTAATCAAGGAAAACATTCACAAACAGCAACCTGTGAAAACCAACCAGAAATCCTTCCTCTTTCATCCCCCTGCACGTTATTCGCTGTGTCAGAGGTGTTAAAGAGAAAACAGGAGTGAATCGGGCCGCCGCAGACTGAGTCGTGCCTTTTAGCTGAGCTACACAATCACATGAGCGAGGCCGAGCCCAGTGTGAGCTCCGAGCAAATGAAAAGCCAGAAAGACTTGAAAGAGGATTGTGAAAGTAGGTAGGAATAAGAAGAAGAAGAAGAAGAAGAAGAAGAAGACGAGAGTGTGGGATGAAGGAGACGGTAACTGAAGCACAGAGGAGGCAGCAGCAGTTCTCAGTGTGGAGGAAATATTATCATGTGATCTTACTGCAACTGTGATTGATGCTAAAAGGGAGGCACAGGAAGCATTTCATGCTCTTCTCTGTATTTGTATTATTTTCATAATTTCCTTCATTGATCTGCTTTTTAAATTGATTTATCCTCAGTTTTTGTTTGAATGGTTTTCCTGTGTTTAAGCTTAAGCATAGACCTCATCACTTGTTATAGCAGGATGAGCACAGATGGAGCTAATAATAATGTTAATGATGACTTTGTTTAACTGAAGTACCACACTGACTCATCCTGCACAACACCAGGACCTTGGAACATGCAAATCTAAATGGCACGCAGCCATTAGTGTTTAATCACACTTGCGTGTTCCCGGGAATAACAGCCCTCTGAAAATGTCTGCTGTTAGTCCCTGTTTGTGACTTGATGAAGACGAGGTAGTCCAAAGCTTGGCTTTAGGGAACCTAATGTAATGCTCGTTGCTGTTTTGCACATGTTGAAGTGTGTTTGTATGTTTGTTGCAGATAATGATCCAGACCTGCATCCATGTTCATCACCAATTAGACAACAGGTAATAAAACCATACAGCTGTCTTTCATAAGGATTGAAGACATTCAGTAAAAACATCTATACCTGAGTATATGAGGGACTTGCTCGACTGTCATTCTACAGGAAACAGCTTTTCAACCAGTCCTCCAACCTGAACAACCCTCAGGTGGAGTGTCTCCTGAAATAGCGCCCCTACGGCGGCAGGTGTACGGGACCTTCATTGCCAAGGTTACCGTAGTAAACAGTCACGGCTAGGTGAGGTTTAGGAGCAAAACACTACTTGGTCAGGTTCAGGAGAAGGTTGTGATTTGGGTTAAAGTAAGTACTTCCTTTAGATTAGATGACCTTTGTTGTCATGGTTACAATCATAACTTGTTTAAGGTTGTCGAATGGTCACGGATAAAACAAACAATGTAAACACCACCCCGTCTCTCTTTATCCTACGTCACCGACACTTCTCCCTTCGCTCCCGTCAGAATTACCACGACCGCTAGATGTCGCCTAGCAACAAAACAGGACGCCGGGTCGCAATGAGCTGCTGCATGGACGACCTGTGTCGGCTCAGTTTCCTGAAAATGAGGCAGATTTTTTTGGGCAGGAAAAAAGCAACACAATGAACTGAAAGAACTGTGCAGCTTTGTTCTCTGAGTTCAACAGCGACGCCTTTCACATTAAACAGTCATCGAACCCATTGTTGATGTAAAAAATATATTTTAACACAGCTTTTTGAAAATTCTAGTTGTTGAAGTCACTGCTGTTGCCCCTGTGTGAGCTCTCATTCTGATCTGAAATGTAATGATTTCAAAGCCCATACTCACTTGTGAATGCAATGTTTCCCTCTCCTAATCTAGTGTAGCCTGTTTACTCCAACATACTGTAGCACTGTAATTAAAAAGCTGATGCAACGCCCCGGCACCATCTTAACTTTCCATCAAGGCTGAGATGTTTTTTTGCTCAGCGAGAGCTCATTTGTTACTTCCTCCGAGTGCTCCTTTTTATTCTTGTTTCTGGCTGTTTTCAAAAATCCTCTTTCAAGTCTTAACTCATTTTGTTGCTTCAAAGATCAGAGTAACCGAAAAGGATTGTGATTTACCAGAGGAGCTGCTGTCTCACTTTCATAGCAGTGAGGTTTACAAAGCGGGGATAATTTCAGTTTTCCCAGCTGCTCATTGGTGGTTTTCTACTCTTGGAATAAGCCAGAATTTAAACAATTCCCCGATAGTGTTTACAGGTTCAACAGAGTCCGAATATATGATTGTTCTACATTAGCAAGCCATGTAGGATGTTTACGCTTTAGATGAGCTTGTGTTTTCATTCATCATTTTGAATGCACAGCAGGTTTTCTATTAGGTAGAAGCAGAAACTTAAAGCTGCAATCACCAGCAACATCAGAAAACTGAGGACTTCATTACCCAGAAGTGTCAGGCTTTTCCATTTGCTCTGCTAAGCTCCCACTGTTGGTTTTTCCTTGAATTAAAGAAAACACAGAAACTTTTTCTGTTTGTTGTCGCTGCAGCAACAGAAGTTTGTTTGAACTAAATCAGAGCACGAGTGTGTGAGCGGCGAGAGCGACTTTGTTTGACAAAGACAGAGGAGAAGAAATCCAAAGAAAAACAATCAGTCTAATCAATCAGAGGAAGACGAGCATGCTGAAGGGAGACGCTACAGCAAACGGGGGAACTGTCTTCACAAGACGAGTCTGAGATGAGAGGACGCAACAGGAAGCAACACAGATTCAGATTAGCAGGCTAACGTTGCTATCATCCATTGGCCACAAGTTTGTTTGAAGACTTAGAGTCAGTGCAACTTTCTGTCTGCAGCGCGTTAACAAGCTAAAGGAGCAGCCAGTGTCTGTTTTACAGTTTCTGTCATTGGTGTTTCTGAAAAAGTCAAACATGTTTGTGATGTTTATTTTCCATATGTGAAGATAACGGTGATGCAGATCCACCACAGGTCTTACTGGAGGAAGTTCATCAAACCACAGCTGTCGTTAACATTGCTAATGTAGCTCTGATGTCATCACAGTGAGATTTCTTGATTACTTTCATATTGTTGATAAACACAAACAAATTACTGGTAAAGTATTTATCACCTAGCTGTGGTGAGCAACAGATAATGCAGAATTTCTCCAGCTCATTATTAAAAGCTGCACTAGTCGTCTACAGTTACTACACCACACTCAGCACACTCAGAACATACTGCACCTTGGTTGTCATGGTTACAATAACAATGACATGGAATGTACCGACGGCAACGTACCAGACCCTCGTCGCCATGGTTGCTATACTAAACAGTCATGGCTTGGTTAGGTTTAGGAGAACATTGTGGTTCGGGTTAAAATACATTCTTCCTTAAGATTGGACGATATTTGTTGTCGTGGTTACAATAATAACAATGTGGTTAAGTTTGTCAAACGATCGAAGGTTAAAAGAAACAACCTAAACTGCTGGTTTAACAGGGGAATCAAACACCGCTCTCCTGTGTCCTGACGTGGACTTTCTCTTTTCTTTTTTATTTGCTCCTGTCATAACAACTACAACCAGTAGATGTCACCTAGCAACAAAACGTAACTATGGGTCATAATTACCCGCTGCACAGACGACGTCTGCGCTCGGACGCCTCCCGCTGCAGGAAACGAGGCTGATTTGCAAGAAGGAAAAACAAAATGAGCTAAAAGACCTGGAAAGCCTCGTGTAGCAGATGATCATTCTCTGTGGGTTCAACAGTGACGCCTCTCACTTTAGACGTAGTCATTTCGTCCATTGCTGATGTAAAACACAATGATTAGGGCAGCTTTAAGAAGATGCTGTACATTCCTGTAATCATAAGGTGCAGGTAAAAACCATCTGTGTGGAGCTGAGCTTTAATGTGTCCTTGTTATTTGCAGCTGCTCCAGCAGTCTGACCACAGCAGCACACGCTGGTCTGCTTGGAGGTGTGGGAGTTGCTGTCACGCCGGAGATGCAGAAGCTCAGGACTCGCTGCTGCAAAGTGATTTGTGGGAAGTGCAGCTCGGCTGAAAGGCAGACAACACCACTGTGTGACTTTCTGTTAAGCAGAATAAACAACGCCTCTGATAACGGAAGGGTTCGAAAATGTTACGGTTTCTAAGCTTTTGATTTTTGGCTTGAAGTCAGCAAAAAGTCCTGATTTTTTAAACTAAAAATTATCCAAACAGTTCTCCTGTTGAAATTCTTGTTGAGGTCTTAAAGATCTAGGATGCATTGCTTTCCTTGTGCTTTCTAACCAATTACTGCGTGATAAGGCTGAGTTACTGCCATCTGGCACCTCGGAGACGCTACAGAAATGTTCCTGGCTCCTGTGGCTGAGCTACAAGAATATTCTCCTCTGCTATATTCAAATTCACGCACACAATCTACAAATATATCAGCCGTAAGATTAGCTTAAATAACATTAGGTAAACCTGCGTGATCCTTGTGTGGGCTGGTGAGATGGCAGAGAGGAGGATGTACATGAGTGCAGAGCAAATACAGAGAGCACAGGAAATAATTCAAACAAGATACAGAGAGTACAGAGGAAGACAAAGCGTGTTCAGGTCTGTTGTGTTGGGGTTAACACACACACACACACACACACACACACACACACACACACACACACACACACACACACACACACACACCTTGTAGATCCCACCATCAGCAGAACAGCCTCAATATGAACAAAAACAAATATATTTCCTGAAAAGTCTCATGATTCTTTACACTGTTAAACTGCTGTCTGACTTCCTGGTTGATCAGCTGAGAGGTCTCACACTGTGACGCTCTTCCTCTGAGAACAACGACTCAGTCAGATCTAAACCAACAGACATGACACACATATTTTTAGATTCTGTGTGACTTGAACTTTCCGTCAATGTCTGATGTTCATTGTCAATAAATGTCTGTAATTAGAAAAAGCAGCTCAGAACTACACAGCTGGCTTGAGAATCGTCACATTTTTAAGATTTCTTCAGTATCAGTAATTCAGTCAGACTTGTATCTATATCCACGGACACAATGCAAACAGGAAGTAGTAGCTCACAGTGTGACTCACCGCAGCCCTGTCTGCTGAGAGTTAAGCTTCGATACAACTGGATAAAATTTTCTATCGACATAATAAAGACACATTGTTGATTTACGCACTTGGAAAGTCACAAACATGTCGATACTGAACGAATCAGTCGACATGTTTGTTTTCCGTGAAAACATCTGATCCTTCAGCACAATATCTACACGTCGTGACTCCAGCGTTATTAAACGGTTTTATGGATCTGTTTAGACTTTCACAGTTCTCAGGTTAGAGGCAGATTCTAGTCTGTGGGTAAATACAAGAGAAAACAATCACTTTTTCAGTGACTTCGAAAACACATTTTTCTCAGATCTCAACCAAAGTGCTTTTGTTGCCAGGACTCCACCCCAACCCCCCCTCCAGTGACTCTACTGCCATTATTAATGTAAGAACTTCATTTATAGTGAATTCACTGCAACATTATACTTCCTGTTTAAGTTTAGGATCATGGGAACTGTAGTTCCAAATCTTCAAGGTCCCATACTTTACACTTTTATGTATTTTTACACTCCTGTGTTTTACTACGTGTTGATCCATAAGAAAATATATTTGTGTTTTTTTGTGGCTCTAGTAACAACAGGCCTATCTTCTGATTGGCTGACTGTTTTCTGAGTGATCCAATAAAAATAAAGCAGATTTCAGGTAAAAACACTCAGAGAAACCAAATCCTGCAAGGTTTGGATGGTGGGTCCAGGTGGGCGGGGCTTGGTGACTGCTTTGTTGTGACATCACAAAGTTCCAGAAGTCCTGACAGCTGGTTTTAAGGCTCAGTTTCTGAATACAGGCTGTGTGCATTTCTCTGTGGACTGAGGCTTTGATACTTTCACAGTATTAATATAGAAGCAGGAGCTGATCTATAATCACACTACACATGGACAGAGACTGCACATCACATTGAGTGATAGCTTCTGATACTGTGGTGCAGCAGTGTATAGTCTATATGTTCCACATATGGGTGAATGCTGAGGGCCTTCTATTCAATGGGCATACATGAATAGAAGTGAATGAACAGTACACGTGTTCCTGTCGATGTGAATGTGAAGGTGAACCTGCCTCACCCTCACCGCTCTGACCTGCATCAGGAAAATGATAACTGCTCACAGTGACACTGTTCGACGCATCTCCTGTACAGTGGTTTTTCATTAGAGCTTCATTAACGAGGAGCTGGAGCCTTTCACCCACAGAGCTGAGGGCAAGTTCAACACTTCAGCACAAGGATGTAAATATGTGTCATGGGGCTACGATGTCAATAGAAAAGAACATATAGGAGACCAGAGCGTGTTTTATACCCCTGAACTTGAAAACTGATGTTAATGAAATGTTGGTGGTTGGTTTATGTGGGAACTGTAGTATTAGAGTATAGACAGTATAAACCAATATGTGAGTGTGTTGGTCCTGTGCACTGAGGTTATTCAGTATGTGCAGTAACACGGTGGATGAGAGGACGCCTGTGTTCTTGTAGCTGAGTGACTTTCTGCTCCTGAGTGAGAAGCCTTCACTCCTACAGTCATGTTCCAGTCGCAGCATCACTGTGGTGCTGCTCTCACGCATATTCATCAGCCTGACTCCTGACGCTGCAAATAATGATAATGATCAAAAATACACTGATCCCAAAACAGACAGAGTTTTTTAAAATAACACTGATTTGCTCTTTGTCAGAGCTGATCCTCCTCGATACAGACCAGACATCGTTAGTCGACACGATTCTTCCCGCTGTGATGAAATTTGATAGAGAAGTGAAGTGGCTCTCTCTACATCGCTGATTAAAAATTGCCTCTTGAAGAAGTGAAAGGGCAAAGTCAAACACACACACACACACACACTGCAAAGGCTCTCCTGTGGTTTTGGCATTCCTCCTGTGTTTCTGTCTTTCTGTCTGTGACAAGTCGTCTCAGGGGAGAGAAACTCCACCTCGGCAGCTTCTGTGGCTCCACGGGTCAACTTATTAAAACACTGGGACGTAGTGAGGATCTGCCACACACACACACACACACACACACACACACACACACACAACAGCAAATTCTCTGATTTCCCTCCACAGGTATTGCACACTCGGGGCCCGAGGTGATTCATCACTGCTACACAAACCTTTCTGAATATACGCAACACAAAAACACACAAACACACACTTTCAGATACATCTGTTTACACACACACAAAGCCGACAAACACACACAGCTCTTTGTGCGCCAACACACACACACTCCCCCTAGAAAAGCAAATGGACACACACCTCAGTCTTTTTCTTGAATTCCCTTTTTGAAACACCTGCTTCGCCTTCCCCTTCTCTCTGCCTCCGATTCAAATTGCTGGCAGTTTATCTGTGTGACTGGGTGGAATTGAGCAAATGGACTCAACTAAAAGCCTCTGAGCGGCGGCGAAGCAGCGGCGGGGCTAGAGAGGACCAGCGAGCGGCCCGCCGCCATTTGTTGGCTGTAAAATGAAACATCACAATACACAATGAATCTCATCTCGGTGCCTCGGCAGGCTGATTTGAATACAAATCAACAGCAATCACAACAGCAGAAACGGCGGTGGCGGCGGCGGCGGCGGCGGCGGCGGCGGGGGATATCTATCAGCGTGTTGCTGTGCTGAGGCTGGAGATCAGCACATTTAGATGCTGCTGGAAGAAACAAAAAGAGCAGAGCAAGAGGTCCACGTACTCCTCAGATCTCTGCACAGCCTGCTGGTTAATGGGCTTATTTATCATAATTTTTGGTGTTTTGCCAGCGGCAGAAACAGGGGATCAATGTTTTGGGGCACCACTTCAAGGGGAGATCATAGCGGCCGAGGAGGGTGGGGAGCTTCATCTCTGTTGATTATTCCGCCTCTCTCTCTCCCGCCACCTCTCTCTGTCTCTCTCCCCCGGACAGGCCGCTGGTCCAGATTGAATTGATTAGATAAGACTCCTCTGATTTCCAGCACGGCCCAGACATGATCACTCTGGAATGCCAATAACGGCGCTTTGTCTGGGTCACTTTTGTTGACCCGCGGTGAGGAGCCGCTGCCCGGAGAGCCGGGTTACATCGATTTATAGGGCCAGTGTAGGGCCAGGGGACTTTTATTAGAAGTGGCACACGGGTCGGTCGGCTATATCTCGGTGTGACACAGAGGATGTGAGGCTGTTTGTCCGAGTAGATATTTATAGTGTCATTGATCAATACTGATTATATGAAGCCTATAACCTATAACCTATAGATGTCAGTCTGGCTCCAGCTAGGTAGGAGTACAACACTGTGATGACTCATGTTGGACATCAACAGGGAGGGGGCCACAGTGATTCATCCATCTATTAATCCATCTATTTATTAATCCATCCATCTATTAATCCATTAATCCATCAATCAATCAATCCATCCATCCATGTAATCTGTGTTGATCCTGAACTGGAGTAAAAAGGTGTGGGAGTCGTTAAGTAACTGCCTCATTGCTGGGAAACGGCCCCTCTCCTTCCTGCAGCTCCTGCTGGGAGATCCTGAGGCGTTCCCAGAGCAGATATAGATCCCCCTCAGAGTGTTCTGACTCTGCCCTGGGGTCTCCTCTCAGTCGGACGTGCCTGGAATCCCTCCTGTGTGAGGAATCCTCCTCTGAAGCCTGAACCACCTGAACCGACTCCCCTCGATGACTGACTCTCCCTGCCCCGGAGGTAACGCCTCATCCCCACTCATGAACAAGACTTGGGCAACTCCTTCTCCACTGACACGAGCCGTCCAACATTCCCCACCACGGTCTGAGGCTGATGGTATTTGTCACATTTTAAACAGTGGATTTCCTTTAGTGGAAATCATTCCTCTGTTGCTGAAGGGCCCGGCGGAGTTTAGGAGCTGAACCTTCAGCCCGAGGGTGGAACTGTCCTCAAGCTATTCCAAGTGCTGACAGGTTCCTCTGTGACCCGGGTGGGTTCAATTATATTCCATGATGCTGTAGAAAATAACGCTGAACTTTTAATGAACCAGGTATTGTTGATGGAAGAACCTGCGCCGTCGTCCATCTTGGAAATCGACCGGATCAATTGGCTTTGTGATTGGACTGTCATCCTCCAATCAGATTCAGGCGTAGGAACAAGGTCCAAATTGCTCCTGTAACTTCAGAGTCACTAACAGTGTGGGAACTTTGAGTGCTGAGTTTTTCTGCTTTGTATCCGAGTCTTTGTGTGACCTCACCACTGATATCGTTTGTTCACAGATTTTATTCACAGTCTTTCGATACAAATCTTTTCTAAACACACACTTGAATTCCTCCTGCAGATTTATTGCACAGGTTTACAGAGGGTTGATTTACAGGCACCGACTGTGTCACTTCACACGCTCAAATCTTTCTGAGCCCAAACATAAACAAACCCACGATCCTTCCTGAACTTTTACAACACTGCCTTTGTTTCCTGAACTGACGGGACACGGGATGTGACCCCTGACCTCCGGTGTCAAAGCCCCACTTTGTACTGTCATGCAGCGCTTCATTCAAAAAGACGTCGCTCTCGAATAAAAGCCAGGGAGCGATTACATTTTCCAACACACATAACTGGGAAAACGATGTAGTAATATACTGCGTTACGATGATTGATGATAACACCCTCTGTACCCTGACCGCTGGCACGGCAGCAGTAAAATGACCAACAACTTCTTTGAACTAAAGGAAGACAAAGCTGAAATTCTTCAGGTTCTCTTCCAAGATAAAAGAGATCTACCGTCTCCAACAAGGAAGAGAGAGAATATTCCCAGTTTTAGCTCCCAGAGTCTTTTAGAAATAGATTTAAAGTTCATTTTCCTTGTTTTTAAAGCTTTTCATGGTTTGGGACCTACACTCCTGATTCTCTGTCATTTTATCATAATCCTTCATGAGCTCTCAGATCCTCCACTGCCAGTTTCAAATACACACAATTTTATGCACAAGAAAGTGCAGCTTTATTTTTAAACTATGCTCCAAATCTATAGAAAACTCTGCCAAGAGCTATAAGAGCTGTGGACTCACTGAACACATTTAAATGACAGTTGAAAACCTATTTATTTAATTTGGCTTTTAATTACTTCCCTCATATTTTAGTATTCTTACTAGTTTAAGTTAAAGCACTTTGAGCTACATCTCTTGTATGAGATAAATAAAGTTTATTATATCTAATTATGATTGTCACACAGGAGGAAGAAAGTTGGGGGTGATAAAGGAAACACAAAGTTAAACCGGAGTCCTTCATCTCTGTTATTCTTTACAAAAATAAACCCAGTGATGCTGAGTTCAGAGTCTCTGGAAATTTAAAAAGAAAAACGCCACATTTTGACATATTTGGGACCGAGTGAGTGATTTGCACCATCAGCTGGTCGTAGCTGATAAAAGACACAGAGGCAGAAGGACAAAGTGAAGGACTGAAGAAAGACAAACAAGTCTGAGACGTGTCGGAACTAAATCAACCACAAAAGATGAGGGTGTCCACGACGGGAACCGAAAGCAAACAACGGCACAATGAATCTATGCAAGCAATGCATTGTGGGAAGAATCAGCGCAGGAGCTAATATTAGGGAGCTAGAGTCGGGCACACCGGGACAAATCCCCGTGGGCCGTCCTCATCAGTCAAGGTTTTACCGTCCCTGTCAGTCACAGGTCCAAGTGACTGGTGTGATGACCGGTTACCCCCCTCCCTCCCGCTGCACCCGGAACTGAACTCCTCTCCTTGTACAACCCTGTACACACAGAGTCCCGACAGATGTGGAGGATGTGAAGTGGCCTACAGAATCACTTCCTGTTTGCTCTCCTCTGCCATATGTTTTCATCAGAGACCACTCTCACATGTGAAACAGCGCGGGCGTACACGGGGAGGGGCCGACGCATCCATCACAGCTCGCAGACACTCGTACAGAGGTGGAACAGCGTGGATGTGCACGGACCAGAAGATCTATTCAAGCCTGCAGCGCTGATTTAACGACACCGTTTTTGCAGCGATGAGCATAAACGGACGTATTGTGTGTGTGTTTTCCCCGGGAAGACGCAAAGAGCAGATCAATGAGATGTCGACGCTTTAAAAGCGTCTGCCAAAAGCAACTTGTGCTGATCGCATCAAGGCCTCAATAGACAGAGGTGACTCATCAGCCGACAGATGTTGGTAAATAGTCGCACTAAAGGAGATTATGGGAATCATATGTATTTATGACAGGATATGATGAACTACACTCACATCTTTTTTAATACACTGCACACTTAATCTTTTAATGCTTGGTGTACTAACAGGAAAGAGCTTCTGCTTTTCTTTAATGCAGCCGCTGCTGCTGACATCATGAACTGTGTGACGACTCAGTGAATTCAGAGAAAGGGAAGTTGTTTAAATGCGATAATTTGTGCTATAACACTAATGAATAATGAGTCGTTGCTTAAGCAAATAGAATTCGATTTTGTTCAAGGAAACAGAAGCTGCCTAGAGATGATAAACTTTCAAACTTTCATTACAATGTGAAAAACACAACTAATGAGGTCGACTGACGGCAGGACTGTTAGAGAGAGAAATATTCCTCGTTTCTTTCATCTCCTCCTCGTTCGCCCTCATCACTCTTTCAGACTCACTTGCATCATTTCCCAACAGAGACGAGCATCAGGATGGAGACGTGAAAAGCAGGTTTGAAAGGACTGAGGAGCTGAAATATAGACGGGGTCCGGCGGAGCTAAACTGCTGCAGCTGCATTTCTTCATGTGACATAAACACAAGTAATGCACCTGTAAATATGTATAAATGAAACACCATTTCTTAAGGGTTTGTGGTTCTTTCTGGTCTTGATACTCCAGTAACTCCAGCTGGAGGACACGGGGGGGTGAAGAGGCCGTGGCCGGGGTGGGCGGGGTCTTCCTTTGGTGCATCGTGCTTCATGGATCTGTTTAAATGGAGGGGAGAGAAGCACCAGCTGACCTGCCAACCGGTTTCAAGGCTCGGTTTCTGAATTCTTCATTTTGAGAATGAAATTATAATATTATGAGAATAAATTCATAATATTACCAGAATTACAAATGTGAAATTTCTCCTTATTTGTGAAACTTAAAGTTGAACGTAACAGGATGCTCCACGTTCCTCATTTTAAAGCTTCTGATATTTCCCTCTAAAACAAGGAAACTAAAATTACCACTTTATTCTTGTAATATTGGGACTTTGTTTCTTGAAAGATTGAGATTTTATTCTCGATATTTTTTCCCTCGGTGTGGCCGTACTCTCTCTCCACCTCCCTGCTCTTGTGTTTGAGACAAAACACACGATATACAAAGCTGCTGATGAATTCGACTGATAGCATCATCATCATCATCATCATTATTATTTATAATAAGGTTCATTACTACACAAGGTTTTGCATCTTCCACCTGGACTTCACTACAAAGCAGATAAAAGAGAATCTGTCTGTTTTTCTTGGTCGTTTTAGATTCTTAATCTCTGACCTTTTCATTTCTGTTTGTGCCTGTTTTAAATGATTCTTCTCATTTGTATTTGTTTTAATGTTCTTTTCAACTGGTATTTTTATCCACTCGACATCATTGTGAATTATTATTATTGTATTATATCGATGTATTATCATTATTTTATTTTTTACAAATTTTCAATGGATCATGTAGGAATCACGACAGCTCCATATGTTTCACTATAAGCTGCTGTTGATCCTGTTTGACCTGCGTCAGACGTATTGATCCACAGATGATGTGGAGACGTCAGAGGAGTCATTCACACCACGTCAGTCCAGACCGGTTCTGCTGCGAGGGGCAGGAGGGAGAACGACAGTGACCGTGAGCTCTCTCCTCTCAATCTGCTTTAGTCCTAATGAGTGACATATTCATCAATCCTTCTGCAGCGCCGCCACCACACACACACACACACACACACACACACACACACACACACACACACACACACAAACAAATCACAGCGGGCCCTCCCTGGCTGTGATTTGTTTGCAGATGCTGTTCAGCTCTATCCATTTGTCTGCTCCCCCTGCAGCAGGGCGGCTCAGCGCAGCCTCTCCACAGCTCATAAAAACGCCAGCTGAATTTACATCAGGCTGACCGCAGCGTAAATTCCTCCCCAGGTCTGTTGGTCTGACAGGCCGACACGCAGCCCCTTAACACTCAGAGGGGAAAATGGATGAAGTCAAATGAAGCGAGGGTGATAATGAAAGTGATATTACCCGGGTTAACCTTTAGCCGAGCGGCGGCGCCCCGCAGCCTCCTGCTGAAGGCCGCGTGAAATGGTTAAAGCGATGAGAAGTCATCTGTCTGCATATCCCCGGGGCAGTAGGTGGGCTCCGAGCTTCAGAATGGAATAATGTGACGGCTGATACAAATATGGAGCCCGCAGGAATCTATTTCAACTGCTGCATTTAAAGGAAACAGTCTCCAATTTCACAGTAAAAAAAAATCAAAAGCTTCACTGCATCAAATGTCATTTTAAATTAAATCTAAAACTGGAAATTAGATTGTTGTAAAAACCAAAATAAGCCTGATTCCACTTTGATTTATGAGATTGTCACTTGTGTGAAATGATGAAAAACATGGGAACAGAGAGAACAACAGGGGACGTGTCGTCAGGACGATGTTTGCAGCTAAAATTAGTTCGAAGATCGCAGACAGTCTGTGTCATGACCGCAAACATTCAGACAGATACAGTGAGCTGCTGATTTGCTCATGACGTCAAATCAGTTTCGGTGTCCTCTGCCAGGTTCTGAGAGATCGGCCTCTTCCTCTTCCTCACTTCACAGGAAGTGAATGGAGTTTTGTTTGTGGCGCTCACGGCGAGAATCACATTTATTTAAAGATTACAGAAACAATATCCACGCTGCCTCCTGCACTCCACCCCCAGTGAACACTTCATCTGCTACAGGTGTACACACACACACACACACACACACACACACACACACACACACACACACACACACACAGCTGCTTGTACCATTAAATCACAGGGCTGACACATAGAGACAAACAACCATTCACACCTATGGGCCTGTTGACCTCAGCTGCATGTGTAAAAGCCAGAGTACTCTGAGGACAGGTCCTCCTGTAAAACCGAGCCCACAGGTCGTCTGTCAGCAGCTTGTTATGACATCATAGTAAGGTTTTGTTGCTAGGCGACATCTAGTGGTCGTAGTTATCATGACAGGAGCAAAGGGAAAAGTGTCAGTTTCAGGAGACACTCCTGTGGGTCGCATCTGAGGGTTGAAGAAAACTAAAGGATCAGGATCAGGATCGGGTTCATGCTCAGGTTCAGGATCAGGTTCAGGATCAGGTTCAGGATCAGGTTCATGCTCAGGATCAGGTTCAGGTTCAGGATCAGGATCAGGTTCATGCTCAGGATCAGGATCAGGGTCATGCTCAGGATCAGGTTCAGGATCAGGTTCATGCTCAGGTTCAGGATCAGGTTCAGGATCAGGATCAGGTTCAGGATCAGGTTCATGCTCAGGTTCAGGATCAGGTTCAGGATCAGGTTCATGCTCAGGTTCAGGATCAGGTTCAGGATCAGGTTCATGCTCAGGATCAGCATCAGCATCAGGTTATTGCTCAGGTTCAGGATCAGGTTCAGGATCCTGGTCTGGTTTAATACAGAACAAGTTCAAAGGGACTTGGGGTATTTAACCTAAACCACCATCTTTGCAGAGTGTGGATGAGAACCGCCCCCTCCCCGCTCCACTGCCATTAATGAATGCTGTGCTTAATAAATTCACAACATGTCGCCTCTGAACATAATAATCCCGCCGGAGATTAGGACTGCTGTTACAGAGGAAAATAATTTCTGGGAGACAGTGTTTCTGTGTGTTCCTTTAGTGAGTAGAGATAACGCATCATCAACAAACACAAACTGAGAGCTCAGACAGAGTGAAGTCTGTCCTCTCCAGACGTGACCGTTACATTGGCAACGAGATAGCAACCGACTTTGTTACTGGTTGGCATCAGAATTCATCTGAAAGAGGACAAACACTGGAGCCCACAGCTTCAGGACGTGACTGTGCACAGTAAGAAGTAGTGGAGCGTAATGTGTTCAAGCACCGAGGCAGTTTTTCTTTGTTTGTTTGTAGTAATTTGTGTGAACTACCCTGATGTTGAACTGCCTGAACCCCAGGCCCTGGCCCAAACTCGTGCCTGGGTGCTCGGCCCGACTCCGGCCCACATACTTGTACAGACTGTTTATTACTGACAGCTGGAACATTTTCTGCGTGTGCAGACGTGGAGGTGGCATCTGACAGTCATGCCGTATATGGGCCAGATTCGGGCCGTGGAACCGGGCGTATACTGGGCCAGAAGAGAACAAGCATGTGGCCCAAGTGCAATTAAGAGTTGCCAATTAACCTAAGCTGCACGTCTTTGAACTGTGGCAGGACCCTGCAGGCACAGGGGGAAAACATGCAGGGCTGCCTCCAGTAGTCTTCTTTTTGCCAGATAATTTCATCTCATTATTCCTTACTTTACTTTTAAAGGTTGAAAAATCAAAGCTACAGTCTGATTACAAGCTTTTATAATTCAATCCACCAATCACAGCTTTTAAAAGAGCGGCTGGTTTTTCTGTCCGACCACGCTGAGTCTGACAGCCGCAGTAATTGAGTCATTTCCTTCGGACGCCGCTCCGTGATTGATTGACTTGGACTGGCACAATTGCTCGCTTGTATATAATGTCATAATCTCAGCTGCCTCACATCGCCATTGATTCACACGCTCATTGCTATGCAGGCAGCTCGCTGAGTTTAGAAGTTTATAGCGAGGAAAAGTGCATGAAAGATGGTGTGAAAACTTTGCAGTGAAGGCTGCAGCGGAGCTAAGAGGAGTAATCTGTCTTGCCATGCATGAGCAGCACCATTAATTCTGTTCAAGTCAACATCCTATAAATGAGTTACTTTACACAACTGGTGAGTCAAGGTTTAGGTGGCAGATCACAGCAGTTCGGCTTTTTTTTTAATGATCTTTGAGAGAAAACACTGGCATCAACATAATGAAATATTCATTAGCAAGGAGCGATTTGGTGGATTAAAGACGGTGGATGAGTCCCAGTAAATGTATCTAAATTGAAAATGATTTCCTTGGTTGATTTGATTTTGGCGTCGAGTGCCTCATGCCAGTGATGTAATTTCTCAATCAGACGGAGTGGGGAAGAGGTTACTCCAAAGTGCAGGTTGAGTAAAAGGCTTTCACACTGCATCTAGACGGGAGTGTACACACCTCATCCTTCCTCGCTCGCTCTGACACACACTTTACACCTCTCTTTCATCACCATTTTACTGCAATCCCCGGGAGATTGAACACAATGTCATTCCACGTATGGTAAAACATTTAAAAAAAAAAATCACTTCTGGGCTCGAGTGATGAAAGGAAAGCCAGAGATGAGGGCAAATGAATAGTTATGTCATTATCTGCCTATTTCACTCAGCCCCCGCTGCGAATTCCACGTTGCTAATTCATCTTTGTGTCCTTGCTCAGATCCGCGGAGCAGATTTGGTTATCAGCGGGGGGTCACCCACCTCGGAGGCACTCCTTCCTCATTAAAGCCCGGTCCAGTGAGGAATCCTATCGGCACTGGGGTTGAACTGCATCAGAGTCCCGCTGAGGAGCTTTGTTTAAACAGCGTCGCGCTGTATTACCCAACTTAATGGAGACTCCATCCCTGGCACACACCCTCAGCGGGCTCATGTATTTACATGGGGGTATCTCCTCCTCAATGTCAGGCATAGGGCAACGCATGAGGAGGAGATGAGGAGAAAACGGGACCCAAAAGTGAGAAAATTGTGCCTGTGAATGTGGGTGAAGAGCTCGTTTATTTGGTTGTTAGCGCGGTTAAGTGAAGTGTTAGAATGAGGGTTTGCAGGATTATGAAGGTTTTCAAAAGCGGATTTGTATAGAAAATGGGCCTCGAGTTCATCACACGGGGATGTCTTAAAATCTCATAATTCAGTTTTACTTCTTTTATGACGCCGACTTGTGCGTGATGCCAACAACCTGCTCCGGATACTCAAGGTGGAAAACACCAACCTCAAGTTAGCAGGGCAAGGAAAGTGGACGTGTGATGATTTGATGACTTAAGTAGGCCACATCAAACAGCAGGGGGTGTCAGCACACTCCCACACATCCACCAGTTCACCAGTAAAACTCCCACTAGTCCAGATGTTCAGGTCACCCCTGCTGCGCTAACAGACCTTCAGCAGCAGAAAGGCTCTTTATGATTTAGAGACGTTGCAGGTGAAAAGACATCAGGACATGCAGTGGTCACAAACATCCAGTGATCACCTGTCCTGCTCAGGATTCAAATTACCTAACCACAAACAAGGGATGCATGTGCACTCATCACACAACGACCACATTCCATCCTGACTTCAGTAACTACGTCAGAGGGAGCATCTTCAGGTGAGGGTAGATTCTCCGGGTAAATGTGGGACTGTCAGTCCAATACTGGAAGATTTAAATTTAAAAAAAATAAAAAATTCAGATTATCAAAAATATCTTATTTCTACTGGGCCAGTTTTGGCCCGTGTCCTACCGCGACTACACATGGAAATATTGTCAGTGAAATGTTAAAATGACGTCTGCAAAAACTTTTCCTCCGCATTTCAACAAAGGTTAAACACCAGAACACTACAGGTTAGGGGGCGGAGTCAGACACTGCCAAGATGGCGTCGGTGGAGCAGCCCACTCTGAGCTTCAGAAACCTGTGGGTGACGTCACAGAGGCTGCGTCCATCTTTATTTACTGTGTTTACTGTCTGTGGTCACCGCGCTGACAGGGAAAAGATCAATACTCCTGTTACGTGTTGATGAAGGAGCTTCTTCCACTTACTGATGAAGAGTTTGAGATATAATTGAAAGCCCCAGAAAAAGCAAGTAAGTGCACTTTGAGTTAAGATCATTGTCAAATTTGATCTACTTTTAAAGCACATGTCCAGACTTCTTTTTTAAACTCAAATCCCAAAATAAAAGTTTGGTTCACAGCGACTTCAGCCCACTCTTCTTCTCTGCTCCCTGAGACAGTCGACAGCTACACCAGTTAGTTTGTGTGTTTGACCACCATTGATCTGTCTGCATTTGAAGCCATCCATGTCTGCCAGTGCACTCTGCATAATGTCTTCAGACACCCTCTCTCTCTCTCTCTCTCTCTGCCAGCCGCCTCACACTTACTATGCAAGCTGCTATTCTGCCTCCATAAGCAAAACAGAGAGCGCAGAGAGCCCGAGGATGCATCTTAATCTTTACATCTCTCCGAGCTCAGCAGGCACCACAACACAAACCTTTGATATAATACTCGGCTTTTGCATTCCGCTGACATTCCTCTGCAGATCCTCGAAGACAAGAAGAAGTTTTATCAACACCGAGTCACTCCGCCGTGATTGTTTTATTCACCTGCCCGTGGCTGCCGGTTCGGTTACCGCCGGAAAATCTCAAAACAATATTAATCTGAAAACGTGACACGTGTTTAATTTTCTCCTCACATTAAGAAACAGCTGATAAATGAGGGAGCAGAGATGAATCATAAAGCACCTTGTGGCATCTGTAAAGCAATCTGTCCCCAGCATTGTGCGCCATTTGTTTCCCTCTGGGGGCGTATGTAAGGAGTTTAACACAACACGATTTACCAAGGCAATGTAAATCAAAGGAAAGACTGGAGTACAAGCATCAGCAACTTACTGTACTGTAGGTACACAGCTGCTGCTGCACACACACACACCGTATGCTAATTCTCCTAAATGCCACTCTGAGAAGCTAAACACACAACGCAGCGGCTGACGGAGAAGCACATAACCTAAAACAAACAGGACGGGGGGACGGGGGGACGGGTGGACGGGGGGGGGAGGGGGGGGGGACAGGCAGATGAAATCGTGTGTTTCCTCTGTAATCCGTCCTTTTGTCGTGCGCCAGATCTCCAGCACGACCACAGATTATTGATTTCTATTCACAATCTGTAATCCCTCTCAGTACAACAAATCAGTATCAATGAAGGAAAATGCTGCGTTTGGCGAAGACGTGCGAAGCGTTGCCATCGGCCGGATCCGTCTCTACGATAACGACCCGCAGAGAACACGGACACGGTTAGCTTGGCCAAAGCTACATGGGCACAGCTAACTTGTATGATACTTACGATGAAATAACAAACAATGCAGACCCGTACACTATTCATCAGTGTTGGAGCCACATCTTTCATATTTGCCCCAAACGATCTTTCACAAACCTGAACCCACTGCTTCAAATCTGCCATAAAACAGAGCCACAAAAACTTTAATCAACACAGTCCGCCGTCAGGAGCGGATCTGTGGAGAACGGAGACCGGCGATGAGTGCTACAGCTGACTTAAAATCTGAAGCATTTTGTATAATTCATCAAAATTTCATATGTGACAGTTATTAATTAAATTCGTAGTCGTGAGTTAGCAAATTTCAATTTGTAGGGAATAAAAAATGACAAACCAAAATTCTCTCCAGTGCAGGCTATTCAAAAGGGTTCGTTCTTCGCCGCTTTTATCTTTGTCTCTGTATAATTGTGCCAGAAATTCTTCAGATGTCAGATCATTCACACGTCTCAGGTAGAGGTGTGAAAGGAGAAAAAGAAGAGCAGTACAGAAACGCCACATCAATCTTCTGAAGACGTGGGATTCATATTCTTATAGGCACAAGTTCACACTTCACAAAGTTAAAATGAACCAGTTCACCTTCATTTCTTGTTGTTTTTTATTCCTTTTTAGTAGAACCTCCTTCATCCATCCATCCATCCATCCATCCATCCTCAAATCACTGCCACTTCTCAAACTACATGAGTGACTGTTGACTACGACAGAGAGAGGACTTATGTGAGTGTATGTGGAGGAACTCTGCAGCTGGAGCTTCGCGGTCTGACTCGTTCTCGATCATTCCTTGAGATCATCATTCTACGGTGGCCCTGAGAGCTCGACGCACGGCACCGTAATAAAGCAAATAAACAAACACGCTGCAAATTTCAGTCCTACAGAACAACAGGAAACAGTGACAGACCTGAGTGGGACGCATGTGCATGGATGTGATATAATGAATCCATCCCTGTGAAACTCATTCATGCTTTTAACTTCAAAAGTCATGAAGCCTTGAACAACAAGTGCACCACTTCTGTGGTGTTGTGAGTGTTTGCAGCTCATGTGCTGACAAACTGAAGAAGATGTTTTCTGAATTTGTTTGTGTTTTTTTCTCTCTGCAGTGCGTTGAGCTCTCAGGGCCGTATTATCCATAAGACCTCGGTTTCCTCGACTACAGAGGATAAAAGCGTCTCCAGCTGGACACCATCCCCCCCCCCCCCCC